>NC_028452.1:37363065-37595427 GCF_000263155.2 Setaria italica
AAATGAAATTAATTGATTAAATATAGCAGACAGGTCAAAAAATAGTCCATCTTCTACCATGCAGTGCCAACTCTCGACACACGTGGAGTGTAAAAAGAGTGGAGGGTGGAGGAGGGGACAAACAATAATGTTTGCCGAGTGTGTCATCATGACACTCGGCAAACCCGTGCCTTTGTCGAGTGCCCTATATTGACACTCGGCAAACATTAACGGCCGTCACGGAGGGGCGCCGGCGGCGGCACGGGGAAGTCACGTGGGTGTCAGTTTGCCGAGTGTGAAAGTTTGCCGAGTGCCTGTTGGGTGTTTGCCGAGTGTTTTTTGGGTGGCACTCGGCAAACCGGTCATTCGCCGAGTGTTTTATTTTTGCCGTGTGTTTTTTATGTTACACTCGGCAAAACGGTGCTTCGCCGAGTGCCCGAAAAAATTACACTCGGCGAAGTAATTACACTCGGCGAAGTAATTACACTCGGCGACATTAAGCTTTCCCGTAGTGTAAGTTCACTGTTAATTGTATGGTTTGAGCAGCAATTGCTCACCCCTTTAATCATTTGCTCTCATTTTCTTGAGTTATACGTTGTCCTTTGTTAATCTGCATTTGACTCAATTATAGCTATTCTAGATCTCCAATATCATGTTGTATATGAAAACTTGATAGGTTACACATTCTGAAATGCAAAGAATTAACATGTTGTAGTAACCCACTGTTATCACTTAAATTTAAATGGTGTAGTTGTGGAATAATAAGCTATGTTCAGGATCATATATGCTATTTTTTTCTAGATCTTCCTGATCAAATTTACATGGTTCAATACTGAATATTAAGATATACCGTTAGCACTGTCCCTTCTAAAGAGATCCACTGATAGTTTGCTGAATATTAAGATATACCGTTAGCTACTGCACTGTACACATTTCTTTTGCAGGTTGTTCTTCACCTGACAGGTAAAAGGTTTGAAGCATCCTTTGCATATCCGTGTGCTAATCTTCTTTTCATACATTCTTAGGCCAACATTTATAGGATTTTTTTACCTTATGTTTGTTTAGCATAGTATTTAGAAACCGTCAGCATTACCTGCATGCAAGACATGGTGATAGATATTGCCCACACCAATGTGATGTTCCTTTATCTACCGATTCTTACTCTATGTCACTGTGATGCTGCTGACTCGATCAATTGATGATCAATTGACTCAAGTCGCAGGCCAGGGCTGCGCTCTTCTTCCGGGGCTCCAAGATGGACCTGTCCGCATTGCCGAGCACAGAGGCAGAGTCCAGCGCGGCTGCCGCACCAGTCAAAGGGAGGAATGCTGCCTTCCACAAATCTCTTCCATTTGTGTCTTGCTAGATGACATCTGAAATTTTCCACAAATTTCTGTGGAGCCCCATGGCGCAGTTGGAGCCCTTGCAGGTCGTCGTGCTATAGCACAGGGCAACCCTGATGAAGTTGCTGCAGCACTGTGTAGATACGCAGCACCAGAACCTTCTACTTAGTTGCTGACACTAATCTCATCAAGAACCATGTCTATTTGTATCTTACAAATTTCATTGGATAGGTTGATGTGTTGCCATCATCATGTGGGGCCTGTGGAGCAGAATGTGTCACCCTGATGAACTAGTTATGTTGTATTAAAACATGTGTTTGATAGCAGTACAAAACTTTGCGCAGTCTTGATCACTTGTATGTAGTTCCCATACAAGGTAGTTCCCAGTTGTATGTAGCAGTCTTGATCACTTTTTAAATAAACTGCATGTGAACTTAAAAAAAGGCAATTTAGTCTAGGATGTTGTGCACTTAACATCCTATGAAGTATGATATGCATACACATAACCTGTTTGATTAAATGCCTTGATGCTCAACAACTAGTATGCCAACTTTCGTACTTGTCAACCTGTTTGATTAACCTGTTCATGATTCATATATAATAATGTAAAGCTAACAAGATAATTGCTGGTAGAGTGACTTTCTATTAGAATGTTGCACATCTTAGTGTGGGTATTTTCCAAGAAAACAAAATGAATGTTAAACGCATCGTGTATCACTTGCAGGAAAGCTCGGGTGAAGAGCAGGGCAGCAGGAAATGGTGGCATTTCTGAGATCAAAGTGTTTGTCAGGTAGAAGCAAGATGAGTTGGAGGCCAAGCTTGAGCTTGTTCTAGGTCAAAATCGACCAAGCTAATTGTTGGTGCTATTGGTGCATGATAACTATTGGTCCTGTTGGTTTTTGCTAACTGTTCATGCTATCTGTTGTTTCTGTAAGCAAAGAAACATGAATGTATTGCTGTTTTTGAATGATCTGAATGTATTTGCTGAACCTGGACATGCTAACTGTTTTTATTTTGGTTGATATAATATTATATGTATTTTGGGTTGAAATGATGATTGTGATATATGCGCTGAAATAGTATTTGGTGGGCTCTTGTTCAGTGGGTTTCATATGTGGGCTGAAAATTATAGCCATGACGTTGAGCATATAACGACGATCCATATTTCATTGCGATACCCTTTAAGCATGTTGCAACGCCATATTTTTTTGGGATACGGTTGATGGCTATATACGCATATAGCCATGACTAGTATTTCGTTGAGATAGCCTGTTAGTATATTGCAATAACATAGGTCTCGTATTGTAACAACATTCTTGTGTTGCATTATCGCTTATTTGCAACAGCACAATGTCATTGCAATAGCCTCTATAGCAACAATCCCTACCATTGCAATAGCCACTATTGCAATGACAACGGTTGCCTGTGTCATTGTAATAGCATATTGCAACGCCATTTTACACGAAGACATGATTTTTAGCGCCACGACACGAAATCGTTGCAACAGACCCCTATTGCAACGAAATGACCCCTATTGCAACGGTTTCGTGCCGTTGCGCTAGTGACAAAACCTTGTAGTGCATAGAAATAGTCCCCACGTAATAGTTTCCATTGCAAAACTAATTATTGCCATCAAAAATGGTTCCATTGCAATATAGTTTATTTCCATGAAATAAATTTAGTTGCCATAGGATATGTCACAACGTCAAGTTTCCATGGCAATATATTATATTGCCACCATGTAAATCGTTTGTACGTTGCAACTATGTACTATAGCAATGACTGCTTGCGTTGCAATACATACTAATGCAACAAAATCCTCCATTGCCATACTCTATAATGCAATGAAAAAGTGTGTGGCAATTACCATAAGTTGCAATGGCCCACAAAAAATGTTGCAAAGAGCTATTGCAACGCCAGTACTTGCGACGTCTGCCAACCAACCAGTCGCTGTTGCAATTGCTAGATATTGTATCGATTTTGGGCATATTGCAACGTTTTTCCGCCGTTGCAATAGACCAAAAATCTAGTAGTGTTAAGATGTGGGAAGATTGTTTGCCTTATATTGAATTTGCTTATAATCGCTCGCTACTGAGAGACCAAGTTGAGATGTGCCTTGGTCTATTTGTGATGAGTGATTGACTAGATGATTTGAGAATTCACCGGTTGAGTCCATACTTCATATGTGCATGATTATGCTAATGGCTAACCGGATGTGTTGTGTTGTGGTGTTCGTACAAAACATATCTTGTGTGTTGTGTCTCTTGGCTTATGATGTGCAGGTGTAGGATGCGACATGGCGATCGACGGCATGAGGTCAGGGTCAAGCGCGAAAGGTCCATGCCGATGTACTAGGGCTGTGAAGGGTGGACACGAGTAGGCTTGGACCGAGGGACCTGAGGAGTCCGGGCGGAGTCATGGGCGATCCACATGGTGCATGGAAGAGTAAGAGTACACTGACGGTGATGGAGACAACGTCAGTCGAGTCAAGCAGGACGGAGCCGAGTCGAGTAGGTGGCCCGGAGCGGGAGTGAAAGACTTGGAGGCATCAAAGGCTTGGCGGAGGCCGGACACGCGTCGACATCGATGAGTCACGCCTGCAGGGTGTGCAAGAGGGTTTGACCGGTTTGACCTCAAAACTTGGGGTGAGTCACGCCAGGAGGGTTTGCAGAGGGTTTGACTGGTTTGATCTCAAAACCATGGGTAAGTCACCCCAGGTGGGTGTGCAGAGGGTTTGGGTGGTTTGGGCCTCAAAACCACCATGCAAGTGGGTTTGCCAGTTTGGGCCTCAAAACTAGGGGCGAGTTCGGTGCGGCCGGACGGCGTCGAGTTGGAGGACGCGTGGCACCATCGCAAAGCATCGATCGAGGAGAAGCGAGGTAGTGAAGGCGCCGGGTCCATCCGATGATCGAAGAAAAAGTTGGACGGTTTTGCACCTAGGGGGTTTGGAGTTGTATGCTTAATGTAAGGGCATTTTGGATATTGGCCAAATGCCTATATATGGTATGAGGGCTGTTTGGGGGCAGCAATCCCCCTTGGGCTAGTAGGTGGTAGTCTACTCATTTGTTTGTGACAGGCTTTGGGAGAGAGTTGAGGTGAGAGAGAAGAGGATCTTTGTTTGATCTTTTCGTCATCCTAGCTTTAATTGTGCTAAGGAGTGGCTTGTAACCGGACATGGTGAAGTAATCCAAAGATCTATTTTATGCCATTTTGTTCCATTCCATTTGGATTTGCAATTTCCGTTTGTGTTCTTCGCGTTCTTGTTTTCTCCCTTTTCTTCCCTCTCACATTTTTTGTCGATTCGTGTTTTGTGGGGAGTTTTGAGTCAATCTGGTTATTTGGAAATGAACTAGGACGTCAGTTTAACCTTTACGCTGAAGGGATTTGATTGGAACCTCACAAGTTCATAGATCGGGTCGATTCAAGTTCTAGGGTTGAAAAAGCGGTGTTCTTCACAAGAATTTTAATTCCCTTTGTTTCGCTAATCTTTTTGAGGATATTTTTTGGGAATATGTTTTTTATGTTGTTGGGAAGCTATGGTTAAAATTTCATGATTTTTGGAGGTCGTTTGATTGAGTTTCGGATTTTTCTTCCATCTTCACGCAAGCTGAAATCTGAGATTCCGGAATATTCCGGACCTAATCCCGGTTCTTCAATTGGTATAAGAGCTTGGTTAAGGATCACACCACCTTAATCGGCTTTGTGATCCACGAAGCGACAAGGTAAAGGGCACTTTTGCTTGTGGATTTGGTTTTCACGATTTGAACTTGCTTTCGGCTAATCCTAAGTGGTGCTTTGAGCTATGGCACCAAGTTGTTCTTTGTGTGCATCTTTGTCCTTCGATTTTGATGGAAGGGTGATTTTATCGGAGGATGAGCACAAGTGGAGAAAGAGGTGTGAAGAGCTAAACAAGGATGATGAAGCGATTGCATTGATGCACCTTTTGATGGAAGAGATGAATCAAGAAGATTATCTCTGACACAAGCTTCACAAGATGAGTAGAGGTAAACTCTTCCAAGGTATAATTGGCTTGTTCACCCACCTTTGTGCTCATGGCGAGACAATTTTTGAACTTAAGAAGAATTTGCCTTTGCCATGCAAATCTTGTGAAAAACTAAAAAGGGATGTTCTTCTTGGTGACAAGCAACTTGAATCTTGTAGAAGATTAATTGATAATCTCTCAATTGATAATGATGAATTGAACTCTTCTCTTGGTTGCTTGAAATCTGAAAATGACTTGTTGAAAGCTAATGCCTCTATTCCATGCAATTCATTTGTTACTTTGAAAAGTGATCTTGATAAGGCTAGAGATGAAATTTCTTTGTTAAAGTGCAATGCTTCTTTACCATGTGTTTCATGTGAGTCTTTGCTTGCTGAATTTAATGAACTAAAATTGACTCACACCACATGTGTAGATGAATTTGAGCATGCTAGGGTTCAAATTTGTGAAATGAAGTCTACGCCTTGTAGCATGTGCTCTTAGTGCTTGATGATGATGTTTGCCCTACTTCTTGTCATAATCATGATGCTTTGCTTGATGTGAATGATGATGTTTCTTCATGCGGTCTTATTTGCACATCATGCATTGAATTGGAAAATAAAGTTTTGGCTTTCAAGCAAATGCGCGATGATATGAGCACCTAGTGGGTTGAGCACAATGCGATGAGTGCCAATCTTGAGAAAGAAAATGAACTCATGCGTACCACATATGCTAAGTGCATTGAAAAGGAGATGGATAATTTGAGAAATTCTCCATGTGGTACTTGTGATCGCCTCAAATTTGAAAATGAGGTTTTGGCCACAAGATGCAAGAGTCTTTGTGCTAAGTCTTTTGATTCTCGCAATTTTAGTCACTCCAATGTTGGTGTTTCCAAAATTGCTTCTTCTCAATCGGAGTTGGCTTCTTGTGTTGAGCGTAAGTCTTTGGACAATATCACTTGTGCTAGTGCTTTGGATATCTCTTCTATAGCTACTCCTAAGCTTGTTGCTTCTTTCGGTATTGCCCAAGAAAATCAAGTGGCAAGTGTGCTTCTCACTTTTTTGGAACTCATACTCCCAAACCGAAGTTCCATTGCACCTTTTGCAAGAAAGATTGGCATACCATTGAGTTTTCCTTTCGTCGTGTCAAGCATGAGCGACGTGTTCATGCAAAAGTTTTTAGGAAGCCATGTAGCCTTTCCCATGGCACGTGTGAACCTAATGTGGGTACCAAGTCAAATGGTGTTGTTGATGCTTCTTGCTCTAAGTCCCAAGGGACTTCTCACTTGAATGAGAATGGTGATTCGTCCTCTCGGACCATGCCTCCAAATAGGCCTTTGAACCATTGCTCTTATTGTGAGAAAGATGGGCATCAAGAGAGTTTTTGTTATCGTCGTGCAAGACAAATGCACTGAACTTGTGCTTCTATGCCTTTGTTTGTTCATAGCCCGTCTCCTGGCATGAGCACTTGTGAGCCTAGTAAGAAGTCACATTTCATTGATGGGTTTCATGACTCCTTTTCTAGTGAGTTAGGTCATGCATGTGGACATGCTTCTAGTTCTTCTTATGTTGGTACATGATATGGTTCTCATGGTGCTTGTGTTGGTTCTCCTCTTAAGACCTTGGGGGATCCTTGCCTTTTTGCTAGTGGTAGCACTCGTTCTTCTTCTCGAGTTGCTCCTTTGAGGCATGTTTCCAACGGTGTTTCAAAGTCCACACATTTAACCGGCATTTGCATCATGATAACTCACATGATAAATTGAGTACATCTTTTACCCGTGTGACAAAGTTTTGGATTCCCAAATATATGCTTGCTAACCCTTTGGGATCCAAGACTCAGTCTTGTCTGTCCCCTCATGTGTAGGTATGGAGTTGTAGGTGGAGGACATGAGCGCAAAGGGACTTGATCTTTTGCATGAGGTGATCAAGACTTGATGGTTCTCCACACCATTTGGATGTACACTTGTATAGGGAGTTTTTCGTTTCGTGTATACTACTCACTTGTGGACTCTTTTGCATGTTTTGTACTTGTAACATGCTGTGAATATACCATGGTAGGCTAGCCACCTTTTCATGTTAGCATGTGTGATCTTCATGTATCTCTTGCCATGCTAGCTTTGTAATATATCTTGGTGGATGATCCACATGAATATCATGCCATGCTTTAGCTTAGTCTTTGTATTGGGTATGGCATATTGTTCATTGGTATCATTTTAGCTTAGTATCTTTGTATAATCCTTTGCACCTTGTTGACATGTTTTCTTGCCCAATATTTTATTCATAAATGTAGAATCATGTTGCAATGCTTTAATTCCTCTCATTGGTATCATCATTGCATTGTGTGACATGAATTGAGCTTTATCTTACTTTTGGGCTTGCCTTGTCTTTGGGTTGCATTTTCTCTTCTTTTTGATTGGAGTTAGAGCTTTTCTTTCGCCCCTTCTTTTTCTAGCTTTTCTTTGCTAGGTGTCTTTGGTTAAGGGAGAGTTTGGCTTCATTCGAGGGGGAGTTTGGACCAAGGACTTGCTCTGGTTTTTGATATCCACTATTGATCTTTTAATTGGTATCATATTTGATCTTTCAATTGGATTTCATTTTCTTCAAGTGATATCAATTTTTGATCCTTCAATTGGTATCTTTTCTATGGTACTCAATTGGAATCGTTGGCAGTTCTTCTTTTGCCATGGAGCTTTTCTTAGATTGGTTTGACCCCTCATGAGCTTTCTTGATTTGAGTCGAACCCCATCTCTTTTAGCATCATATTGCATTTGTACCATATTGCACCTTGTACACTTTGCACTAGATGAGCTTCTCCTATATATCCTTAGCATTTCCTTATGCTATTTGTGAGCTAGTGCATTGGTTGGTGATTGTGTAGCAATGTGCAGCATATGCTCTTGATGATATTGTCATATAACCATGTTGAGCTAAATTTTTTTGTGAATCAAATGTTAATCTTGAATAATGAATTCTAAAATGCTCTTCACCCATGACTAGCTACCTATTTATGCATTGCTCTTGCTTGAATGCTAGTTCCATGTTTAGCTTTTGCTTGGAATTCATATTCTTTTCAATTGAATCAAAGATCTAGGTATCATTGCAAATGTTTAGCCCATGATGCATTCCTTGGGGAAGCATGGCTTTCTTGTTTCGCAAAGGCACTTCATGTATCTTGTTTAATGTGAATGATGAAAAATGATGATAAAAAAAATCAGTAATTCACCATGTTATTGTTCTTAATGTTGATATCCTTGCTTGCATAGTTGTTACATGATGTCTACCAAAAGAAGTAGGCACATGGTTTCAACAAGCTTTAAACATGACTTGTGATGCATATGTGGGTGTTTGCAATGATCTCTTATTGAGAATGTATCTTGCTTGTATGAGCTTTGATGTCCTAGTTTTCTTCTTGCTTGAGTGATTCGTGACTAGGTGCTTGCTCATGTGGTGATACTTTTATAAACTGCAAAATTTGTCAACTTGCTTCGTCTTTTGCTTATATCATAATATCCTCTTGATGGCGATGCAATTGCTCTTTATGATCTACCTGCTTGTGCATTATCTCACTTGCAGCCTTTGCAAGTGCTTTGTGATATATTTGAGAAGCTTGGTAGGTTGTACACCCATGGCATGCATTTTGTGCTCCCATGCGTATCTTATGTTTGCATTTAAGGAGGAGTCTTGCATTTAATGGGGAGTTTTGCATTTGAGGGGGAGCATGCATTCTTTTGCTCTTGTGCACGCATTTCATTGTGGCATGTTTTTAGGGGGAGTGCATGTGTTTAGGGGGAGCCTATGAGCTTTGTGTGCTCTTTTCTATGTTGCTTGTGTTTAGTGGCAGCTTATGAGCTTTGTGCTAGTTTTGTGCTCTCTTTTGCTCTTTTTGCTGGTTGTGTTGAGCTTTTACCTCTTCTTGAGGAACCAACATTTTGTTTGAGCTTTTGATCATCACATGATTGGTGTTGAGCCCTTTCTTCCTCTTATTGAGGGATCATGTGTTATTTGTCTCGATTGTGTTGAGTCCTTGCCTATGTCTTTGAGGACCAAGACTTTTCCAAGTTGATTTGGCCTTTGTGATGCTTCTCATGCCAAGTGACTCCAATCTTTGCCTTTACATGGCTTTCAAGCACTTGGTTGAGATTTTTGCCTAATTGGTTTCACAACTTGGCTTTTATGGCTCTTATCTCGAGTGACTTTGACCTTGGCTTTTACTTGGCTTCTGATCACTTGGATGATATTTTTAGCTTTTGCCTCTCAAACCATTTTGTTGTGCTTAAATGCTATCAACACACTCATCAAAGGGGAGATTGAGAAAATCAAGTTGATATGAACCTTGATTTTATAGTGATGAGCGTTTGACAAATGTCGAAATGGCTTTGACAGCATTTTGGGATTCATGAAGCTCTTGTGTCTCTCGCCTGACTTTTTGGTTGTCTTGTGGGATTCATCAAGGGGGAGATTGACAAATGGCTTTGATGCAACCTAGAATTTTTTTTTGGAGCTTGCGTAATCCCTTCTCATTTCAAGTGGCCTTGTGTTTGTTTTTACTTGGTTCTTGGGCACTTGAATGAGTTCTCTTTTGCTTTCAAATCATCTTTTGTCAATGCACTTATCAAGGGGGAGATTGAGAGACCAAGTTGAGATGTGCCTTGGTCTATTTGTGATGAATGATTGACTAGATGATTTGAGGCTTCACCGGTTGAGTCCATACTTCATATGTGCATGATTATGCTAACGGCTAACCGAATGTGTTGTGTTGCGGTGTTCGTACAAAACATATCTTGTGTGTTGTGTCTCTTGGCTTGTGATGTGCAGGTGTAGGATGCGTCATGGCGATCGACGGCATCAGGTGAAGGTCAAGCGTGAAAGTTCCATGCTGATGTACTAGGGTTGTGAAGGGTGGACACTAGTAGGCTTGGACCGAGGGACTCGAGGAGTTCGGGTGGAGTCATGGGCGATCCACAGGGTGCACGTAATAGCAAGAGTACACTAACGGTGATGGAGACGACGTCGGTCGAGTCAAGCGGGACGGAGGAGAGTCGAGTAGGCGGCCCGGAGCGGGAGAGAAAGACTTGGAGGTGTCAAAGGCTTGGCGGAGGCCGGACACACGTCGACATCGGTGAGTCACGCCTGCAGGGTGTGCAAGAGGGTTTGACCGGTTTGACCTCAAAACTAGGGGTGAGTCACGCCAGGTGGGTGTGTAGAGGATTTGACCGGTTTGACCTCAAAACTGGGGGTGAGTCACACCAGGTGGGTGTGCAAAGGGTTTGGGTGGTTTGGGCCTCAAAACCACCATGCAGGCAGGTTTGCCAGTTTGGGCCTCAAAACTGAGGGTGAGTTCGGTGCGGTCGGACGGCGTCGAGTCGGAGGACGTGTGGCACCATCGCGGAGCTTGCATCGAGGCGAAGCGAGGTCGTGAAGGCGCCAGGTCCATCCGATGAACGAAGAAAAAGTTGACAGTTTTGCACCTAGGAGGTTTGGAGTTGTATGCTTAATGTAAGGGCATTTTGGACATTGGCCAAATGCCTATATATGTGTATGAGGGCTGTTTGGGGCAACAATCCCCCTTGGTCTAGTAGGTGGTAGTCTAGTTATTTGTTTGTGAGAGGCTTTGGGAGAGAGGTGAGGCGAGAGAGGAGAGGATCTTTGTTTGATCTTTTCGCCATCCTAGCTTTAATTATGCTAAGGAGTGGTTTGTAACCGGACATGGTGAAGTAATCAGAAGATCTATTTCATTCCATCTTGTTCCATTCCATTTGGATTTGCAATTTCCGTTTGTGTTCTTTGCGTTCTTGTTTTCTTCCTTTTCTTCCCTCTCACATTTTTGGTCGATTCGTGTTTTGTGGGGAGTTTTGAGTCAATCCGGTTGTTTGGAAATGAACTAGGATGTGAGTTGAACCTTTACCCTGAAGGGATTTGATTGGAACCTCACAAGTTCATAGATCGGGTCGATTCAAGTTCTAGGGTTGAAAAAGCGGTGTTGTTTGCAAGAATTTTAATTCCCTTTGTTTGGCTAATCATTTTGAGGAGATCTTTTGGGAATATGTTTGTTATGTTGTTGGGAAGCTATGGTTAAAATTTCGTGATTCTTGGAGGTTGTTTGATCGAGTTTCGCATTTTTCTTCCATCTTCACGCAGGCTGAAATCTGGGATTCCGGAATATTCCGGACCTAATTCCGGATATTTCCGAACCTACGGAAATCTCCGGAGATTTCTCCAGAAAATTCCGCACGTCCAGAATTTTCCGAAGGTTCCTCCGGATTTTTCCGCACAGAGGTGTTAGTTTTCAAAGTTACTCTTTCGGAGCTTGTTTGGAGCCTTTCTTGCTTCTGCTATTCTTAAATTGGGTTCCTAGCATCATTCCGAGGTCCATTAGCTCGTGTGTAGCTAAGTGGGCTTGATTTTGCTAGAAGAGAGGCTTGTGGGTTTTTAGCCGAAGTTCTTGGAGAAAATTTGAATCGGCTCCCATTCACCCCCCTGGTCACCTTTCCGGTCCTTCAGCTACATTCTAGTACAAAGATGTGCCCATTTTATATTATTTACGGTTTGTTGCCTTGTGGTCCTATTGATTTAATACCTTTGCCATCTTCTGAAGAACTAAATTTTGTTGCTACTAAGCATGCTGAATTGATGTTAAAATTGCATGAAACAACTAAAGAAAACATAGAACGTATGAATGCTAAATATAAGTTTGCTAGTGATAAAGGTAGAAAGGAACTAAAGTTTGAACCTAGAGATTTAGTTTCGCTGGATTTGAGAAAGGAAAGTTTTCATGAATTGGGAAAATCTAAACTACTGCCTGAGGCTGATGGACTATTTAAAGTGCTAGAGAAAATTAATGACAATACATATATACTAGATCTACCTACAGTCTTTGGGATTAGTCCTACCTTTAACATTGCCGATTTAAAGCTGTATTTGGGAGAGGAAGCTGAGCTTGAGTTGAGGACGAGTCAAATGCAAGAAGGGGAGGATGATGAGGACATCAACACCAATGATACATCCACACTGACAGAAGTACCAATTTCTGGTCCCATTACTTGTACTCTTGCTCGTCAACTCAACCATATTTATACCATGGAGACACGTGCACTCTTGTTTTGCTTAAGAATCAGGGAGAAGACCGAAAGTGAAATGGATTCGAGCAGGCTGGATTTGGACTGCAGAAAAACACCAACTTGTGACGGTCGCATACGGACTCGAATTGGAGCATTCAAGTACTTCATGGAATCCTTATGAAGTCTATTTTCATATGGATCTAGACTCATGTCCTTATCTACTGAGATCAAATTACTACCTAGAGGTTTTTCTATCCAAGGTGCTCCGTCATCTTATTTTGGCCCAATGGGCCATGTATCAAGTTGGGTCTATTAGGGATGCATCCTAGGGTTGGAGCATGACCCCAACACCCTTGTGGTCATCCTCCCACATTCTTATACCCCTTAGCTGCCACCAGGAACACTCGGGTTTTGTTTAGATTAAGTTTACCTTTTGCTACTTGCTTGTAAGCGCGCGTACTGGATCAGCCGCCCGTCTTCTTGTCTTCGGAACCATATCGGAGATTGAGTTTGAAACCTTCATATACATCTAGTAATTCAGTACTTTTTCTACTTATTCTTTCTAGTTTTTCAATTGCTTCCAGGACGAGTGCCCTAGTGGTTGGGGTATTGCACTCCACAAGATCGTGCAGCCATTGGAGGTGGTGTATCAATTGCTGAGGCACAGTGTCCTTGGAAGGCTATAGTCGAGTTGTGAACGTCGTCTCCATCCACCAATTGGGTTATCCCCTTCCCTCTCATCGAATGATCGAGACTCAACCCAACGGGCTCACATCAAGTGAAGGTCTTAGGGATTTTTTGGTTTGTTAGCAACTTCTACTCCCGATAGTCACCTCGGGGGTAGTATGTGCAATTGAATTATTTTGCAGGCATGCTGGAGCACTTTCATAAAAGGAAAAGAGAAGAAATCAAAGGACAATAAAGGTGACAAAAGTGAAAAAGCATAAATACGAGCTTCGGACGTGGAGCACAATGGTTTCAACGATCATAAAATGCTTCATCTTCTTCTTCCATGCCTAACACAATGCTAAATATGGGGGAGGACTTGGCGGACGAAGATAAAAATGCTATATGCAATGCAAGGACCACGGTCACAAGAAGATGCTCATTTTTCTTCATCCATGCTAAGCACAATGCTCAAGTATGGGGGAGGCAGTGCTACACTTCATTACAAGCATCAAAAGGACAGTAAGCTTTTCCTCAACCATCTCTTTCTAAATGCCTGTGTATATCAGCCTTCAACCATAGACTCGATGCAATCTTTGTATATCTCTCTCTATAATAACATGCCTACTAGGAGTACAACCTAGTTTTTGTTTTCAATAGATGATGATCACCATCACCTTGTGCTCACCAAATGATGAAGGTTGCCGCTTTGTTTTACATGTATATGACTTGACTGTTTGCTCTCTTTTCAATGAACCTAAATTGATTAAATACCGGCTCTTCTAATTGTGGAGGTTAAATGACTAAATTCTAGACCCACAAGCTCTATGTTGCTCTTTTATTCAAGTTTACAAATGACCTAATAAATTGATTTGTTTTTATTTAAATTTAGTTCATATGCTATCTACATTTGTGAATCTCTTGCAAAGTTCTACCTACCAGAGCCTATATACATGCATGATCTTACATGATAAAACCTTTAGATGGCAAACTTATATTTTGATGAGTTGGATTAAAATTGATTTATGTGGTATGAGACTTCGTGGCCCAGCACTGTGGACTAGAGGTTACTGTCGTAGAACCAGCTCCGTGTACTTTGTACTTTGATGGATCTTCATGTGGGGCTGGATCAGGAATCGACATCATCCTCATATCCCCTTGGGGGGCAAGTTATGATTTCTCTCTGCCGATTGAGGCATCCACCACTAATAATCAAGCAGAGTATCGGGCCATCTTAAAAGGGATCCAGCTATTAAGAGAAGTCAAGGCTAACGTAGTGGAAATATTTGGAGATTCCATGCTTATTGTGGACCAGTTGTCTGGGAGATTTGAATGCAAAGATGATATCCTAAGGATCTGTTATGAAGAGTGCCTCCAGAACATATTCCCAGGGATTACAATGAAGAGGCTAATAGGCTTGCCCAGCATGCCTTCGAGTATCAGCCGATTCAAGGTGACATGGTCCTAGAGCTTGCGGCTGATGACTGGAGGAAGGAGATCGTCGATTATCTAAAGGATCCATCCAAGAAAGTCGACCGACGAGTACGCTTTCAGGCTACGAAATATGTGCTGCTTGAAGGTGATTTGTTTTACCAATGATGGATGGGGTGTTACTCAAATGCCTTGGGGTGGAAGAAGCAAAGACTCTGATGGGGGAAATTCATGAAGGTGTATGTGGGGCCCATCAATCGGTCTTCAAGATGAAATGGATGATTAGGAATAACAGATATTACTGGCCGATGACACTCGAGGATTGTTTTAAATATTATAAGGGGTGCCAAGATTGTCAGAAATTTGGTAATGTGCAACGAGCACTAGCTTCGGCTATGAACCCAATGGTAAAGCCGTGGCCATTTAGAGGATGGGGGATCAACCTCATCGGTCAGATTTATCCGCCATCAAGTAAAGGACATAAGTTTATTTTGGTGGCTACTGATTATTTCACCAAGTGAGTGGAGACAGTTCCTCTGAAAACCATGACGTCAGCCAACATGATCGAATTTGTGAAGGAACACATTATCTATCGGTTTGGTATTCCTCATACTATTACAACTGACCAGGAAACGATGTTTACTTCGGGAGAGTTTGAAGAATTCACTGCCGACATGGGAATCAAGTAGCTAAATTCTTCCCCGTATTATGCTCAGGCCAATGGCCAGGTTGAATCGTCCAACAAGGGGGTAATCAAGTTAATTAAAAGGAAGATAGAGGAACAACCAAGGCGGTGGCATACAACTTTGAGTGGGTCCTTGTGGGCCTACAGGATGGCTTGCCATGGCACTACCAAAGTGTCTCCTTACCAATTAGTGTATGGACACGAAGCGGTGCTACCTTGGGAGTTGAAAACTGGGTCTAAGCGTACGTCACTTCAAGATTAGTTGACGGCTGATGCCTAGTTTATCCTCATGAAAGGGGAATTGGAGGATTTGGCGGGTCAGCGATTGAGGGCCTTGATCAGTATTGAGGAGAATAAGAAAAGGGTCGCCAGATGGTATGACAAGAAGGTCAAGGTTAAATAGTTCTCCCAAGGAGACTTGGTTTAGAAGTTGGTCTTGCCAATAGGATCTAAAGATCCCAAATATGGAAAATGGTCGCCTACTTGGGAAGGGCCGTATAAGATTAGTCGGTGTGCACCGGGAAATGCATACATATTAGAGACCATCGAGGGAGAAGAATTTACAAGGGCACTAAATGGAAGGTATTTAAAAAATATGGCATATCGGTTTCCTATGGCCGATTCCTATTGACTCGGGTTTATATAGCCGATGTGAGGAGCATCGCC
The DNA here is from genome assembly GCF_000263155.2 of Setaria italica. Classification (NCBI taxonomy): domain Eukaryota; kingdom Viridiplantae; phylum Streptophyta; class Magnoliopsida; order Poales; family Poaceae; genus Setaria; species Setaria italica. The sequence continues at coordinate 37,378,872 of NC_028452.1, forward strand.
CTAAGGACAAAAGGCAAGAAGCATCTGTTCAAATAAGCCAATTATTATTCGGTACAATAATTGGGTACATGGCTGACGTGGTACAAGTCATCCTTACAATAAAAAGTACCGATACATTCATTGAATTACAATATGTTAACAGCGTTTTAACTAAGCTTTGCTCGTGTTGATCTCTCTTTGAATCTGGCCTAGTTTGATCAAAAGGCGGGTGCTCTTTTCCTCCACATCCGCCATGGCGTCTTCAAGAGCGACTTGGCGGGGCAATTGATGACTCCTTTCAATCAGCGGCTGGGGTGGCTTCTTGGAGGAGTTGGCCTCGTTGTGGTCCACAATCTTCTGGGTGTGGGTGGGGAGATGATCTTTAAGTTCTTCACGATGGGCTTCAATCAGATCTTTGTCCGCCTGCATCAGTGGTTCGTCGGAATGCATGATCTCGATAGCTCGCTCAAGACCAGGGCTGAGCTGGGTTGGCTGAAAAATAGTGGGCAGTCAGTCGATGGTAAAGATCGGTCAAGGAGCCCAAATTTGATGTTGTACCTGATTGACGCAAGAAGAAGAAGCCATCCGGATGCCTGGTTGGAGATCTAAAAGCGTTTAGCAGAGGGCAAATGTGTGGACGTGGTGTGAGTGCCTCTGGAAGAGACACTGAGATTTCGTATTTATAGAAGGAAAGGTTGAGGAGCAATGGTTAGTAAAAGCATTCATTCAAAGCGGACGACCTTTGGGTTCGTATTCACGCAGCAACATTAAAAGTGTTAATGTTTTACACAACATCCAAAAGGCATTCAATGTTCAGTACATTCATCCAAGGAGGATATTAATGGCCGCAATCGCCCGCTAGCAGATCTGATCTGCTGAATCTAATACTCGCTGGTCGTCTTCGGCCGATCCAGGAACTTCTGGCACATTGCGGTGAAGTCGAATGGCCTCATGGGTGAGATTTTGCCTTTCCTGTTTCAAATCGGCAATGGTGGCCGGGAGGTCTAGGAGGTTCTTTTCTTCAACAGCGATGGCTTTCACAACCTGCTCCATCTCCTTGGCAAGTTCTACCCTGCGCCGCTTGAGTCGGTCGATGGCGCTGACAATGCTTGGGCGCGAACTCTCGAGGGTGCCAATTCGGTGATGCAATTCTTGAGCTCGGTGCTTATATGATTCCTCCTCTTCGCGTGCTTTTGCCAGCCTAGCACGATCGGCCATATGCCGCAGAGCTCTAAACACCGGGATTTGCATTGATTCAATATATGGCGTAGGTGCAAGAGCTTCCTATGCGTCTTCTAGGACTCAACCTTTGATTTAATTAAAGATTTTCTGAATCGAAGAGGTATCTTCCACCAATCGGCCGATATCATCCTCGAGGAGGGTTCGTATACTCTGGAGCTTGGCACGGATTTCTTCGGGTATTGAGCCTAGAGCCACTTGACGTGAAGTAACTTCCTCATCATCAGAGACAGCAACCGCGAAGGAAAAGAGGCTATTGTTGGGCGTGTCATGTTCCTGAGAAGAAGGTGAAGAGGGAAAAGTGTTTTAGCCAACAGGAGTAGGAACTCGGCTGGTAAAGTAATAATGGTTCTTACCTCCTTGAAGTGGATTTCTTCTACTTGCGTTGGTGGGAGTGCTACCCTCGTTTAAGGAATCAGCGCGATTGGCTCGTCAGAAGAGGAAGAAATGATTGGCATGGTGCTTGGACCAGCTTCCTAGAGAATGACAGGGAAAAAAATCTCTATGAGCATAAAAGGATAATTGGATCTGAGATTGAGTGTCAGTTATCTTACTTTTGAAAATCGCGCGGTTGATGGCTGCCTAAAGGGGACAATCAATGTACCTGGGATGGCCTGTGCCAAAAATTGGTTAGTTTTGGTTAAGGGTTGAGAAAGACAAATGAAAGGTACATTCTTTACCTCGACTAGAAGGATTGCTGGTGGTTCGGTCTTTGCCTGGAGGTCAGCTGATGGACGAATGGTTTGCTCCGGGAGGATTCACATGACCTAATAAGGGGTGGAATTTAATGGTGACATCATACTTAGAGGATGTGCAGCATATGGGATTACCTGTACAGCTTCTCCCAGCAAGGATGCAGCTGCCGATCCGGCTTCTGAAACTGCTTGGGGGTCAACCTCTTGAATGACTAGCAGTACTTCTGATTGAGTCAGCACAGCTAAGGGCTTGGCTAGCAGCGTCGCCGATTGATCAGCCAATTCTGTGCGAGCGCGCACCCAACGGCCTGTTTTTTTCAAAGAAGACATCTTCAGTTTCTGCTTCAATCGGCTAGTGGCTATGTCCTCCAACAACGGGGTATAAAAGCCGATAATCAGGAATGATGTATATGGATGGCGATTCTCTATCGGCCTACCGCTTCGGCTGCGTGTTGGAGGAGGTTGGCTTTCGGACTATGCAAAAAGGGGAAATCAGTAACAATCTGTAGCATAAAGAAGACAGTGAGAAATCGGCCGGGAAGATTGTTACCTCTGCGTTTGGGTCAATTTGAGCAGGGTCCAAGCTTGTTACAATATATTGCAAGAGACGCGTAGAAAAGGTGTTGTTTCCACTCACCCCACCATAATTTGAATTGCTGAACAGAGAAGGGTGCTACTAACCAATTGGTCAAGTTGATGGTGCTCGAATCTTGTGTCAAGCTGCACAACCGATTGTATTCGAGCCCTCTTGAAAGCCACTCCTGGAACTTCACATGGCCGACAAAGTAAATTCCAATCGGCATCTATCCTAGGCCAAATTGCCGAGCTGCCACCGATGGATTGTAGAATTCATAAGTTGGGGAGTCCTTTCCAGAAAAGAAGTTTGTTGGCAGGATCTCGGGCTTGATCAAAATATCCACGAGCCCATCTTCAAAGAAGCTGGTACTCGAGTCAAAGAAATCAGGATTTTCAAAGAGTGGCTCGTCTCTCTGGTATGGATACCAGCTTGTGGTTTCTTCACTAAAGCCAACATAGAAACATCTGAAATATTCGGCTGTTCTTGTGGGGGTAAATCTACTGCAGGAAAAGATGACATGGCCTCACCAAAAGAGGTGCAACGCCGTCGTAATGATGGATCATCCTCTGATTCAATATTGGGGAAAGTTTTGGACTCGACTTGTTCTCTAGAGATCTTGCTCATGTACAAGTTAAGCCAAAGGGTGATAAATGACCAGGGACTGCCAGGGTTCCCGATAGGCTCTCCAGATGATAATTTTACGGCGATCTGATGAATCATATAATAGGCCAATCCCAACAAATGTTTCCCCAGAGGAATAGTGGAGCCTCTTGCTAATGCTTCAGCCAAAGCTTGTGTGTTGGAGGAAGGGCTGATTGCTCTACCACAGAAAAAGTGTTTCTCTAGCCACATCATTAAAAAGGCCATATACTCTCTGTCGCCGATAGGCCCGGTCTTCATGTTTTTCTCGATGAAGCCCTTCCACCTGCCGATTCCTTTTGTTTCCAGATGGTGAGTGGGCTTGATTAAGAAGTCAAAAGGCGAATCAGGAGAAGAGACGTCAAGACTGGTCAACATCAAGACATCGACCAAAGTGGGGATCATGGGCCATGGCCAAAAAGGAACGCATTAAGGGCGTCAGACCAGAAGTAAGATGCCAATGACCAAGGAATCATTTCTCTCCATTTGGGACAGAGACAAGTTTATATAGTGGCCGATTTTTATTTCATCCCAAAGAACTCTCTTGGAGTTGGACATCCTCAAGAACCATTCCCTCCAGCCATGGGTCTCATTCGACCAGGATCTAAATGTGCCTGACCAGTTGCTCAGATCCATACTTGATTGCTTGAAGATGATTCTGTGAGTTTCCAAGTTGATTAACTCGGTTGGATCTGGATTCCCCATGGGGCCAAGAATGATAAGACCCGGTGCATTGGATATATGAATAGTGATTCTTTGCCTAAGCTGCTGAGAAGATATGAGGGAAAAACTAAGAACAGATCTAAAGATGCGCAAAAATGGTGAAAAGTGGAAAGGGAAAAAATTCCAGAGTATTTACCTCTGGGATGAAAGCCATGGTTGCCGATGGAATCGCCATTGGAGAGACTGGTGTGGAATGATCAAAAGATGAAAGAGGAGTCACCGGAGAAATGTAGCTGGAAGCTGAATGGGCACCAGAATGCATTGGAAGATGACCCGCTGGAAGATAAAAGCTTTTGAGCTCCGGAAGAAGGAGCGGCGGGGGAGGCGAGCACTTAAAGGACGGTTCAAGAGAAGGGTAAAGGCAGGATTTTTACTGCACCGTCCAAGCGAATTTTGGAAAGAGCGGTTGCCTGTAGGCGCTTCATTCAAAAAAATCGCAATGATTAGAAAGAAGACTCTGGAGCAAAAGGAGTTTTGCCGCGTTTATTGTTGCGTTTTCTTTGGGAGAAGAGCTTGAGTTGAGAAAATTTCAGAGCAAAAGATTTGTTTCACTCCGAAATTGGGAGGCATGTGTTGACATCGGAATTTGACACGTGTTTAGATTGGCGTCAAAGAAGAAATGGCGGCCGATGCAGCAAAAAAGAAGCTACAGTTGGGAATCAGCCAATTGGAGCTACAATGTTTCAGTTGATTGGCTGAAGGAGTCAATAAAGGTTGATTGGGAGTCAGAACGGCTTGGCCGATTTGGGCCGAAAGTGGGCTAGGGTGACGATTAGCCAGAAGATGAAAGATTGGCCTATGAGGAAATAATAACCAACTCCGATGCAGGTTGCGTTCGTTTGTAAATATTTGTCATCTTAAAATTAGAGATAGAACCTAGTCGGTTAGGAAGTCAGTTGTAATAGGGTATAAATAGCTGCCTCGTAAGGCTTGTAAAAACAAGACATCAATCAATACAACAAAATCTACTTTTTCCTTGCAATTTACTTTCAAGTCGGCGACTTTGCCAAAACCTTTTCTTTTCACGAGTTCATACGGGTTGGCAGGGCTACGTCGACATGACCTCCGGCCAATTTGTAAGTTCCATTTATCGAGTAATATCTAAGCTTTAACTTCGAGCGCATCGTTGTCATTTTGTTTAGATTTATTCACCAGTTATCGATATTTGCTAGCATTATAGCTTTACCTATTATTGTAGCTTTTATCACCAGTTATCCAGCTTCAGATATGAACTATCATCTTTTATTACTTTCATCTTTTATCATCACATAGCCGATTAGATCTATTCTAAGTGTTGCTTTTGTAGTGTTGTTTGGGTTGCTCTAGTAGTTTTCCTTACAATTGCTACGTGGTTGTCGCATGTTTTATAGCCAGTCACTTCTACAGTAAATCGGCCGATTCGCTGATACACTTCCCAAGACAGATCGGAAACATAGCCAATCAAAACCCCTAGAATTTAACGCTTGTCTTTCCTTGTCAATCAACAGGTCAGATTGACTAGCACACCGCGCGAACCGCATCAGGGTGATCAACCGAACAGGAGTTAAGCAGATTCTCCCGGGTCGTGTGTCTGACGTCGAGAGGCATCCATCAATTTTTAGCGTCAACATTTGCCAACATCGTTGAAGAAACTGAAACCAAAGGACTCGGAGGAGGGCAAGAAATGCGCATAGAGCAGAATGACATCTTCAACTAGCCGCCCAGCTCTCAAGTATGAACCTCGATAAAGCATTTGAAGCAGTGCAAACACGGCAACACAAGACGCCACTTGCCACTATTGCCTCCATCGACCTCATTACTCGTGCTATGCCTCAAGATAAGTATAGTACGTTGATAGCGCAGTTGGCAGAACACGCCTATGAACTACTCGACAGAGCGACTCCAATTCCATCGGTATCTCACACCCCGTCGGGGTGTAGTCAGCATGGCAGCAGCAGAGACCACGCAAGACCTTCAGCTCAACCACGTGAAGACGCCAGACAACACGGGGGCACAATTGGGGCTTCGAGGCAAAATAGAGATGTACTCGAAAACTCAAGACAACACAGAAGTGCGCTTGAGGGCAGTAGAATAGCTTCTAGGGGAGGCGCACGCCACCATAGAGCTAACCCCGAACCCTCACTCATCGATGGTGATCTCATGAATAAAATCAACAGCAACCGTGATGCACGCAACATCATCAACAACCGACGTCGGGAGCATGAACTTGAAGAAGACTACAGGGGTGATGATAATCATTACTTTCCCGCCTTTACAAGACGGGTTAGGAGCACAATCTTACCAGAGAATTTCAAACCTTTGGGTATCTCCAAGTACGGTGGCAAGCAAGATCCAGTTCAGTGGCTCCGCTACTACTCGTTGGTGGTCCAGGCTGCAAGGGGGACTGATGACACAAAGGTCATCTTTTTTCCTATATGCATGGAAACTGCGCCACTAACCTGGCAAGACTTGAAACTAGCTTTCACTTGCAACTACGTAGGGGCAATGCAACACACCGGTAACAGGATCGACTTGGCACAAGTCAAGCAGCTACAAGATGAAACACTACGTAGCTATCTACGTCGTTTCTTTGACAAAAATGCCACAATTGTGGACATCTTAGAACTAGACGTAATAGAATGCTTCCAGAATGGCCTCTATGATTGCCGCATGTTCCAAGACTTCAGTAGACATCACCCCACGGATGTCAAGGCACTCAAGATCATGGCCCAGTCATGGGCAAACGAGGAGGATAAAGAATGTGAGAGGTTTGACTCAAATCACTATCGCGGCCGTGACAACAACAATAATCACGATAACAACCAAGAGCAAAATAGAAACCGCAACGGCGACCACCGAAATAACTACTCGGGCAACCAAAACCGTAAGCGCAAGCTTGACAATACCATTGCAGCAATGACAAATTCAAATAAAAAGGATCTAATAGACATGAAGATAGTGTTGGGATACGAGGTAGGCTACACTAGCGCAAATCACAATTTCTACCGCGTAAAACCAGGAAGAACTGCCGTATAAGGATCACGGGATTACCACTCGATGCACTACTGGTGCAGAAGATGTAGATTTGCGTCGATGCAGCGAAGACGATCAACGTAGTCGTACGTAGTCGATCAACGTAGTCGTACGTAGTCGATCACGTCAACATCCAGCAGCTCCTCAGCAGCTCGTCCACGTGCAGCAAGATCGCCCTCGTGGTCGCGGCTCGTCGTCGCTCGTCGACGGCTCGTCCAAGTGCTGCAGGCGCAACACCTCCAAGGTATCCACACGTGAAGGGAGGAAGCATCGCAAGCCGGACTGCTAGATCCGTGACTTGCAACAGGCGAGGGCGTGGGAGGCAAGGCAGATCTGTTTCACCCAAAAGGTGTGAACCCTAGGGCGCCCCCACCCCTCTATTTATAGAGGTTCCTAACGGGCCTCTGGGTCCGAGGCCCATTAGTACTTCTAAACCTAATCCAACTCGGATCACATCCGAATTGGGCTTCCAGCCCCTTAAGTGTGTGACCCTATGGGTTCGGATACGTATAGACATGGTCCGAGTACTCCCACTCAGCCCAATAGTCGGTAGCGGCCTCTAGGAAGACGTGCTAACTCCTATATGCACACGAAGATCATATCAGAGGAACCATCACAACATTATATACATGCTATTCCCTTTGCCTCACAATATTTGGTCTAGCGTCAAGCCGACCGCTCTTTCTCGATCATGTGATTCGGAATCCCTTTGTAGGTTAATTCTTAACCGTACGTAGCATGGCCATGCATTTTCGGATCCGATCACTCGAGGGGCCCAGAGATATCACTCTCAATCAGAGAGGGGCAAATCCCATCTTGATTGACCATGTCTCATAGCATGCTTCTTGACAAACCCGAAAGCTACCTTTATAACTACCCTGTTACGGCGTAGCGTTTGATAGCCCCTAAGTAGGTCGATCCACATCTTGAATACATGCGACAATCTCAGGTCTAAGGACAAAGCGTATATGTTGTTTAAAGAGAGAACTACTTCTCGTGTTGGGTCAGTCCTAGCACATGTCTCCACATGTGTCCACATAATTATTTCAACATCTCCATGTCCATGACTTGTGAAACATAGTCATCAACTAATACATGTGCTAGTCTAATATTCATGTGTGTCCTCACATGAACTCCGACCAGGGACAACTTTAGAATAACCATACAAGTAAAGAGTTTCACATACAATTCACATAATTGCAAATCAATTCAAGTAGCCTTTAATGGATATTCAATGAACACAATATACAAATCATGGATACAAATGGAATATCATCATCTCTATGATTGCCTCTAGGGCGTACCTCCAACAGTCTCCCACTTGCACTAGAGTCAATCTAGAAGGTACCTAATACCCATAGCTCTTACATGCGCATCATGCTTAGCCTGCGGGAGTGGTTTTGTCAACGGATCAGAAATGTTCAGATCCGTGTGTATTTTGCATGTCTTGATCTCACCCCGGTTAACGAAGTCTCGAATGAGATGAAATCGCCGCATTACGTGTTTGTTCTTCTTGTGGTTCCTTGGCTCCTTTGCTTGCACAATTGCCTCATTGTTATCACAGTAGAGATTCAATGGGCTGGATGCATTCAGGAACACACCAAGCTCAATGAGGAAATTCCTTATCCAAACACCCTCCTTTGCAGCTTCCGAGGCCACGATGTACTCGGCTTCTGTCGTAGAATCGGCCACCGTCTCCTGCTTGGAATTCTTCCAACTAAAAGCACCACCATTTAGCGTGAACACAAATCCTGATTGTGACTTTGAATCATCTCTGTCGGTTTGGAAACTAGCATCGGTGTAACCTGTTACAACGAGCTCCTCCTCACCTCCATAGATGAGGAACATATCTTTAGTCCTTCTCAAGTACTTAAGAATGTTTTTCACCGCTATCCAGTGACTCTCACCTGGATCAGATTGGTGTCTGCTTGTCATACTTAGCACATATGAAACATCTGGGCGAGTACTTATCATTGCATACATGATAGATCCAATAGCCGAGGCATATGGCACTCTACTCATGCGATCCCGCTCATCAGCAGTCGAAGGACACTGAGTCTTGCTGAGATGTATGCCATGTGACATAGGCAAGAACCCTTTCTTTGCCTCTTCCATGCTGAACTGCTTCAACACTTTGTCAATGTAAGTATCTTGGCTTAAACCTATAAGCCTTCTCGATCTATCTCTATAGATCTTAATGCCCAGAATATATGCCGCTTCCCCTAAGTCCTTCATCGAAAAACTATTTTTCAGTGAAGCCTTACGGACTCAAGCATAGGAATGTTATTTCCAATCAGTAATATGTCATCCACATATAAGATTAGAAATACTACAGAGCTCCCACTAACCTTCTTGTAAACACAAGACTCTTCCTCGTTCTTGGTGAAGTCAAACCCTTTGACCACTTCATCAAAATGAATGTTCCAACTCCTAGATGCTTGCTTCAATCCATAAATGGATCTCTGAAGCTTGCATACCTTTCCAGCAATTTTCGGATCGACAAAACCCTCGGGCTGCATCATATACACGTCCTCAGCTAGGTTTCCATTCAGGAAAGCTGTCTTGACATCCATCTGCCATATCTCCTAATCGAAATATGCAGCTATAGCTAGAATAATCCAAATGGACTTAAGCATCACTACGGGTGAGAAGGTCTCGTCATAGTCAACTCCTTGAACTTGTCGAAAACCTTTTGCAACAAGTCGTGCTTTATAGATGTGAATATTTCCATCCATGTCCTTTTTTTTCTTATAGATCCACTTGCACTCTATGGCTTTAACACCATTAGGCGGGTCAACCAAGTTCCAAACTTGATTGTCTCCCATGGACTCTATTTTGGATTGCATGGCACTCTGCCATTTTTCGGAGTCTGCGTCCATCATTGCTTCTGCATATGTCGCAGTCTCATCATTGTCCAACAATAATATCTCCCGCATTTCGCGGAGCCTTGCCGACCTTCGTGGTTGTGGCGGTGCTTCTCTTGCCATGGGTATCTCAACTTGTTCTGCTACGTTAGCATCACACATTGATTCTTGCCCGATCGGCTCATCTCGAACTTCTTCAAGATGCACTGTCTTTCCACTCTTTTCTCCTTTGAGAAACTCTTTCTCTAGGAAAACCCCGTTCTGAGTGACAAACACTTTGCCTTCTGACCGGTTGTAGAAATAATATCCCAAAGTTTCCTTTGGATATCCCACGAAAATGCACTTATCCGACTTGGGTGTGATCTTGTCTGACTGAAGTCGCTTGACAAACACTTCACATCCCCAAATCTTTAGAAAAGACAAACTAGGAATCTTTCCAGTCCATATCTCATATGGTGTCTTAACTACGGATTTAAATGGTACCCTATTAAGTGTGAAAGCTGCTGTTTCTAGAGCGTATCCCCAAAATGACAACGGTAGGTCCGACTGGCTCATCATTGATCGAACCATGTCTAGCAAAGTTCGATTACGTCGCTCAGATACACCATTTCTCTGAGGTTTTCCAGGCGGCGTAAGTTGTGGAACAATTCCACAACTCTTTAGATGATTGCTGAACAATTCCACAACTCTTTAGATGATTGCTAAACTCGTGGCTCAAATATTTGCCACCACGATCAGATCGTAAGGCCTTAATTTTCTTGCCACGCTGAGTTTCAACTTCATTCTGAAATTCCTTGAACTTTTCAAAGGTTTCAGACTTGTGCCTCATCAAGTAGACATAGCCATATCTACTAAAATCATCAGTGAAAGTTATGAAGTATTGGAATCCTCCTCTAGCCGTCATGCTCATTGGTCCACATACATCGCTATGTACGAGTTCCAACAAGTCTACTGCTCTCTCAGGAAATCATGTGAAAGGCATCTTGGTCATCTTGCCTAGCAAGCAAGCCTCACATGTCTCGTATGATTCAAAATCAAACGAAGTTAGAAGTCCATCAGAATGGAGCTTCTTCATGCGCTTTTCACTTATATGACCCAAACGACAATGCCACAAGTAGGTAGGACTCAAATCATTAGGTCGAGGCCTCTTAGCACTTACGTTACAGACAGGTGAACCATCAAGATTTAAAACAAATAATCCATTCACAATGGGTGCAAAAGCCATAAACATATCATTCTTAGAGATCACACAACCATTGTTTTCACTCGCAAATGAATAACCATCCTTCATCAAGCATGAAGGAGACAAAATGTTTCGACATAAATCAGGAACAAAATAACAATTATTCAACTCCATAATAAATCCTGACGGGAGGTGGAGTTGCATCGTCCCGACGGTCAACGTAGCAACTCTTGCATTATTGCCCACACGGAAATCAACTTCTCCTCTTTCCATGCTTCTACTTCTTATCATTCCCTGCATCGAATTGCAAATATGAGCAACCGATCCGGTATCAAATACCCAAGAATTAATAATTGTATCAGCGAGAAATATGTTGTCTATAACATTAATAACAAGCGTACCTGAGGTGGAAGTACTCTTACTTCCGCCATTCTTCAACGAAGCTAGGTACTGCTTGCAATTTCTCTTCCAATGACCAAGTTCATGACCATAAAAGTACTCTTTGTCTGGAGCAGGTCCAGGTCCAGCTTTAACCTTGGGCGCTGGGTTTGGCTTGGACGTTCCAGCCTTGCCCTTCTTCTTCCAAGAACTGCCCTTCTTCTTAAAGCTAGGCTTGTTCTGTATAGCCATCACATGGCTGCTACTAGCGCTTTTCTTGATGTCAGCCTCTGCTGTTTTAAGCGTGCCACACAGCTCATTCAGACCCTTCTCCGTCCCATGCATATGGTAGTTCGAGATGAAGCTCCCATAGCTAGGTGGAAGAGACGAAAGAATGAAATCAGTGACCAACTCTTGGCCCAATGGAAAGCCCAGCTTCTCCAACCGTTGAGTGTAACCATCCATCTTGATTACGTGTGGTCCTACTACTGCACCTTCTGCTAGCTTGCTCTCCACAAAGGCCTTAGACACATTGAACCTTTCAGTCCTGGCCAGTGTTTGGAACATGTCTCTAAGCACCACGATCATATTGTGCACCTCATGGTTTGTTTCAAACTGCATCTGCAGCTCGGGTTCCATGCAAGCAAGCATAAGGCAGCTTACTTCGAGGTTAGCATCACATGCTTTCTTGTAAGCATTCTTAGCAGCAGTGGGTGCATCATCAGCAGGTTCTTCTGGTAGTGGGTTGTCTAGAACATCTTCCTTTTTCTCAGCCCTAAGAACAATTCTCAGGTTACGGATCCAATCCGAGTAATTTGTTCCATTCAACTTGTCCTTCTCAAGGACCGAACGCAAAACAAACGGTGTAGTGCTGCTAGGTGCCATTTAATCTACAACAAAAGTAATGCAAAATACACTAAGACAAACGTATCCATGATAGAGCAAATCACATTAAACTATTTTAACAGAATCTACTCCCACTAAAATCAATATCCCTTTATTGAAACTTAGTGATTCAGGATCCACAACTAACAAGTCTACTAGTGAGCTTTAGCATCACCGCTAGCAAACAAGGTAGATCGGTAAGCAACTTTTGCTAATCATATCACATATGACTCCTGCTGTTGGGTGACATCTCTATATCTTTGTGCCCAACCATTATGCCCCAAGGTCCTTAACCGTTAAGATAACCTTGTTAAGCAAACCAACCCTTATGCGTGTAAGTGTCCGACACAAACCCGTCTAGTCAAGGAAAACTAGTGGTACCCTAATTTCATAGACCCACCACTAATTGTACAAGACATGGGACGGTGCAAGTTTTTGTTGGGAGGGCATACTAACTTAAACTTTGTGAGGGATCATTCTACTTCTAACATCACAGCATGCAGAAAGTAAAACATAAATAGAATAGCATTCACACAGTTGTGACACAGTATGGCCCATTTTCTTATGGTGATCTACATCTCCATAGAACCTGTTCACCATGGTGATCTCCATCTCCATGTTCCATGTGCGCCATCCTCCTGATGATGAGTCCTCCAAGAACTAGAACATGCTATTACGCCTAATAGCTAGTAAAGAAGCTAGTAATGAAGATTACATAGTTGCTTGGATCATCACAGATTGGTACGCAGACCATTAAATACATTAAAGTGACAACACATATGGCTCCAGCCGTGTTGCCGTACGCGTGACATGCAGGTCATGAATGAGTTACACACATGCATCATGTACACAAGGGGCCATACTGATCACAAGATATATACATCTTGCAAAACAAAGTTAGGCGTTCTAACGATCCAAACTTCGAAGGTCCGAAACTCCATCTTCCAAGCCGAATTTGGGAAATCTAATTTTGCCGAAAATGGCAACACCATCGAATTTCATGTGTAACTTTTTCTGTAGATCAATTTTCATATAAAATTCGCCCCGATCCGAGATCATACCAAAAAGTTACGGCTGGTTTACCGAAGCACACGCACACGGCAAAATCCCGACCCCGGTAGTTGATCCAATCTACTATTGCATATCTCATGCGCCTGGCGTATGAACCTAGATTTCAATTCGACCAATCACATTGATCTTCGCTCACTGCAACTGGAATTACGTGTATCACTTAACTCCGATGGTGGAAACCCGACCGGTAGGAGTATGTCGTTACACTACCATTGCAGCAAGAACACGAAACCAGGACATAGATCAAACTGAAAACTCGCATATCTCCATATGCACACATCTCGAATCCAAAACAAAGTTGCTACGGCTCTGATACCACTGTTGGGATATGAGGTAGGCTACACTAGCGCAAATCAAAATTTCTACCACGTAAAACCAGGAAGAACTGCCGTATAAGGATCACGGGATTACCACTCGACGCACTACTAGTGTGGAAGATGTAGATTTGCGTCGATGCAGTGAAGACGATCAACGTAGTTGTATGTAATCGATCAACGTAGTCGTACGTAGTCGATCACGTCAATGTCCAACAGCTCCTCAGCAGCTCGTCCACGTGCAGCAAGATCGCCCTCGTACCGCGGCTCGTCGTCGGCTTGTCGTGGCTCGTCGGCGGCTCGTCGTGGCTCATCGGCGGCTTGTCGTGGCTCGTCGGCGGCTCGTCCAAGTAGGTCGATTCACATCTTGAATACATGCGACAATCTCAGGTCTAAGGACAAAGCGTATATGTTGTTTAAAGAGAGAACTACTTCTCGTGTTGGGTCAGTCCTAGCACATGTCTCCACATGTGTCCACATTATTAGTTCAACATCTCCATGTCTATGACTTGTGAAACATAGTCATCAACTAATACATGTGCTAGTCTAATATTCATGTGTGTCCTCACATGAACTCCGACTAGGGACAACTTTAGAATAACCATACAAGTAAAGAGTTTCACATACAATTCACATAATTGCAAATCAATTCAAGTAGCCTTTAATGGATATTCAATGAACACAATATACAAATCATGGATACAAATGGAATATCATCATCTCTATGATTGCCTCTAGGGTATACCTCCAACAGATAGGCTCGCATTCAGCGAGCTACTGAAGAAGCAGTGCCTGTGGCACCCGCACAGCAAGCACGCCGTGATAGATTGCTACAGCCTACACAGGGTAATGAAAGATTTGCCAGAACCCCAAACAATAACAATGACAAGAGAAAGGTAAGGCAGACGAAGGCGAAGACGGCAAAAAGAAGTTTCAAATCCCATCCACAATCGTCAATGTCATCTTTGGCGGGATCCCAGGCACTTCCTCTAAGCAGTCCTAGAAATTTGTACTCAAAGAGATCGTGTCCATTGAGCCCAATACTCTCACACCCCTCAAGTGGTCCGAGGTACAGATTACCTTCTCCAGGAAAGACCAATGGACAAGTTTCTTAGAACCAGGACAGTTCCCCCTTGTCCTGGACCTAGTTGTCGCTGGCTCAAGACTCACCAAAGTACTCTTTGATGTCATTTTTGCCACAACTCTAAAGAAGATGGGCCTTGACATTACTAACATGCTCATCCCAATGAACTCCCCGTTCTATTGGATCGTCCCAGGCAACGCAGCTATACCGCTTGGACAAGTAGTCCTACCAGTTACCTTCGGAACCAAAGAACACTACTAGGTAGAATACATCCGGTTCGAGATGCTGGACTTTGAGACTTCTTATCACGTTATCCTCGGAAGACCAGTACTGGCCAAATTCATGGCAATCCCACAGAATGTTTACCTGCTCCTGAAGATGCCAGGACCCAAGGGAGTACTCTCCCTCCGTGGAGACTTGTGAAGGTCATACAAATGTGACACAGAAGTTGTTGAGTTGGCGGCGACTACTCAAGTACCCAACCCGATGCAACAAGTCTTCACCGCTTCAAAAAAGCTCTATCCGGCATAACTCAAAATCCCAGAGAACAAGTCGGGAGCTACTAAAGTCAAGCTGGCAAGTGATATGGACTTCAATGCCATTGACCTTGAGATGACGACTCCTCCAAGACAGCCCTGATTGGCACAGGGTTGGATGCCAAATAGGAAAGCACACTCGTCAGTTTCCTTCAGGCAAACCGAGACATTTTTGCATGGAAACCAACACATATGCTAGGTGTGCCCAAGTAGTTGATCGAGCACTCACTCAATATAGATCCTAAAGCTACTCCAAAGAGACAACGACAACACAGATTCTCCCAGGACATAAGAGAAGCCATCAAGAAAGAGCTAGCAAAACTACTCGTGGTAGGCTTCATAAAAGAAGTCTTCCATCCTGAGTGGCTCGCTAACCCAGTCCTGGTCTCCAAGAAGAACAATAATGAATGGAAGATGTGTGTGGACTACACATACCTCAACAAGCCCTGTCCTAAGGATCCCTTTGGGCTCCCAAGAATTGATCAAGTCGATGATTCTACAGCTGGATGCGAATTAGTCTACTTCCTGGATTGCTACTCAGGATATCAACAGATAGCCCTCAAGAAAGAAGACCAAGTCAAAACTGCGTTTATCACCCCTTTTGGAGCTTTCTACTACAAAACAATGTCTTTCAGGTTTAAGAACGCAGGAGCAACGTATCAACGCTCCATCCAGGTGTGCTTTGAGAATTAACTCCACCACAACGTACAAGTATACGTGGACGACGTAGTAGTCAAGACCAGAAATCCAGATGATCTCATTGAAGACTTGGAAGAAACCTTCACCAGCCTGTGAGCATTCCGGTAAAAACTCAACCCTACAAAGTACGTCTTTGGTGTACCGTTAGGGAAACTACTCAGGTTCATCATCAGCCACAGAGGCATTGAAGCAAACCCCGAGAAAATCACCGCCATCACCAATATGCAAGCTCCGTTCAGCATTAAGGACATCAAGAAACTAACAGGATGCATGGTGGCCCTCAACAGATTCATTTCGAGGCTTGGAGAAGAGGGCCTCCCCTTCTTCAAACTACTCAAGTGGCAAGATAAGTTTTAATGGACCGAGGAGGCGGATAAAGCTTTGTTACAGTTGAAGGATCTCACAGCGCCAACCCCAATCGAAGACTTGCTGTTATATATTGCTGCAACTACTCATGTCATAAGCACGGCAATAGTAGTTAAAAGGTCTGAACCAGGTCACTTATACAAGGTCCAGAGACTAGTCTAAAAGCTCGGTACCCACCGGTCCAAAAGCTGCTTTACGCCATACTACTCACCTCGCGGAAACTGCGACACTACTATTGGAGGTATGCCCTAGAGGCAATCATAGAGATGATGATATTCTATTTGTATCCATGTTTTATATTGTGTTCCTTGAATATCCATTAAAGGCTACTTAAATTGATTTGCAATTATGTGAATTGTATGTGATACTCTTTACTTGTATGATTATTCTAAAGTTGTCCCTAGTCGGAGTTCATGTGAGGACACACATGAATATTAGACTAGTACATGTATTAGTTGATGACTATGTTTCACAAGTCATGGACATGGAGATTTCAAACTAATCATGTAGGCACATGTAGAGATATGTGCTAGGAATGACCCAACACGAGAAGTAGTTCTCTTTTTACACAACAAGTACGCTTTGTCCTTAAACCTGAGATTGTCGCATGTACTCAAGATGTGGATTGACTTACTTACGGGTTATCAAACAGGGTAGTTAAAAAGGTAGCTTTCGGGTTTGTCAAGAAGCATGCTAAGAGGCATGGTACAATCAAGATGGGATTTGCCTCTCTCTAATTGAGAGTGATATCTCTAGGCCCCTCGAGTGATTGGATCCGAAAATGCATGGCCATGCTACAAATGGTTAAGAGTTAACCTACAAAAGGATTCCGAATCACAGGATCGAGAAAGAGCGGTCGGCTTGGAGCTAGACCAAATATCGTGAGGCAAAGGGAATAACATGTACGTGATATTGTGACGGTTCGTCTAATATGATCTTCGTGTGCGTATAGGAGTTGGCACGTCTTGCTAGAGGCCGCTACCGACTATTGGGCCGAGTAGGAGTACTCGGGCCATGTCTATATGTATTCGAACTCATAGGGTCACACACTTAAGGGGCTGGAAGCCCAATTCGGATATGATCCGAGTTGGATCAGGTTTAGGAGTACTAATGGGCCTCGGACCCAGAGGCCCGTCAGGAACCTCTATAAATAGAGGGGTGGGGGTGCCCTAGGGTTTACACCTTTTGGCGAAACACATCTGCCCCGCCTCCCACGCCCTCGGCTGTTGCAACTCGCGGATCTAGCAGTCCGGCTTGCGATGCTTCCTCCCTGCACGTGTGGATACCTTGTAGGGTTGCGCCTGCAGCACTTGGACGAGCCACCGACGAGCCACGACGAGCCGCCAACGAGCCACGACGAGACAACGACGAGCCGCGGCACGAGGGCGATCTTGCTGCACGTGGACGAGCTGCTGAGGAGCTGCTGGATGTTGACGTGATCGACTACGTACGACTACGTTGATTGTCTTCGCTGCATAGACGCAAATCTACATCTTCCGCACCAGTAGTGTGTCGAGTGGTAATCCCGTGATCCTTATATGGCAGTTCTTCCTGGTTTTACGCGGTAGAAATTGTGATTTGCGCTAGTGTAGCCTACCTCGTATCCTGACAGTGGTATCAGAGCCGTAGCTGTTTAGTTTTGGATTCAGGATGTGTGCATATGGAGATATGCGAGTTTTCAGTTTGATCTATGTCCTGGTTTCGTGCTCTTCGCTGCAATGGTAGTGTAACGGCATACTCCTACCGGTCGGTTTCCGCCATCGGAGTTAAGTGATACACGTAATTCCAGTTGCAGTGAGCGAAGATCAATATGATTGGTCGAATCAAAATCTAGGGTCATACGCCAGGCGCATTAGATGTGCAAAAGTAGATTGGATCTACTACCAGGGTTGGGATTTTTGCCGTATGCGTATGCTTCGGTAAATCAGCCGTAACTTTTCGGTACGATCTCGGATCGGTGCGAATTTTATATGAAAATTGATCTACAGAAAAAGTTACACATGAAATTCAACGCTTTTCCGTTTTCGGCGAAATTAGATTTCCCAAATTCGGCTTGGAAGATGGAGTTTCTGGCATCCGAAGTTTGGAACGTTAGGACGCTTAACTCTATTTTGCAGGATGTATGTATCTTGTGATCAGTATGGCCCTTTGTGTATGTGATGCATGTGTGTAACTCATTCGTGACCTGCCTGTCGCACGTACGGCAACACAGCAGGAGCCATATGTGTTGTCACTTTATTGTATTTAATGGTCTGCGTACCAATGTGTGATGATCCAAGCAACTATGTAATCTTCATTACTAGCTTCTTTACTAGCTATTAGGCGTAATAGCATGTTCTAGTTCTTGGAGGACTCATCACCAGGAGGATGGCGCACATGGAACATGGAGATGGAGATCACCATGGTGAACAGGTTCTATGGAGATGGAGATCACCATATGAAAACGGGCCATACTGTGTCACAACTGTGTGAATGCTATTTTGTTTATGTTTTACTTTCTACATGCTGTGATGTTAGAAGTAGAACGATCCCTCACAAAGTTTAAGTTGCTATGCCCTCCCAACTAAAACTTGCACCGTCCCATGTCTTGTACAATTAGTGGTGGGTCTATGAAATTAGGATGTCACTAGTTTTCCTTGACTAGACGGGTTTGTGTCGGACACTTACACGCATAAGGGTTGGTTTGCTTAACAAGGTTATCTTAACGGTTAAGGACCTTGGGGCATAAAGGTTGGGCGCCGAGACATGGAGATGTCACCCAACAACAGGAGTCATATGTGATATGATTAGCAAAAGTTGCTTACCGATCTACCTTGTTTGCTAGCGGTGATGCTAAAGCTCACTAGTAGACTCGTTAGTTGTGGATCCTGAATCACTAAGTATCAATAGAGGGATATTAATTTTAGTGGGAGTAGATTTTGTTAAAATAGTTTAATGTGATTTTCTCTATCATGGATACGTTTGTCTTAGTGTATTTTGCATTACTTTTGTTGTAGATTAAATGGCACCTAGCAACACCACCACATCGTTTACTTTGCGTTCGATCCTTGAGAAGGACAAGTTGAATGGAACAAACTACTCGGATTGGATCCGTAACCTGAGAATTGTTCTCAGGGCCGATAAAAAGGAAGATGTTCTAGACACCCCACTACCACCAGTACCTGCTGATGATGCATCTGCTGCCGTTAAGGCTGCTTACAAGAAGGCATTTGATGCTAATCTTGAGGTAAGCTGCCTTATGCTTGCTTGCATGAAACTCGAGCTGCAGATGCAGTTCGAAACAAATCATGAGGCACACGATATGATCGTGGCGCTCAAGGACATGTTCCAGACACAGGCTAGGACTAAAAGGTTCAATGTGTCCAAAGCCTTTCTGGAGTGCAAGCTAGCAGAAGGCGCAGCAGTAGGACCACATGTAATCAAGATGGTTGGTTACACTCAGCGATTGGAGAAGCTGGGCTTCCCGATGGGCAAAGAGTTGGCCACTGACTTCATTCTTTCATCTCTTCCGCCTAGCTATGGGAACTTCATGTCGAACTACCATATGCTTGGGATGGAGAAGGGTCTGAATGAACTATGTGGTATGCTCAAGACAGCAGAGGTAGACATCAAGAAAAGCGCTAGTACCAGCCATGTGATGGCTATACAGAACAAGTCTAGCTTTAAGAAGAAGGGCAATTCTTGGAAGAAGAAGGGCAAGGCTGGAATGTCCAAGCCAAACCCAGCGCCCAAGGTTAAAGCTGGACCTGGACCTGCTCCAGACAAAGAGTGCTTTTACTGTCATGAAATTGGTCACTGGAAGAGAAACTGCAAGCAGTACCTAGCTTCGTTGAAGAATGGCGGAAGTAAGAGTACTTCTACCTCAGGTACGCTTGTTGTTAATGTTATAGACAACATTTTTCTCGTTGATACAATTATTAATTCTTGGGTATTTGATACCGGATCGGTTGCTCATATTTGTAATTCGATGCAGGGAATGATAAGAAGTAGAAGTGTGGAAAGAGGAGAAGTTGATTTCCGCGTGGGCAATAATGCAAGAGTTTCTACGTTGATCGTCGGGACGATGCAACTCCACCTCCCGTCAGGATTTATTATGGAGTTGAATAATTGTTATTTCGTTCCTAGTTTAAGTCGAAACATTTTGTCTCCTTGATGCTTGATGAAGGATGGTTATTCATTTGCGAGTGAAAACAATGGTTGTGTGATCTCTAAGAATGATATGTTTATGGCTTTTGCACCCATTGTGAATGGATTGTTTGTTTTAAATCTTGATGGTTCACCTGTCTGTAACGTAAGTGCTAAAAGGCCTCGGCCTAATGATTTGAGTCCTACCTACTTGTGGCATTGTCGTTTGGGTCATATAAGTGAAAAGCGCATGAAGAAGCTCCATTCTGATGGACTTCTAACTTCGTTTGATTTTGAATCATACGAGACATGTGAGGCTTGCTTGCTAGGCAAGATGACCAAGACGCCTTTCAGAGGATTTCCTGAGAGAGCAGTAGACTTGTTGGAACTCGTACATAGTGATGTATGCGGACCAATGAGCACGACGGCTAGAGGAGGATTCCAATACTTCATAACTTTCACTGATGATTTTAGTAGATATGGCTATGTCTACTTGATGAGGCACAAGTCTGAAACCTTTGAAAAGTTTAAGGAATTTCAGAATTAAGTTGAAAATCAACGTGGCAACAAATTAAGGCCTTACAATCTGATCGTGGAGGCGAGTATTTGAGCCACGAGTTTAGCAATCATCTAAAGAGTTGCGGAATTGTTCCACAACTTACGCCGCCTGGAACACCTCAGAGAAGCGGTGTGTCTGAGCGACGTAATCGAACTTTGTTAGACATGGTTCGATCAATGATGAGCCAGTCGGACCTACCGTTATCATTTTGGGGATACGCTCTAGAAACACCAGCTTTCACACTTAATAGGGTACCATCTAAATCCGTAGTTAAGACACCATATGAGATATGGACTGGAAAGGTTCCTAGTTTGTCTTTTCTAAAGATTTGGGGATGTGAAGTGTTTGTCAAGCGACTTCAGTCGGACAAGATCACACCCAAGTCAGATAAGTGCAATTTCGTGGGATATTCAAAGGAAACTTTGGGATATTATTTCTACAACCGATCAGAAGGCAAAGTGTTTGTCGCTCGGAACGGGGTTTTCCTAGAGAAAGAGTTTCTCAAAGGAGAAAAGAGTAGAAAGACAGTGCATCTTGAAGAAGTTCAAGATGAGCCAATTGGGCAAGAATCAATGAGTGATGCTAACGTAGCAGAACAAGTTGAGATACCCATGGCAAGAGAAGCACCGCCACAACCATGAAGGTCGGCAAGGCTCCGCGAAATGCGGGAAATATTATTGTTGGACAATCATGAGCCTGCGACATATGTAGAAGCAATGATGGACCCAGACTCCGAAAAATGGCAAAGTGCCATGCAATCCGAAATAGAGTCCATGGGAGACAATCAAGTTTGGAACTTGGTTGACCCGCCTGATGGTGTTAAAGCCATAGAGTGCAAGTGTATCTATAAGAAGAAAAAGGACATGGATGGAAATGTTCACATCTATAAAGCACAACTTGTCGCAAAAGGTTTTCGACAAGTTCAAGGAGTTGAATACGATGAGACCTTATCGCTCGTAGTGATGCTTAAGTCCATTCGGATTATTCTAGCTATAGCTGCATATTTCGATTATGAGATATGGCAGATGGATGTCAAGACAGCTTTCCTGAATGGAAACCTAGCTGAGGACGTGTATATGATGCAGCCCGAGGGTTTTGTCGATCTGAAAAATGCTGGAAAGGTATGCAAGCTTCAGAGATCCATTTATGGATTGAAGCAAGCATCTAGGAGTTGGAACATTCGTTTTGATGAAGTGGTCAAAGGGTTTGACTTCACCAAGAACGAGGAAGAGTCTTGTGTTTACAAGAAGGTTAGTGGGAGCTCTGTAGTATTTCTAATCTTATATGTGGATGACATATTACTGATTGGAAATAACATTCCTATGCTTGAGTCCGTAAGGCTTCACTGAAAAATAGTTTTTCGATGAAGGACTTAGGGGAAGCGGCATATATTCTGGGTATTAAGATCTATAGAGATAGATCGAGAAGGCTTATAGGTTTAAGCCAAGATACTTACATTGACAAAGTGTTGAAGCAGTTCAGCATGGAAGAGGCAAAGAAAGGGTTCTTGCCTATGTCACATGGCATACATCTCAGCAAGACTCAGTGTCCTTCGACTGCTGATGAGCGGGATCGCATGAGTAGAGTGCCATATGCCTCGGCTATTGGATCTATCATGTATGCAATGATAAGTACTCACCCATATGTTTCATATGCGCTAAGTATGACAAGCAGACATCAATCTGATCCAGGTGAGAGTCACTGGACAGCGGTGAAAAACATTCTTAAGTACTTGAGAAGGACTAAAGATATGTTCCTCGTCTATGGAGGTGAGGAGGAGCTCGTTGTAACAGGTTACACCGATGCTAGTTTCCAAACCGACAGAGATGATTCAAAGTCACAATCAAGATTTGTGTTCATGCTAAATGGTGGTGCTTTTAGTTGGAAGAATTCCAAGCAGGAGACGGTGGCCGATTCTACGACAGAAGCCGAGTACATCGTGGCTTCGGAAGCTGCGAAGGAGGGTGTTTGGATAAGGAATTTCCTCATTGAGCTTGGTGTGTTCCCGAATGCGTCCAGCCCATTGAATCTCTACTGTGATAACAATGGGGCAATTGTGCAAGCAAAGGAGCCAAGGAACCACCAGAAGAACAAACACGTAATGCGGCGATTTCATCTCATTTGAGACTTCGTTAACCGGGGTGAGATCAAGATATGCAAAATACACACGGATCTGAACATTTTTGATCCGTTGACAAAACCACTCCCGCAGGCTAAGCATGATGCGCATGTAAGAGCTATGGGTATTAGGTACCTTCTAGATTGACTCTAGTGCAAGTGGGAGACTGTTGGAGGTATGCCCTAGAGGCAATCATAGAGATGATGATATTCCATTTGTATCCATGATTTGTATATTGTGTTCATTGAATATCCATTGAAGGACTCCGCCGTTATCATGATCACAATGTGAACATCAAAGTACTCGTTGTAATAGAGTAGGACTTCTCTAGTCGCATCCGACTAGTATTCTTGTAACCAACCGACCTGTAACCCTACTCCCGTATATATAACGCGAGGTAGGGACCCCCTCCAAAGAAATTCAATACAACGAACACACAAGACGTAGGGTATTACGCTATTCAGCAGTCCAAACCTGTCTAAATTGTGTATCTGCGTTTACCTTCGAGTTCCTGATCTCGACAAGCCCCACGAATCAAAACACTACCTCGGGCACCCCCTTAGTAGGTTGCTGAGTCTAAACACTGACACCTTATTGTGGCACCAGATGGAGAGTCTGTGTTATTTGGACTAGCTTCTTATTGAACTTGTAATGCCACTTCAAAAAATAACTAGCTGGGTTTGATGAATTGGCACAAACTTGATGTATGGAGTTGTAATATCACTGGTGGAAAACGTAGCATTAGTCCAAGTTGGATAAGGCCATAGATCCCGAAAATCTAACCGGGACTAAAGTTTCGAGACTGGGGGGGGGAGGGGTTATTCTTTAGTCTCAGGTCATTCACCCGGGACTAAAGGCCCCCTTTAGTCCTAGTTGATTTTATTAGTCTCAGTTGGTAAAACCAACCAGGACTAAAGGGGTGGCAACGCCAGGCGCAGCACGGGTCCCTTTAGTCATGGTTGGTTTTACCAACCAGGATTAAAGGGGGTACATGCATGTGCCTGCATGGCGCAGGCACGTACCCCTTTAGTACATAAGACTTTTTCTTTAAATTCTTTTCCATATCGATATTGTATGCAAGTCATATTAATATTGTATGCAAGTCGCATATAGATTTCATGGCAGTAATATATATATATATATATATATTTATAATTCTTAGTATATTATACAAATCAAACTATTATTTATACAATTACTATATATACAATAATTTGTCCACTTTATTCCTAGGATCGTCCTGTCGTGGTGTTGCTCGTGCGGCTATTGAACGTCCATCGTAATAAAATTCTCCCACGGGATTTATCACCTCGTCCACCAGGAATCCTATGAGACCTTCACATATTGCAAAAATTCTCTGCTTCTCCAAGAGTCTTTCTTGAATCTTCCACATCTGTAATTTGAAAATATGTGAATGTTACACGAACAATTAAATATAAGGAGCTAGAAAAGAATTAATTATTAATAGTTTTATTTTATGTACATCTAGATCATGCAACGATAGCAACTTGCCATGCACAAAACTGTTCATGTTCTCACAAACATAGTAACCACATAGATTATTGCCTTGTTCCTCTCCCAACCACTTTAGTAGGAAAAAAAACAAGTTATGAAATATTCGTGTTATAGAATGTACAAAATGTGCAAACATCATACGTACCAGGAACTTTGTATTGAGAGTAAGTTTTTCTTTGAAGTCACCATAGTGAGTCTGAAGGAATCGTTTCCATGCGCTGCGGATGAAAATAATGAATGATCTAGTGTTAGGTGAAAATTTAGGAAATAAACTTTTTCATAGATACAAAGGTCCAGAATTATTACGAGTTTAGCATGTATTGAATGTCTTGGTACTCCGCTGGTGGTTCCCTCGATGAATTGAACACAACGACGTGGCTTCTATCAATCATAATTATTAGGAGGATCCAGTGGAAACTGCATACATAAATATTTATATTAGAGCTAACTAACATTAATTAGGTAAGGAAAGAGAAAACCAAAATAGATGGTACCCACACTTACTTAAAGTTGTATGGTAGTAGTATGTATTCCTTGTAATTTTGTTTGTCCAAGAAATTGTATACTGCCTTCAATGTTTTCTTTGGCTGATCCCGTATTTGAGCTTGGTTAACGAGCGATGGATCCATGAAGCCAACATTAAAGTACGATTCTCTATGGCACCTCTGAATTAGCATCCTACATAAAATGGAAGTAGAAGTTACTAGGATGACGCACACACAAAAAAAATGATATGAGCCAAATTTGCATATTGAAAAATAGACACTTACATAACCCAGGCACTGATGAGAGAGATGTCAAGGGCATCATGATGGTACACTTCATATATATCCTTGAATTCCATCCATAGGAGTTTCTCACCTTCACTGAAAAAATCAATCGGCTTAACCTGAAGAGCGAACATGAGCCTCTCGTTGGCAGACTGCTCCATGTACCATTCATGGAATTCGTACATCTTCGTGGAGAGCTTTTGTACCAATTCAGGCCTTACTAGAGGCTTGCCTACCTCAAGGAGCCATTAAGGTACAATTCGCTCTGGAGCTAGCGGTTCAACTTGCCCTAGAACTTCAGCAAGAGACATACTTGTATCTTGCATAAATCCAATGACTTTGATTTGTTGTTCTAAGGGCACTGCTTGTATAGTTTGAGCGTCTTTATCCGGTAGATCCCCAAGCTGGGGGACAGTACGACTTGAAGACGACGCTCCTCGCCATTTTTTCTTCTCATCAGACTTAACTAACGAATGCTCGTAGTTTGATACTATAGTCCTCTTTGCTTCTTTTGACATGCCAATAAAAAATTTTAATTTTGTTGGATCTAGTGGCTTTGGCTCCATTTCCTTTGCTTTTCTTTGTTCAGCGCATTTTTTGAAGAACTCCTTCACCGTTGCTTAGGATATTTCCCGCAATTCCTCAGTAGTCATATCGGCCGGTAGCTTCTGAATGGGTTTAGACTTCTTTGTTTTCTTTGGCTGCCTTAGCTTGGAAGGCGGTGGTCGTGGCTTCTTCAGAGGTGCTGCAAGTTCCTTGCTCACTGCGGGTCTTACTCCCGGCAATGGTGATCAGGGAGGGGTGTTGTGGTCATCATCACTCACACCACCAGGATTTGATGGAGATGTAGACGGTGATCGAGCTGGATGCGACGGTCCTGGTGGTGACGACGGTCCTGGAGGTGGATGTGCTAGAGATGACGGTCTTGAGTTTTGAGGAGATGGTTGCTACGGGGGATCTACAGGGAGCAATGATGCCTCCATGCCAGGGATGATGATGTCGTTTGAGCCATAGAATGATCGCATGAAGTACATCTCCTAGTGTCCTTTCCCCATCACCTCCCGGGAGGTCGAGCTCTAAGCCTTCATATTGACTATCAACAATCCGCTCTCGGCCAATGCTGGAGTAGCCAGGTGGAATCTCCATGCCAGGGCTTATCTACCCTTGCAGGATTGGTAAAGCACTCCCATACGCCACCTGTACATATAGGAGAAATAAAGAAGTTATTAAACTCCCAAGGCGTGGATGGCTTGAGAAGATTGCATAAATTATATATATGTATACCTTAATAGTGATGTTACCGAATGGTCTATGCAGCTCACCTGAGGTACGCTGAGTGATGTCATCCACAGGGTACCGTTGGTTGTCCACGGGTAATCTTGTCATGTGCTCATCGGGGACCATTGTGGAAGCATAGCTGCTTCGGCGGTGAGAAGGGTTGACGATGTTAGGATCCTGCAGCTTTAAATATGTGCCGCCCGCTCTCCTCTTGCTGTTCCTTTCTTCACTTGTAGCTTCTGTATGAGTCGATGTCCCTACGGAAAGTGAACTTCCACGGAACGACCCCGTAGCCTTGGCAATGTTCTGGGTGTTCGGGATTCCCGAGCGCCAATGTGAGCTCATTGTTCTCTCTATCCCCCTTCAACTTCGCAACTTTAGCATCTTCAATGTTTTTGATAAGCCTTTCGGCCTTCTGACGTATTGTTTCATTGAACATAAGTGTCTCATCCTCTTGGCTCAGGTTGCCTCCATGAGCGTAATACTAATTTTTTGATCTATCGGGCCAGTCAATAGTTGCTAGTACGATACCTCGATCGAATAGGTCTTGTTCCATCTTGCACCATTTGGGGATTGTAGTGATGTAACCATGTCGCCCTAAACGATGATGGCACTCCTTGCTAGCATTGGGAACATTGACGCGAACCTTATTCGCACTACCTTCGCTCATCTTGTATTCGACAAATGAGTTCTAGTGGTCCCTTAACTTTGACCACTCATTGAAATCCAGATTCTTCTTGAAGGTCTGGAATTGGGTTTCCATCTTCTTCAGCGTCCTTTCTTTCACATCTTTTTCTTCGACACCTTCAGCAAGTGTGAAGTGTTTCTTCACATCTGCCCACAACATATCTTTTTATGTCCACGGGAGCACGTATGGATCATCTTGTCTACCCTTCCATTGTTTAATGTTGATGGGCACGTTGTCCCTTACAATAGCCCTGATCTCACTCATGAACTTTCTAGCCACATGTTTGGGAGCAATTGGCTTGCCCTCTTCTTTCACTTCCGTGATGTGAAGCCTTCCCTCCATTATCTTTGTACGACCTCGGGGCTTATTTCGCTTTGTCGATCCAGAGGGTTAATAGTTCAAGATTCTTTAATTTGTACATAGTAATAATGAATATGAAATTATAGATGGGGTACAAAAACTGAAAATGATATATACCTCGCCGAAACCTTCCGTCATGTCAAGGTTTTGTTCCGAGTTGTCATCAACGCGGTGCTCGGGCTCATCATTGCCATCACCAGACATGTTGAGGAACATGTCCGCTTGGATACCCTCATCCTCGGTGTACATTATTGGAATGTTGGAGCCACTACCACCAGCAATAATCTGCTCTATTAAATACCTTGCATCCTCTTCGTCTCCCATCTCAACTAATTTAAACACAAATGAAATCATAGATACATTAAATTAAAAATTGTATCAAGTAGTATAATTAATGTTTAAACATGAAATCATAGAACAACCATGAAATAAAAGAAACTGATTGAAATATAAACATGAAACCATACATTAAATTATAAATATATATATATGAAATCATATATATAATAAAACTTGTACAATTTATTACATGAAATTAAATATTACAAAATCTCTACTTGTATATTGTCATAAAAAATGTCATTAAATTATATGTACAACACCTCTACTAATTTATATATTTGTATATATACATTAGTATATATACATTAGTATATATACAAATTTTCTAAGCATTTCTACAAATTTATACTAATTTTCTAATCTTTTTATACTAAATTATACAAATGTACACTAAATTGTACAAAATGTATACTAAATTATACTAAAGGTGATGATGCGGACAATCTCCAACATGTCAAAGAACCTACTTGCAAGGATGCACCCCGACAAGAATGAGTTTAGCATCTTTGACTTCATTTGGAAGGAGATTATTATTTGCTCTTACTCACCCAAGAAAGTGACAAAGTTGGAGATTTTGACAGACAAGGGTCATCCCGTCTACAAGCCAAAGAAGGGTCATCTTAAGAGGCTTTGCAAAATTGGGTCCCATGGTATTCGTCCTCCACCTCCACAAGGACCTTCTCATGGGCCTTCATCTTCTCAAGGACCATCCATTGGAGCTTCATCTTCTCATGGGCCATCATCGTCTCGTAGGCCCTCTAGCTCTAGAGGTCCTCCACCCTCCCGTGCTCCTAAGAAGAAAGGGATCTTCAACTTCCTATCCCAAGGTCTCTTTGCTTGCTTCAATGTGGGCCGCCACAATGCGGAAGAAATGTATGCTCACAAGAAGCATATGGATGAGCAACTCTTAGAGATAGAAAAGGGGCAAAAGGATCTCGTGGCTAAGAATGATATCCCACACTCTCCCTTCCATGCTCCTATGGATTTTTCTTCTCCACCGGTTTTCTACAACCCTTGGGAGGAAATTGGGTAGCCCTCCATGTTCTTTGGAGCACCCCAAGAAGAAGATGAGGACTTGGGTGGGCAAGAGGAGTTTGAGGAAGAAGATGAAGATATCCCCCTATTCATACTCCAGAAGATGAGGGTGATGATGATGAGGATGAGGATGAGGATGATGATGATGAGTGATGGCTATGAAAGGGCCTCCCCTTTTTGGAGCTTGATGCCAAAGGGGAAGTGAGCTCACCATGGACAATATGGTGGTGGTTGCTATCTTTTTATGAGTTTTTAGTTTGTGGGCTTGTGGACATGTAAGAATTTTTATGTGGTTTGATGCATGGTGTGCCAAGTGAACTTTTAAGTTTATAAGACTTATTCCTGATTTTCTATGTTAGTGTGGATCTATAACTTTATTCATATGTGATGATCATGGCTTGGTGTATTGTATATTTTTCACTTTGTTAAAGTGTTATATCTTGTCATATGCATCACGATGATATTTATGTCACACCTTTGCACCCCACGAATGCAAATATATAGGGGGAGCCCACTTAGCATGTGCAAATGGTGTTTGAGGCCATCTTGTCTCTATCTTGAAAGATGCAAATGTTAAGGGGAAGCTCACCTATATGATTGGATTCAAATGATTATATATGTCTCATGTGAGCCTTAATTGTGTTGTCATCAATCACCAAACGGGGGAGATTGAAAGTGCATTTGGCCCCCTGAGTGGATTTTGGTGTTGATGGCATGCATAATTAAGGGACTAATGATTTTATCAAGTAATTGACAAGTTTAAATCCTAAGAAATGCAAAGGTGTAAGAAAAGAACCCCAAATTTAATTGAAGAACGGTGTTGGAGCATAAAAGAAGACCTATTTATACTTTCTATTTTTGAAATTGAGTATAGGAACACCGTATTATAAAGGGGGACGTGGATGGATAGCTTGAAGATGTCAAGTGCTTGTTTGATATGCTAACAACCCATGAGAGACACCACTTACACACTTGCATATTTAATTTCTCATAGTTTCAGTGAATGTTGGAAGTTCCAACACCTGCTGGAAGTTTTAAAAAACTTCCAAAAGGGGGTGCTCATTGGATTTAATTGAACAATGTTGGAAGTTCTGATAATAGGCACAAGAAGTTTCCAGTAACTTCCAGCAAGGGGTTTCCAGCCGTTTTATTTGAACTATGTCAGAAGTTCCGACACTGTGTCGAAAGTTCTGACAAGCACATAACAGAACTGTAACGGCTAGTTTTTCGGGCTCGGATATTTATACCCCCTTAGCCTCCCTTTATTTGCTGCTGACCTAACCCAAGACAAAGACCCCATAGAGCATCCAATACTCCTCCCCACTCCCTTCTTAAGCTAAATCTTTAAGAGTTTTGATTTAGGGTTGGGTGAGAGAAAGATTAGAGGTGTGAGACTTGGGGCTTTGAGTGTGAGGTTCAACAAGTTCATCTCAAGAGCACTTGAAGCATCTTCGGCCTTCGATTTGTGTTTGTTACTCTTGAAACTTGCTTCTAGACGGTTTAGCGTCGCCCGTTTGAGCACCCTTTTTGTGTGGTGCATCCGGGAAGTTTGTATCACCCATCCTCTTTGTAAGGATTCATAGTAAGTGACTCAATCCTCCTTTGTGGTTGATTGAGAGAGGTAAAGGGTTAGTGAGGACCCAGCTCTTTGTAAGCACCTCAACGGAGACGTAGCTTCCTTCGTGGGAGTGAACTTCGGTAAACAAATCCTTTGTCTCGTGTGCTTGTTGTGTTCCTCTAGTTCTTGTTGACCTAGAAGCTTATTTTGTGCCGATCTATATATTTGTGAAGTTCCTCTTACATATATCACCTGTAGTAGTCTCTGTTCCTCACTTCTAATCTTTTAATTCAAAAGAATTAGCAGTTTCAAGTTTTATGTTGAATTTCGTTCAGCTCATTTCCTACCATCGGAAGTTCTGCCTCTGTACCGGAAGTTCTGACGTATCTAATATCTCTGCGAAATGTTTCAGGAAATTTTTAAAGAAAGCCTATTAACCCCCCCCTCGAGGCATCACAAGATCCTTTCAGGAGCGGCGAACAGGAGACGTGCGGGCGCGGGGGCGGCGGATCTTGAGAAGTGTGGGATACGAGGTAGGGGAGAAGAGGGGGCGTGTATTAACCTCCCCCCCTTTAGTCCCAGGTTGACTTTGCAACCAGGACTAAAGGGCTTTTAGTCCCGGTTGCAAAATCCACCCGGGACTAAAGGCCCCTTTAGTCCCGGTTGCAATTTGCAACCGCGACTAAAGGGTGCTTTTCGCGTAGGAGTTCAAAATGCACGCTTTAGTCCTGGTTGCAATTTGCAACCGGGAGGGGCTTTATTCCCGGGTTGACTTTTCAATCAGGACTAAAGGGCTTTTTTTTATTTTCCATCTCCCACCTGTTTTGCAATTGCAATTTATATATGTTTTCCACCGGTTTTATTAAAGAAAAAATAAAAACTTGATCAATGTTAGGTAGGGGAAAATAGAGTTAATGTGATTATAAAATTGAGTCCTTGCAAAAACATTACATAAATAAATTATTACGTGAGAAATGGACATAGGTCTTCGTATTAGATAGATAACTTGATCAATATTCATAGTTTCCACCAATCAACCTTCATAAAGATAAAAATAATTCATATAAAAATTACACCATTCAACATTCATAACATTCGCTAAAGATGCATATAAAGCTTACACTCATAATAAGACAATAAAGATACATATACACTTTAGATTACACACGCTCCATAGTGGAGTTTACATAGTCAATTATTCTAAAATAATAGTACAACATAGCAAAATGTTCGCCCTCCAAACCATCTCTGCACATAACTCAATCTTCTACGAAGTCTATCGAAGTCACCTCCACATATCGAGTACCATAAAATAATGGTACAACAGAAGATCTTCGAGTCCACATACTCGGGCTGAATATCATATAGGAATCTTGAAATAATTGTCCAAACATCTTTTGGAGCAAGTGCCACAGTCTCGTAATAGAAGTATGGTGGCACACACATAATAGCCCATCTAGGCAAAAGATTCGTTCACAGAACATGGCCCATGGTGGCAAGCCAAAACCAACCAAAAGCCGCTAGCTCAAGGTTAGTGAACAGATCTTTGCCTAAAGAGGATATTGGCCAGCTAACTTCTATTATAAGAATTAGGCTCCAAAAGGCGTTTGGAACACTATTTCAAGATTCTTTTATGATATTCGATGTGAGTTTGTTGACTCGAAACTCTTCTGTTCTACCATTATTTTCTGATATTGGAGGAGCGGAGGTGACTCTCCATAGACTTCATAGAAGATTAAGTTATGTGTAGAGAATAGTGTAAGCACATTTATGCCATGTGCATACACTGTTCTCTGGGATTGGAGAAACGGAGGTCGTACATCCATTGCCGGTCCACCTGCATCGTATTACGTGGAAAATGAACATAGGGCTTCGTATTACATTAAGAACTTGATCAATATTAGGTAGAGGAAAAAATAGAGTCACTACCGGTTAAAATATTATTATGCTGTTAAAATAGTGCTACAATTGAATATTTTTTAATCTCGAAATTCATATCACTACCGGTTCAAACCGTTGATGATAAACCGATTTTCACCGGTGGTTTGCACACCGGTGGTGAAAATTGGATTATCGTGCGGTTCTCCATACAAACTGGTGGTGATGATCCCATTTTCACCAAATGGTTTGTGGGGAAACCCGGCAGTGATAATTCCATTTTCACCACGGTTTGTGGGGAGAACGAAGTGATAATCCCGTTTTTCACAACCGGTGTGCAAATCGCCAGTTAAAATTGGGTTATCACTTCCGAACTTTCTGTAGCGTCAAGTCAAAACTGCGGGTGATGGGGTTTTTGGACCCAGCAGTGATAGGCATGTTGTAGTAGTGGAAGGATACACGCATGTACTATTCACCGTGTTTTCTCTGCTTGTAAGCCTGTTATTTCGTGGTATAGAACTGTTCTTTGAATCATTGGGTGTGATGTATGACTACACGTTCATACAAATTATTGTAATGATTGTTTAGTAGGGCCCAAGAATTTCTTTAGGGGGCACAAAGCTGAAAGTTTGACGGTTAGAAGATTTGCAAATGA
This sequence comes from Setaria italica, assembly GCF_000263155.2. NCBI lineage: Eukaryota > Viridiplantae > Streptophyta > Magnoliopsida > Poales > Poaceae > Setaria > Setaria italica. The sequence goes on from NC_028452.1 coordinate 37,411,998, forward strand.
TGGAAGCGACCGGTGTAACTACACAAAGTGAACGCACTAAATCTACTTGATTCTTCTTTGCTTCGTAGAAACTTGAGCGCATTTAGTCTAATTAGCTAGTGCATCTATGTCCTTCTATAAAAATTAAATAAAGGGTAGCACGAATGCTAAAGAAAAGATGCCTTCATGCATCAGATGCTCCTTGTCCAAGAACTTATGTCACCAAACTATTTTAATTCGTAGAACCAATATCTTTGCAACCTGCGTCACTACACGGCACATGGCATATCATTTCAAATAATAGTAGCATGCTTCGTCACAAATGGTAGGTCGTTTTAACATTTCTATATTATAACTTTATAAATTATATGGTTTTAACATTTCTATATTATAACTTTATAAATTATGTCTAGATGCATAGTAAAAACTAGAAATCTAGAAATGTTAAAATGACATACAATTTGGCATGGAGGGAGTATAACATTTTGAAGAAAAAACTAACTTATGTTTTAGATACTTGTGGCGTTGTCAAACTTGAAAAGACACTTATTCGTCACTATATGGGACAGTAGCCTCTCAAAGTTTGAGAAATAAAGATAGATTTAATGCATTAGACCCCGGTACTAATGGGTGATAGACTCGTATTAATACCGGATCAAAAACCAATCGATACTAAGTCTCGGGACGAATGCTGAGTTTTCTAGTAGTGATTGCTCTCCTTTCCAGTTGACAAAATCTGCATGGCACTAATTCGTAATTACAGTAATGTAGGTCATTTGAGTAAGACTCCATCTTAAGCAAAGTGCTGCCGATCTAGCTCTCTGGCATGAATCCCGGAATGGCTTGTTGCGAAAGTGATAGTGCTGTACTGCTGTGTGTTGTTTGCGTCTCGTTCAGTTTGAAAGGAGCAGAAAAAGCTGATTCACGTTCTGCTGCATACCATTACAATGGTCCCTACCGCAACGAAAATGCTTTCCCCGAAAGGAATGGCACCTTGTCCACTTGCTCTCATTCTCTTGCGACGTGCAGCATGCTCTTCATATTTACCAATAATAGGTCAAGTGAGGTAGGAGCAGAAGGATCATAAGAAACAATGTCACCATAATCAGTCAAATGATTGAATTTGGAATGAACAAACAAGCTGTGACCCTTCATCTTATTACACCAACTTTTACACAAGAACGAGATGCACAGTTGCAAATTAGTAGAGATACATGTGGAACCCAACAAGTCGCCGGAAAAGTACCATCAGAAGCGCAAATTGCTCACTTCACTTAGCTCTTTTTCTGAGCAAGCCTGGACTTGATCTTCTCCACCTCCTTGCTACCGACCTGGAACGCCTTGGTGAGGACATAGTTAGGCACCTCCGGCGTCGCCGCGAACAGTGTCATGGGGAGGGACTGCGTGCCGGGTAGCTGGCTGTTGAAGGCCGATATAACGGCGGCGGGCACGTCCTCGTTGTTCTTCTGGAAGTGTACCAGGCCGCGGGGGAAGACGAAGACGTCGCCGGCAGTGATAGTCTTCGCAATCAGCTTGTTCCCGGTGGTTATGAAGCCCACATCCAGGGTGCCCTGCAGGACGAAGACAATCTCGGTGGCGCGAGGGTGGGTGTGCGGCGGGTTCAGGCCACCGGGGGCGTAATCTATGCGTGACAGCGACACGCCGAGGGTGTTGAGGCCCGGCACCTTCTCGACGTTGGCGCCGGTGACGACGGAGCCGTAGGTGTTGTTGGTGTTACCGGGGTTGGCGAGGCCTTTGAAGTAGAAGTCGTCCTCTGTCACGGTGGCCTTGCAGGGAAATCCGTTCACCTTCATGGCTGAACATACACAGGTTAGAATTGCATTCCATTTTACCAAAGACTATTTTTACAAAACAAATAATAAAGCACTCACTGGACGTGATATCCGCGACGCAGATGTCCTGGAGCAACTCGGGGTCGCCGGCAAGGGACGGGGAGGGAAGGAGGAGCACGGCGACGACGATGGCAAAGGAAAGCAACGGAGATGGAATGGCCATTGTGAACTTGTTCCTCTGCTCGTGCTTGTATTATGGCCAGGGGCCACCCTTTCTTTACTCCCTTGTGCTCACTCCTTTTACTGTCGCTGGTTGCTCTGAATGGGATGATGAATGGACGGAAGATATGGATCGTATTTATAACTGGTGGGGACGAGAAAGAGAGTGATGTGAGTGCGAAGGTATGTGTGGCAAGATTGTCCTTTCACCCCAAGAAATGTGCTGGCCGTGCGCGTGAGGTGGTAGGAGAGGGGATTGCTGAAAGAGTACACAATGAACAACGTGATTGGCTGGTTATTTTATTACACTTCTAGTGATTTTGAACGGGGAGCAGATTTGTCTAGTATTATCGGAGAGGTAGGGAATTGCGCTATCTACTGGGGAACTAAACAATATACTAATGATGCTTTTTCTATTTTGCGAGTTAGAAGTTGCCGCTACATCTAACAAAGCCCCAGTGACCCTAACAGAGGGGTAAGCTACTGAGAACATATCTGACGACGACGAAGGATCTTCTTTTACAGATTTATGTTTGATTCCTGCGTCGCCAGCTTGCACGGGTAAAAAGCACAGTAAATGTGACAATTTGAACCCACTAGATATCAGAGAAGGATTAACCTTACAGGGTTTGTTGGCTTAATATTTTCACAACATGTTTTTCTTTAATTTCTAGTACTGCATATATCTAATTTAGGGGCCAGGTAAAAGTAAAGTAGTGAATAAAACTATTCTACCAATAAACTTATTTCTAAACCTTGGACCTGAAATTTGACTTGTTGCATCTTTTTCCCTCACCTCAATATATAGATTCCCTAGATGAACCTTACATCAAATCCTTTGAATACTCACACCCACCTTGATCCTTCATCTTGCCCAGTTGCTGTCACATGGATGTTGTTGATGTTTTGTAAAGAGTAAATTTCACTAGCAGGCCTTAAACTTGTCTTGAGTTCTCATCCCAGTCCCAGTACTTCGGTACTCTCAAAATGCATATGACGGTCCATAAACTTGTCCCGAGCTATCATCCTAGTCCTTAAACTTGTCTCGACCCCACTATTCTCGAAATGCATATCAAGGTCCATAAACTTGTCCCGAACTCTCATCAACTAAATTTATGTTTGAGATTTGAACTTGGTTTCAAATCTTTGTGAATTTTTTTATCAATTTTAAATGAGACTCAGACTTGGTTTTAAATCCTCATGAACTATGGATCAATTATGAGTGGTACTCAAACTTGGTTTCAAATCCTAAAAGTTCGTTTCTCACTTAAAAACCAATCAAAAGTTCAAGAGGATTTGAAACCAACTCCGAATCCCATTCAAAATTGATAAAAAATCCATAAAAAAATTGAAACCAAGTTGAAAACCCACTGAAATGTTTAGTGAATGAGAGCTCAAGAAAAGTTGACGATCCTGGATGAAAGCCGAGGACAAGTTTAGGGATCGGTATGTGCATTTCAAGAGTACCAGGACCGGGATGAGAGTTCGGGACAAGTTTAAGTACCGTTATGTCCATTTTGAGAGTATGGGACCGGTACGAGAACTCGGCACAAGTATAGTAGTACTAGATTGATTGTAAACCAATACTATAGTAGTACTAGATTGATTGTACGGATACATGCATGTATATCAACAAGAGGCAGAGCTAGGATTGTTGAGGCGGGTATATCCATCTCTTAACCAAAAACTTTCTAGTTCAATAGTAAAAAAGTTCACTTTGGTAGAACTGCCCAAATTAAATCGGCTTAAGGGCGCTAACCATCCTTTTAATGATTAATCCGATCAATACGCACTTAAAATGGCATAATCTGACAGTCTGTCGGGTAAATCGCAATTAAGCCACTGAATGTCTCAATTGAAACAATACACCATGAGTCTCATGCGAACGCGAGCAGAGATAATACAAACATCACAGAGTTTACATAAATTAAGGTACAACACTTAGCCTTTATAAATTGAGTTTAAATTCAAGAAAAAACAGAGCATTAGGATAGCACAACAGAAACAAAATTAGAACTAGAGTAAAATATGATACACAGGAAGATAGAAATGGTGCGAGCAAAGGAGAACACATTGAGCCCACCGATGTTCCATCAACAAGAAGCAACACCACCTGAAATAAGGTCACAACAATAACCCTGAGTATACTAATACTCAGCTAGGCTTACCCAACTATGGTATATACTTAGCCGACTAGTAGCATGCATGGCTTTTTGACTGTTAGGTTTGTTTTGCCAAAGAGCAACTAATAGTGTGTCCTTACTTTCAGTATTTTAGCCAAGTTTGAACTGAGATAATCTATTCTCTAGATTTGCATAAACATAATATTCAATGTAGCAAAACAATTGATCAAATAAACAATAGTAACAACCATCATCGTATTTTCACATCTTCATTCACATGTTCCACTTCTTACTACAATGTGATGTAGTGGTCAAGGTTCTCTTATCCAAGAGGTACTACAAAATCGATTCGATTTTATCCTTTGCAAGGTAAACCTAATCACACAACGTACGCTGCCCTGTCAGGCCGCATATGGCAACGGTTCTCTGCGCAAACGCCAGCATTTGAACTTCCCATCGTAGCTCCTCAAGTACTAGTCCCCACCGATACCTCCCAGGGTCAAAAATGAATTTCAATAATCCACCGGTACCACCCAGCCGATCAAAGGTATGTTGGCGCTCATTATTGCCACCCTTTTTTGCCATTTAAGTGGTGTTTTTGGACTTATTCTTATACTAACCCACAACTTGCCACCTGAAATAACCCCATATTCACATATGTGTTGTGTTTTGGACCATATTGCAAAATCACAGGAAATATGGTATGAATGAAGTGTTTTTCTACAAGTTGGATTTGGGCCTGGACTTTGGATATTGGAAGGTCCAAACATGAACATTGAATTGCAGACCAGCAGGAGGAGCTGAACTTGCACGGGCCATATCTTCCTCATCCAAACTTGGTGTCAAAATTGCATGGTTTGAAAAGATCTACAACTTTCGTCTGAACCGCTCGGGCATTTGATGCTTACAAGGGGCAGGCCGATCGCCCTGCCCTGATCGAGGCCCCTTTTCACTAGGAGGAAGCCCTCGATGATCCTAAGGTTTCTATAACGATCGACCCCTAAACCTCCCGAGTTAATCTTAATCGGAGCCCTTTTACCTTAGTCATCTGTCTTGCTTGACCGCGCCTAAGTGCTCAGCTATCCGCCCGGTCCCGACCCCTGAGATCCGACCCCTTCCCGCTTCGCTCCTCTCCCGACCCCGACGAGCGCAGCCCACCGTCGGATCCTGCTAATCTTCCTCAAACCACCGTTCTCTCCACCGGTGGACCCGCAAGATCTTTTTCCCAGATCCTCCGCGATAGGCGCACTCGAGTTGCATGCCCGCTTCAGAGTCTCCCTGCTGCGTGGCTCGTCTTCTCCGATGCCCGCCGCTCAGTTTTGTCTCTGGCAAGCGACCAAGTGGGTTCTCGCGCCCCTTTCCCCAATGGCAGCGGAAGCCCCTCTGCACCCCTTTCTGCAGAGCCTCGCCTCCCGCGCCCATCATCACGCCACCAGATCCCGGCCCCAGAGCCCGATGTCGCCCGTCTTTTCCGTCCCTTCAGCCACAGTTGCGCCGCCCGGTCTCTGCCACCCGACGATTCCTCCACCGCCAACCCCGACCGCGGCCGTGACAGCTCCTTTCCCCCGCCTTGTCAGAAGCCGCCCAACAATCTGTTGTTTCGCGCTCGCCCGCGCGCCCGCAGCTGCCGGTCTTCTCACCTGTGCGCCCTCGATTCTAGCGCCGTTAAACCGGTCGCTTCTATCAAATCTTCCGCACAGCGACGCCCGCTTTCCGCCAAATCTCAACCACCAGTCTACCCGCTCCTACGACGCCCTGACGGCAGAACGCAATGATCGCTGGCGTCACCCCCGGAGTTCTGCACCACCGCCCTCTTCGCTCAATCGCCGCCCCGGCAGAGCACTCCATTGTTTCTCCCCGGCCTTCGCGCCGCTCCCCTTCTCTCTCTCCCACGCCACTTCCTTTCTCCGTTCCAACAGCTATAAAAGGAATGGCCCTATCGCCGGAGTTCCCTCCGCCATTGTTGCCTTCAGCCATTCTCTCGCTCTCTGCTCAAGCTCCTAGCGCCACCCACCAAGTTGTTGAGGAGTTCTTCTCTCAGATTCTCTCTCAGTTTTCTCCAAGTCACCCTGCAGCTTGCTCCTCCGTGCTGCGTAAAAGCTCTCTTGTGATCTGCAAGAAGCGCCACCTCCGCCGTATCATTCCCAATCTTAGCCCTTGTTTGAAGCTTTAGTCCATCCGCCCAAGTCTGCTTCTTCCCGACCCCAAGCTTTCCTTTCAGGAAGAAGGTGAGTTGCCGACCCCAGTCCGCCTCGCCCGACCCCTCCTATCCGCCCGACCCCGGTTCCGTCTCGCCCGACCCTATCTATTCCGCCGACCCTTATCCACCTCGCCCGAGGGCTTGGCTGTGATCTTTTTCTTCAACCCGAGGGTGTATATGTAAAACTTGGGAACCCTTCAGCGCTTGCGTCTAAGGACCCCTAGTATACCACATCCTCTAGTTCAAGGATCAGATCATGAGTTCCTTTCCTACCCTTACCTCTTGATCATCATCAGCTCTCTTGAACCACCATAACCTCCTGCTCTTTGTCGCAAGTTTCTGGGCGCAGGCGAACCAGTGTTGCTGTTGAAATAACTGTCTATGCTAACCCTTGCATTGCATTCGTGTAGAGCTGCACCTCGCCGACGGCTTCTACGAGCTTCATCCGGTGCCAGAAGAAGAAGCTGTAGCTGAGTTCCTGCCCGCTGAAGCCGAAGTCGCCCCCGAAGTCGAGCAGTTTCCGCCCCCTTTGCTTGAAGGCAAGCCCCGGTTGCATGAAAGTCCTATGTGTTTTACCAGACTTGCGCATGCCTTCGGTAACATGCTTGTGCATTTACATATAGGAGTTGTGTGAAACCCTAGATGCATGACTTAGTTGTCCCCATGATCTGAACACTAGCTGTTGGACCGTGTAGTCACCTTGCTTAACTAGGAGACGGTAAAAGTCGAGTGATCTCCTTTCACTCGCGAGTTGTAGGAGTTGGATGTCTATCTTTCTGTTACAACTATAAGGACGATGGATGGGGCAGGGTTTGGGTAACTCTTTGGTGGACGGATGGTCGCCCCTTTTTTTTTATGAAAACTTGCTAAGGCCCGACAGTGGTGGTGTTCGTGATCAAGTGTTTGAAAGTACTAGCCTCATACTTAGTATGGGATGAGGAAGCCTAGTACCGGATTGAACCTAGACGTGAGCGGTCGTCCCATTGTTCTTGGAACGGAGTTTCCCCTGCTGGTTGTCGCACGTGGTGGCAAGCGTGGTCACAGGACGACAGAGGTCGGGTCTGTGGAACCTTGCACCAAAGGAAATGGGCCCGACACGGGTTAGGGGATTGATGGGGAAGGCCGACACAGGAAGCGACCTCCGGGTGCGCGGATGTCGTGAGGCTAGGTTCACCATGCATGGTTAAAGAACTCGAATCGATTCGTCTGCCTCTCACAGCTTCAGATTGCTTGATCGCTATGTCACCCTGAGTAAATGAGGAATCTGATGATGGCAATGTTTGTTGTTATATCTACACATCTTGTTTGGCTCTATGGATGCTTAGAATAGGTTGCACAACCTAGACTGGTAAATGAACCTAGAACCGGAGCTAAAACTTGAAAATAAGGTTACTTAGTGCTTTTGGATAACAAACCCCTCAGCCAAAAAGCCCGGCATGTCTAGAAGGAGAAGTAGTTTTACTCCCATCGGTTAAGTCTTGTTGAGCTTAGTAGCTCAGCCTTGTTGTGGCTCCTGTTTTTCAGGTGGAGTTGCTGCTCCCGACCCCTCTCTGGTTGGTGCTTGGCCGCCCCAGCTTCCACCAGGCTGGACGGTCGAGTGGGATCCCTCCTCGGACGGCGAGGAGAGGACTCAGTGATGTTCCGGTGGGCCTCACCAGGACATCCGACCCCGACGAAGTCTTCCACTAGTGTTTACCTTCTGTTGTTTTTCCTTTGAACCGTGTACAAACTCTGATGTTGGATTTTATGGCCGAACTAAATGGGTAAACTTGTTTAACTCAGTGGACTCGTTGTATTCTTTGGAACCACTCACCTTCGTGTGAGTTGCTAAACTCGATCCTGTTCAAGTGGTTAAATCGGATGAAATCCGATGGCACTTCGTGTTAACTCGGCTTAGGCAGGAGTGTCGCATGTTCGGCGGCTTAACCCTATCTAAATCAAGCTAATCCGAAGTGGATCCGCCACAGCTGGTATCAGAGCCGTGTTTGGCATTTTAGAGAACACAACAAGCCCTAAACACTTTCTTGAAAAGATAAAAGTTGCAAGAAACTTTTGAAAATCTCGTACGACCGTTAAGGATGACTTTAGTGCGAGAGGCCCTAGGGGATTTTTGGGGTTTGTTTTAGGTGACTAATAACTATTTGGTTATTTTGCTAACCCTTCCAGCACTTCGCCACGTCTGTCATACGTGTGCCGAGTTCCGCATCGCGAGCATGCGAGGGTTGATAGGGAGTTCCATTCAAAGGACCCTATCGTCGCGGTTGTTTTCGCCCACGTCTATCACACGTGTGCAGGTTCCGTATGTGATCCATACGAAGGTTGGTACGGTTCGATTCCAACAAACCCATCAGCACGGTTGGTTCACCACGTTTATCATACGTGTGCTGATTCCGCATCACGAGTATGCGAAGGGTTATATGGTTCCATTCAAAGGGAACCTATTTCCACGGTTGAGTGCTGTCCATGCAGCCTTAAACGCATGGGTGCCGTTCCTATAGTGAGCGGTAATGTTTGGGAACGCTTTCGTGGGTGCTGGCACGAAAGGTTCGTGTGTGGTGTTTTTCTGCAGGTACGCTAACCGCATTCGTTTAGGAGACGTTGTAGAACCGACTAGTTATTATAGGGAGAGACGTAATGGTTGCCTTGTCACCGGCACTGACCGCGTAAGACCCGAGTTTTGGGCAGTTGTTTTTGGTTAAGTGTAAGGTAGGCCGTGCATGCGTCATAACTAAAAATCTGTAATGTTCCCTCTCAACAGCAACCTTGTTCGGAAGAGTTCTTTTGGATCTAAGGATTTCTAGTTTCTTTTAGTTTCTCTCGGTTAAAACCGAATGCTTCTCTATCCGACCCCTGACCCTTGGAATCTATCTCACGTGGTTTTGGTTCTTGGTTCCAGATGGCTGTTCCCGGACATGTTCTTTTTGGAGCGGACGGTACCTTCCAATCAACGTGCCTACATTTCGAGGGTTTCCCTGCGATTTTGTGGGATACGCTGAAGTGGTTTGGGTACCAGTCCCCGCCCTTGTATGCCGGGCGGTTATATCTGGAGCAGGGCATCCAGACGTGCCAAGTGCAGGCCTTGGTACCTCCTCCCCCTGCACGGCCCGACAGGCCTTCGTTTTCCAGGCTTCCAACCGCAAGTGCCCCGGCCGACCCTGCCAACACCACCTCGCCTGGCAGCCAATAACCGTTGTTTTACCTGCGGCAATGAAGGACATTTTGCAAAGGATTGCCCCAGGAACAAGAATCAACCGCAAGGTCGGAACCCCATGGCAGCCAGAGGAAGAAGGCCCAAGGTGTAAGTCCGACAAGGCCGACTCAACTACACCATCTTGACCAAACTCCCCGAAGGTGCGCCAGTAATGACGGGTACCTTCCTTGTTTTAAATCAAGCTGTTGTTGTGTTGTTTGATTTGGGAGCCTCTCATAGCTTTATCGGGAGTAAGGCTAGGGAAAGATGTGGGCTAAGTGTCGGTCACACTAAGGAACCTTATGTGATCGCCACACCTGGAGGAAGGATAACATTGGATCAGATTGTTATTCTTGTACCTCTCCAGCTAGGCCCCACCCTCTTCAAGGAAAACCTTATAATCCTTGACCTAGAAGGCCTAGATGTCATCCTTGGTCATGTACTCCATACGAAGGTTGGTACGGTTCCAAGTGCAGGCCTTGGTACCTCCTCCCCCTGTAAGACCCAAAGTTTCGGGCAGTTATTTTTGGTTAAGTGTCAGGTAGGCCGTGCATGCGTCATAACTAAAAAGCTGTAAGGTTTCCTTGTCAATAGCAACCTTGTTTGGAAGAGTTCTTTTTGGATCTAAGGATTTCTAGTTCTTCTGTTGCTCTCGGTTAAAGCCGAATGCATCTCTGCCCGACCCCTGACCCTTGGAGTCTATCTCACGTGGTTTTGGTTTCTTGGTTCCAGATGGCTGTTCCCGGGCATGTTCTATTTGGAGCGGACGGTACTTTCCAGTCGACATGTCTGCATTTCGAGGGTTTCCCCGCGATTTTGTGGGACACGTTGAAGTGGTTTGGGTACCAGTCCCCACCCTTGTACGCCGGACGGCTATATCTGGAGCAGGGTATCCAGACGTGCCAAGTGCAGGCGGTGGTACCTCCTCCCCCTGTGCGGCCCGACTGGCCTGTTGGGATACGAGGTAGGCTACACTAGCGCAAAATAAAATTTCTACCACGTATAACCAGGAAGAACTGCCGTATAAGGATCACGGGATTACCACTCGACGCACTACTGGTGCGGAAGATGTAGATATGCGTCGATGCAGTGAAGACGATCACGTAGTCGTACGTAGTCGATCACGTCCAGCAGCTCCTCAGCAGCTCGTCCACGTGCACAGTAAGATCGCCTCCGGTACCGCGGCTCATCGTCGGCTCGTCGTGGCTCGTCGGCGGCTCGTCGATGGCTCGTCCAAGTGCTGCAGGCGCAACACCTCCAAGGTATCCACACGTGCAGGGAGGAAGTGTCGCAAGCCGGACTGCTAGATCCGTGAGTTGCAACAGGCGAGGGCGTGGGAGGCGCGGCAGGTGTGTTTCGCCAAAAAGGTGTAAACCCTAGGGCGCCCCCACCCCTCTATTTATAGAGGTTCCTGATGGGCCTCTGGATCCGAGGCCCATTAGTACTCCTAAACCTAATCCAACTCGGATCAGATCCGAATTGGGCTTCCAGCCCCTTAAGTGTGTGACCCTATGGGTTCGGATACGTATAGACATGGCCCGAGTACTCCTACTCGGCCCAATAGTCGGTAGCGGCCTCTAGCAAGACGTGCCAACTCCTATACGCATACGAAGATCATATCAGACGAACCATCACAACATATATACATGCTATTCCCTTTGCCTCACGATATTTGGTCTAGCTTCAAGCCGACCGCTCTTTCTCGATCCTGTGATTCGGAATCCCTTTGTAGGTTAACTCTTAACCGTACGTAGCATGGCCATGCATTTTCGGATCCGATCACTCGAGGGGCCCAGAGATATCACTCTCAATCAGAGAGGGGCAAATCCCATCTTGATTGACCATGTCTCATAGCATGCTTCTTGACAAACCCGAAAGCTACCTTTATAACTACCCTGTTACGGCGTAGCGTTTGATAGCCCCTAAGTAGGTCGATCCACATCTAGAATACATGCGACAATCTCAGGTCTAAGGACAAAGCGTATATGTTGTTTAAAGAGAGAACTACTTCTCGTGTTGGATCAGTCCTAACACATGTCTCCACATGTGTCCACATTATTAGTTCAACATCTCCATGTCCATGACTTGTGAAACATAGTCATCAACTAATACATGTGCTAGTCTAATATTCATGTGTGTCCTCACATGAACTCCGACTAGGGACAACTTTAGAATAACCATACAAGTAAAGAGTTTCACATACAATTCACATAATTGCAAATCAATTCAAGTAGCCTTTAATGGATATTCAATGAACACAATATACAAATCATGGATACAAATGGAATATCATCATCTCTATGATTGCCTCTAGGGCATACCTCCAACAGTCTCCCACTTGCACTAGAGTCAATCTAGAAGGTACCTAATACCCATAGCTCTTACATGCGCATCATGCTTAGCTTGCGGGAGTGGTTTTGTCAACGGATCAGAAATGTTCAGATCCGTGTGTATTTTGCATATCTTGATCTCACCCCGGTTAACGAAGTCTCGAATGAGATGAAATCGCCGCATTACGTGTTTGTTCTTCTGGTGGTTCCTTGGCTCCTTTGCTTGCGCAATTGCCCCATTGTTATCACAGTAGAGATTCAATGGGCTGGACGCATTCGGGAACACACCAAGCTCAATGAGGAAATTCCTTATCCAAACACCTTCCTTCGCGGCTTCCGAAGCCGCGATGTACTCGGCTTCTGTCGTAGAATCGGCCACCGTCTCCTGCCTGGAAGTCTTCCAACTAACAGCACCACCATTTAGCGTGAACACAAATCCTGATTGTGACTTTGAATCATCTCTGTCGGTTTGGAAACTAGCATCGGTGTAACCTGTTACAACGAGCTCCTCCTGACCTCCATAGACGAGGAACATATCTTTAGTCCTTCTCAAGTACTTAAGAATGTTTTTCACCGCTGTCCAGTGACTCTCACCTGGATCAGATTGGTGTCTGCTTGTCATACTTAGCGCATATGAAACGTCTGGGCGAGTACTTATCATTGCATACATGATAGATCCAATAGCCAAGGCATATGGCACTCTACTCATGCGATCCCGCTCATCAGCAGTCGAAGGACACTGAGTCTTGCTGAGATGTATGCCATGTGACATAGGCAAGAACCCTTTCTTTGCCTCTTCCATGCTGAACCGCTTCAACACTTTGTCAATATAAGTATCTTGGCTCAAACCTATAAGCCTTCTCGATCTATCTCTATAGATCTTAATGCCCAGAATATATGCCGCTTCCCCTAAGTCCTTCATCGAAAAACTATTTTTCAGTGAAGTCTTTACGGACTCAAGCATAGGAATGTTATTTCCAATCAGTAATATGTCATCCACATATAAGATTAGAAATACTACAGAGCTCCCACTAACCTTCTTGTAAACACAAGACTCTTCTTCGTTCTTGGTGAAGTCAAACCCTTTGACCACTTCATCAAAACGAATGTTCCAACTCCTAGATGCTTGCTTCAATCCATAAATGGATCTCTGAAGCTTGCATACCTTTCCAGCATTTTTCGGATCAACAAAACCTTCGGGCTGTATCATATACACGTCCTCAGCTAAGTTTCCATTCAGGAAAGCTGTCTTGACATCCATCTGCCATATCTCATAATCGAAATATGCAGCTATAGCTAGAATGGACTTAAGCATCACTACGGGCGAGAAGGTCTCGTCGTAGTCAACACCTTGAACTTGTCGGAAACCTTTTGCGACAAGTCGTGCTTTATAGATGTGAACATTTCCATCCATGTCCTTTTTCTTCTTATAGATCCACTTGCACTCTATGGCTTTAACACCATCAGGCGGGTCAACCAAGTTCCAAACTTGATTGTCTCCCATGGACTCTATTTCGGATTGCATGGCACTCTGCCATTTTTCGGAGTCTGGGTCCATCATTGCTTCTGCATATGTCGCAGGCTCATCATTGTCCAACAATAATATTTCTCGCATTTCGCGGAGCCTTGCTGACCTTCGTGGTTGTGGCGGTGCTTCTCTTGCCATGGGTATCTCAACTTGTTCTGCTACGTTAGCATCACTCATTGATTCTTCCCCGATTGGCTCATCTTGAACTTCTTCAAGATGCACTGTCTTTCCACTCTTTTCTCCTTTGAGAAACTCTTTCTCTAGGAAAACCCCGTTCCGAGCGACAAACACTTTGCCTTCTGATCGGTTGTAGAAATAATATCCCAAAGTTTCCTTTGGATATCCCACGAAAATGCACTTATCCGACTTGGGTGTGATCTTGTCCGACTGAAGTCGCTTGACAAACACTTCACATCCCCAAATCTTTAGAAAAGACAAACTAGGAACCTTTCCAGTCCATATCTCATATGGTGTCTTAACTACGGATTTAGATGGTACCCTATTTAGTGTGAAAGCTGCTGTTTCTAGAGCGTATCCCCAAAATGACAACGGTAGGTCCGACTGGCTCATCATTGATCGAACCATGTCTAACAAAGTTCGATTACGTCGCTCGGACACACCGTTTCTCTGAGGTGTTCCAGACGGCGTAAGTTGTGGAACAATTCCGCAACTCTTTAGATGATTTCTAAACTCGTGGCTCAAATACTCGCCTCCACAATCAGATCGTAAGACCTTAATTTTCTTGCCACGCTGATTTTCAACTTCATTCTGAAATTCCTTGAACTTTTCAAAGGTTTCAGACTTGTGCCTCATCAAGTAGTCATAGCCATATCTACTAAAATCATCAGTGAAAGTTATGAAGTATTGGAATCCTCCTCTAGCCGTCGTGCTCATTGGTCCGCATACATCACTATGTACGAGTTCCAACAAGTCTACTGCTCTCTCAGGAAATCCTGTGAAAGACGTCTTGGTCATCTTGCCTAGCAAGCAAGCCTCACATGTCTCGTATGATTCAAAATCAAACGAAGTTAGAAGTCCATCAGAATGGATCTTCTTCATGCGCTTATCACTTATGTGACCCAAACGACAATGCCACAAGTAGGTAGGACTCAAATCATTAGGCCGAGGCCTTTTAGCACTTACATTACAGAGAGGTGAACCATCAAGATTTAAAACAAATAATCCATTCACAATGGGTGCAAAAGCCATAAACATATTATTCTTAGAGATCACACAACCATTGTTTTCACTCGCAAATGAATAACCATCCTTCATCAAGCATGAAGGAGACAAAATGTTTCGACTTAAACAAGGAACAAAATAACAATTATTCAACTCCATAATAAATCCTGACGGGAGGTGGAGTTGCATCGTCCCGACGGTCAAAGCAGCAACTCTTGCATTATTGCCCACGCGGAAATCAACTTCTCCTCTTTCCACACTTCTACTTCTTATCATTCCCTGCATCGAATTGCAAATATGAGCAACCGATCCGGTATCAAATACCCAAGAATTAATAACTGTATCAGCGAGAAATATGTTGTCTATAACATTAACAACAAGCGTACCTGAGGTAGAAGTACTCTTACTTCCGCCGTTCTTCAACGAAGCTAGGTACTGCTTGCAGTTTCTCTTCCAGTGACCAAGTTCATGACAGTAAAAGCACTCTTTGTCTGGAGCAGGTCCAGGTCCAGCTTTAACCTTGGGCGGTGGGTTTGGCTTGGACGTTCCAGCCTTGCCCTTCTTCTTCCAAGAATTGCCCTTCTTCTTAAAGCTGGGCTTGTTCTGTATCGCCATCACATGGCTTGTACTAGCGCTTTTCTTGATGTCAGCCTCTGCTGTCTTGAGCATACCACACAGCTCATTCAGACCCTTCTCCGTCCCATGCATATGGTAGTTCGAGATGAAGTTCCCATAGCTAGGCGGAAGAGACGAAAGAATGAAATCAGTGGCCAACTCTTGGCCCAGTGGGAAGCCTAGCTTCTCCAACCGTTGAGTGTAACCAACCATCTTGATTACGTGTGGTCCTACTGCTGCGCCTTCTGCTAGCTTGCTCTCAACAAAGGCCTTAGACACATTGAACCTTTCAGTCCTGGCCTGTGTTTGGAACATGTCTCTAAGCGCCACGATCATATCGTGCACCTCATGGTTTGTTTCGAACTGCATCTGCAGCTTGGGTTCCATGCAAGCAAGCATAAGGCAGCTTACTTCGAGGTTAGCATCACATGCTTTCTTGTAAGCATTCTTAGCAGCAGCGGGTGCATCCTCAGCAGGTTCTTCTGGTAGTGGGTTGTCTAGAACATCTTCCTTTTTCTCAGCCCTGAGAACAATTCTCAGGTTGCGGATCCAATCCGAGTAGTTTGTTCCATTCAACTTGTCCTTCTCAAGGACCGAACGCAAAGCAAACGATGTGGTGGTGTTGCTAGGTGCCATTTAATCTACAACAAAAGTAATGCAAAATACACTAAGACAAACGTATCCATGATAGAGCAAATTACATTAAACTATTTTAACAGAATCTACTCCCACTAAAATCAATATCCCTCTATTGAAACTTAGTGATTCAGGATCCACAACTAACAAGTCTACTAGTGAGCTTTAGCATCACCGCTAGCAAACGAGGTAGATCGGTAAGCAACTTTTGCTAATCATATCACATATGACTCCTGTTGTTGGGTGACATCTCTATTCTCGGCGCCCAACCTTTATGCCCCAAGGTCCTTAACCGTTAAGATAACCTTGTTAAGCAAACCAACCCTTATGCGTGTAAGTGTCTGACACAAACCCGTCTAGTCAAGGAAAACTAGTGGCACCCTAATTTCATAGACCTACCACTAATTGTACAAGACATGGGACGGTGCAAGTTTTAGTTGGGAGGGCATACTAACTTAAACTTTGTGAGGGATCGTTCTACTTCTAACATCACAACATGCAGAAAGTAAAACATAAACAGAATAGCATTCACACAGCTTGTGACACAGTATGGCCCGTTTTCATATGGTAATCTCCATCTCCATATAACCTGTTCACCATGGTGATCTCCATCTCCATGTTCCATGTGCGCCATCCTCCTGGTGATGAGTCCTCCAAGAACTAGAGCATGCTATTACGCCTAATATCTAGTAAAGAATCTAGTAATGAAGATTACATAGTTGCTTGGATCATCACAGATTGGTACGCAAACCATTAAATACAATAAAGTGACAACACATATGGCTCCTGCCGTGTTGCCGTACGCACGACACGCAGGTCACGAATGAGTTACACACATGCATCACATACACAAGGGGGCCATACTGATCACAAGATACATGCATACATCCTGCAAAACAGAGTTAGGCGTCCTAACGTTCCAAACTTCGGAGGCCCGAAACTCCATCTTCCAAGCCGAATTTGGGAAATCTAATTTCGCCGAAAACGGCGAAGCGGTTGAATTTCATGTGTAACTTTTTCTGTAGATCAATTTTCGTATAGAAATCACCTCGATCCGAGATCGTACCGAAAAGTTACGGCTGATTTACCGAAGCATACGCATACGGCAAAATCCCGACCCCGGCAGTAGATCCCATTTACCATTGCACATCTAATGCGCCTGGCGTATGACCCTGGATCTCGATTCGACCAATCATATTCATCTTCGCTCACTGCAACTGGATTTACGTGTATCACTTAACTCCGATGGCGGAAACCGACCGGTAGGAGTATGTCGTTACACTACCATTGCAGCAAGGGCACGAAATCAGGACATAGATCAAACAGAGAACTCGCATATCTCCATATGCACACATCCCGAATCCAAAACTAAGCAGCTACGGCTCTGATACCACTATTGGGATACGAGGTAGGCTACACAAGCGCAAAACAAAATTTCTACCGCGTATAACCAGGAAGAACTGCCGTATAAGGATCACGGGATTACCACTCGACGCACTACTGGTGCGGAAGATGTAGATATGCGTCGATGCAGTGAAGACGATCACGTAGTCGTACGTAGTCGATCACGTCCAGCAGCTCCTCAGCAGCTCGTCCACGTGCACAGCAAGATCGCCTCCGGTACCGTGGCTCGTCGTCGGCTCGTCGGCGGCTCGTCGATGGCTCGTCCAAGTGCTGCAGGCGCAACACCTCCAAGGTATCCACACGTGCAGGGAGGAAGCGTCGCAAGCCGGAGTGCTAGATCCGCGAGTTGCAACAGGCGAGGGCGTGGGAGGCGCGGCAGGTGTGTTTCGCCAAAAAGGTGTAAACCCTAGGGCGCCCCCACCCCTCTATTTATAGAGGTTCCTGATGGGCCTCTGGATCCGAGGCCCATTAGTACTCCTAAACCTAATCCAACTCGGATCAGATCCGAATTGGGCTTCCAGCCCCTTAAGTGTGTGACCCTATGGGTTCGGATACGTATAGACATGGCCCGAGTACTCCTACTCGGCCCAATAGTCGGTAGCGGCCTCTAGCAAGACGTGCCAACTCCTATACGCATACGAAGATCATATCAGACGAACCATCACAACATATATACATGCTATTCCCTTTGCCTCACGATATTTGGTCTAGCTTCAAGCCGACCGCTCTTTCTCGATCCTGTGATTCGGAATCCCTTTGTAGGTTAACTCTTAACCGTACGTAGCATGGCCATGCATTTTCGGATCCGATCACTCGAGGGGTCCAGAGATATCACTCTCAATCAGAGAGGGGCAAATCCCATCTTGATTGACGATGTCTCATAGCATGCTTCTTGACAAACCCGAAAGCTACCTTTATAACTACCCTGTTACGGCGTAGCGTTTGATAGCCCCTAAGTAGGTCGATCCACATCTAGAATACATGCGACAATCTCAGGTCTAAGGACAAAGCGTATATGTTGTTTAAAGAGAGAACTACTTCTCGTGTTGGGTCAGTCCTAACACATGTCTCCACATGTGTCCACATTATTAGTTCAACATCTCCATGTCCATGACTTGTGAAACATAGTCATCAACTAATACATGTGCTAGTCTAATATTCATGTGTGTCCTCACATGAACTCCGACTAGGGACAACTTTAGAATAACCATACAAGTAAAGAGTTTCACATACAATTCACATAATTGCAAATCAATTCAAGTAGCCTTTAATGGATATTCAATGAACACAATATACAAATCATGGATACAAATGGAATATCATCATCTCTATGATTGCCTCTAGGGCATACCTCCAACATGGCCCTCTTTCGGCATAATAGCCTATGGCCTATGTGTGGGTCCCTCTTGTCAGCGTCACCTTCCTCCTCTTCCTCCGCTTCTTTCTCCTCTCCCTTCTTCCTCTTTCTTCACCCGATCGGCCTTTTCCCCGTCAGGAACCGGCTGGACCCGGCATGGCTCGACCGCATTGGGAATATTGAGGTGCTAGCCACCACATGTGCCATGGTCACCATCTCCACCAATATCAGGTGCATGGCAGCTCTTTACCGGCTGATAGTGCTTCAAGGGAGAGCCATGACCCTCTTCGCCCGGACAGCAGCGGATGCTCACGGGTACCTCCAATCGGCACGGAGAGATATGGTAGGCCAAACCTACCAGCTTATTCAACGGGGTATCCAGATCCACGACATGCAAGACCGGATCTCTGAGCTTGAGGGAGAAGTCGCCGACCTAGTGGACGGCATGATAGAGCTATCGGAGGAGAAGATGGAGATGGAAATGGAGTTGGCAGTTGCCAATGCCCATTTGGAGGAGCATCAAGCTGAGCTCGATGATATGCATGCCCTCAACATGCAGCTCGAAGCTCAAGAGGACCCTGAGGAAGACGAAGGAGCGTCCAACATGGATATCGAGGAAGATGGCACCCCTTCTCCTACTCATAGTGTCCATTGGTAGATTGAGGGTTCTCAGGGGATCATTCTTTTGCTGTACTCCTCGGCAGCCTAAATTTTGGAAAGGTTGTAATAGGTTAGCCTAGAGTCGAGTACTTCCTGTGATTGGAACACCGTTGTATATAAAGTTAATTCTGGTGTCTGGCCTTAGTCCTTGCACGGTGTGGATGCTAGGCTAAGTGAGTTGCACCATGACCATATGCTGTGTTCTGGGAGCCTGTTCCGTTGGCCGACCCCAGTTTGTGAGACCGAGTGCGCCGACCCTTGAGGCAGTTTCCGCCTCGTCCGACCCTTTTTAAGTATGGATCGTTGCCCGACCCCTTGGCTTGAGTTGGATCATAGGGGTCTGTATATGACATGTTTCACCTGAAGTTGAGTACCAGGTCAAGATAAATGTTATCTACACTGAGAATGAGAAAAGTGTGTTTTCCCTATGAGGACGTGTGTTGCACCATTGGCAAGAGTTGCACTGGAGAAATTAAATTATGCGATCCATTTGTTGGATTACATCTAAGGTTATGAAATTAATGGAGCGTTAACTCTTGCAGATGGCGCATCGCACCAGGTCTGGTTCTGTGCCCAGCAGTAGTGAACAGCGACAGGATCTTCCCCCGCCCCCGCCCTCATCGCCACTGGAGGCAATCCTGGCAACTCAAACTAAGCTGCTAAGACATCTGGTACAAGGGCAACAGCAACAGTCACATGGTGGAAGAGCTCAGCAGCAGCCGCATATCGCTCGGTATGAGGACTTTCTGGGGACACAGCCCCCTTTGTTCCAAAAGACACAAGAACCGCTCGATGCTAACGCCTGGGTTCGTACGATCGAATCCAAGTTTGAGCTTCTCACCGCCCCATGCCCCGACAACAACAAGGCTCGATTTGCAGCTCAACAGCTGCGTGGCTTCGCACGGCTTTGGTGGGATCACTACCATGCCATGTTGCCGGCTGGCCATGTGATCAGTTGGAATGAGTTCAAGACGGCGTTCAAGGCGCATCACATTCCAGAAGGTCTCTTGGAGCGCAAGCTCAACGAGTTTCTGGCCCTTACCCAAGGAACCCAAGATGTGCTGCACTACGCTCAAGCTTTCAACGACCTGTGCCGCTATGCCGGCTACCATGCGGACACAGACGAGAAGAAGCGGGACAGACCGCCGAGGACTGAGCTTGGAGCTCAGGGAAAGGTTGAACCCCATCAAGGTGGACACCTACAATGAGTTGGTCAATCTGGCCATCTCTCAAGAGGATTGCATGCAAGCTCTCAAGGCCGACCAGAAGAGGAAAGCCTCTGTGGCATTTCCGAGTCTGCCAACTCGAAGGTTCCGGATGGTTCCTCCACAAGCCCATGGCCGACCCCAGCAGTCAGGAAGGTGGATTGCCCGACCCCCGCCAGTAACAGCGCCTCGTTTTCTAGGCTTCCAACCGCAGGTGCCCCGGCCGACCCTACCAACGCCACCCCACCCGGCAGCTAGTAGCCGTTGTTTTACCTGCGGCAACGAAGGGCACTTTGCAAAGGACTGCCCCAGGAACAAGAATCAACAGCAAGGTCTGAACCCCATGGCAGCCAGAGGAAGAAGGCCCAAGGTGCAAGTCTGACAAGGCCGACTCAACTACACCAGCTTGACCGAGCTCCCCGAAGGTGCGCCAGTAATGACGGGTACTTTCCTTGTTTTAAATCAAGCTGTTGTTGTGTTGTTTGATTCGGGAGCCTCTCATAGCTTTATCGGGAGTAAGGCTAGGGAAAGATGTGAGCTGGATATCGGTCACACTAAGGAACCTTATGTGATCGCCACTCGTGGAGGAAGGATAACATCGGATCAGATTGTTACTCTTGTACCCCTCCAGCTAGGCCCCACCCTCTTCAAGGAAAACCTTATCATCCTTGACCTAGAGGGCATAGATGTCATCCTTGGTATGGATTGGATGGCCCGACATCATGTGGTTCTAGATACAGTAGCCCGATCCCTCTACCTCAGCTCACCCTTCCATGGCAGTTCTACCATATCCTTGACCCATCCTGAGTCTGCACTTCCTTGTGCCTACCCCCTCTCGGGAGCCCGTCTAGAAGGCCTCTCTGTTATCTGTGAGTACCCTGACGTGTTTCCGGAAGACTTGCCGGGTATGCCACCTGATAGAGAAGTGGAGTTTTCCATAGAGTTGATCCCTGGCACAGCCCCAATATCTAAGAGACCCTATCGGATGCCACCCGCTAAGTTAGCCGAGTTGAAGACCCAGTTGCATGATCTGTTGGAAAAAGGCTTCATCCGACCCAGTACATCATCTTGGGGTTGCCCTGCCCTGTTTGTGAACAAGAAGGATGGTAGTCTACGTATGTGTGTGGATTACCGATCCCTCAATACTGTGACCGTCAAGAACAAGTACCCACTGCCATGCATTGATGTCTTGTTTGATCAGTTAGCCAGAGCAAAAGTGTTCTCCAAGATCGATCTTCGTTCTGGTTATCACCAAATCAAGATCCGACCCTGCGACATACCCAAGACAGCTTTCTCTACCAGATATGGACTGTATGAGTACCTAGTCATGTCCTTTGGACTCACCAATGCACCCGCCTATTTCATGTACCTCATGAACTCGGTATTCATGCCCGAGCTGGACAAGTTTGTAGTGGTGTTCATTGATGATATCCTAGTGTACTCGAAGAACGAAGAGGAACATGCCGACCATCTTCATGTAGTTCTCCGACGGCTAAGAGATCACCAACTCTATGCCAAGTTCTCCAAGTGTGAGTTCTGGTTAGATAGTGTCAAGTTTTTGGGACACACTATCTCCAAGGATGGTATCGCCGTTGACCCCAGTAAGGTGCAGGAAGTCATGGAATGGAAGCCTCCTGCCTTAGTGCACTAGATCAGAAGTTTCCTTGGACTGGCCGGCTACTATCGGCGCTTCATACCGGATTTCTCTAAGATAGCTAAGCCGATGACCGAGTTGTTGAAGAAAGAGGTCAAATTTGTGCCGTTGACCCCAGTTCTGGCTCAGCCCAACCCCTCTAGGCCGTATGACGTATACTGTGACGCCTCTGGCACTGGACTTGGGTGTGTTCTTATGCAAGACAATCGAGTCATTGCCTATGCCTCACGGGCGTTACAACCTCATGAGCTGAGCTACCCAACCCATGACCTCGAGTTGGCAGCAGTGATTCATGCCTTAAAAATATGGAGACACTATCTGATGGGCACTCACTGCAACATCTACACCGACCACAAGAGCCTCAAGTACATCTTCACTCAAGCCGACCTCAACATGCGCCAGAGAAGATGGTTGGAGTTGATAAAGGACTATGATTTGGAAGTTCACTATCATCCCGGCAAAGCCAATGTGGTAGACGATGCCCTTAGTCGCAAACACCGTTGCAACTGCTTGTTGTCAACAGCCTTCACCAAGACTCTGTGTCACGAGATGGGAAAACTCGGTTTGGAGATTATTTCTCAGGGAACCCTTGGTCACATCATCCTTGACTCAGTTTTGGAAGACCAAATCCGGTAAGCACAAGTAAGAGATAAGGAAATACAACGGATCATCAGGAAGATCTCAGTAAAGGATGAGGGATATAAGCAATTCTGGCAGGACAAAACGAGAGGTGTACATTATGGAAACCGACTAGTTGTACCCGCCAACCCCAACCTTAGGAAGCAAATCCTAGATGAAGCTCATCTCTCCAAGTTCTCAATCCATCCTGGCAGCACAAAGATGTACCATGATCTCCGTCAAGCCTTTTGGTGGAGTGGAATGAAGCCGGAAATTGCCCGGTATGTTTCAGAATGTGACACCTGTCAACGCGTCAAGGCCAGTCATTTAAAGGTAGCAGGTACCCTGCAACCGCTACCTATTCCCTCTTGGAAATGGGAAGACATCAGCATGGATTTCATAGTTGGATTGCCCCTTACATCGCAATGATATGATTCCATCTGGGTTGTAGTGGACCGTTTGACCAAGACCGCACACTTCCTTCTTGTTCGCACCACCTACACAGTCAAGCAGTATGCAGAATTGTACCTCGACCGCATAGTTTCCCTACACGGTGTACCCAAGACCATCGTCTCTGATCGAGGAGTTCAGTTTGTGGCACGTTTTTGGGAGCAACTACAAGCATCCATGGGCACCAAGCTCATCCGAAGCTCAACATATCATCCTCAAACCGATGGCCAAACCGAGAGAATCAATCAGATCCTCGAAGACATGTTAAGAGCTTGTGTTATCCACTATGACAAGAATTGGGACAAGTGTCTACCCTTAGCAGAATTCTCCTACAATAACAGCTACCAAGCCAGTTTGAAGATGGCACCGTTCGAAGCCCTGTATGGCCGGAGATGCCGGACACCCTTGAACTGGTCCCAACCAGGAGAAAGACAGGTCTATGGCCCTGACTTGGTGGCAGAAGCCGAAGAGCAAGTAAAGGTAATTCAAGCTAATCTCAAGGCTGCCCAATCTCGACAGAAGAGTTACTCCGACCGGCGGAGAAGACCCCTGCAGTTCGACCTTGGTGATCATGTGTACCTTCGAGTCTCCCCGACCAAAGGAGTACAACGGTTTGGAGTAAAAGGCAAGTTAGCTCCCCGTTATATTGGCCCTTATGAGATTGTGGAGATATGTGGACCCGTTGCTTACCGGATCCAACTCCCAGAACAGCTATCAGCCATACACGATGTCTTCCATGTGTCTCAACTGAAGAAATGTGTCCGAGTTCCAGCAGAAATCTTAGAGCAAGAACAGCTTCAGGTAGAGCCCGACCTGACCTACGCCGAGTACCCAGATCGAGTTCTTAACCAGAAGGAAAGGCACACCCGACGCCAAGTGGTAAAGATGTACAAGATCCTCTGGAGAAACCACACCGAAGATGAAGCAACATGGGAAACGGACAAATATCTGAACAAGAGCTTTCCAGGTTTTCTATCTCGTCAAGGAGGTAAAAACGGCACCCCGCTTTTGATGCCTGAATCTCAGGACAAGATTCTTTTTAAGAGGGGTAGGCTGTGACGACCGACCCCTAATCTCCCGAGTTAATCTTAATCGGAGCCCTTGATCATAGTCATCTGTCTTGTTTTACCGCGCCTGAGTGCTCAGCCTTCCGCCCGGTTCCAACCCCGGAGACCCGACCCCTCCCCGCTTCGCTCCGATCCCGACCCCGGCAAGCTCAGCCCACCGTCGGATCCTTCTAAATCTTCCTCAAACGTCCGTCCTATCCGCCCGGTGGACCCGCGAGATCTCTTCCCCAGATCCTCCGCGACAGGTGCACTCGAGTTGCATGCCCACTTCAGAGTCTCCCTGCCGCGTGGCTCGTCTTCTCCGACGCCGCCGCTCAGTTTTGTCTCTGTCTAGCGACCGAGTGGTTTCTCGCGCCTCCTTCCCCAATGGCAGCGGAAGCCCCTCTGCATCCTTTCTGCAGAGCCTCGCCTCCCGCACCCATCATCACGCCGCCAGATCCCGGCCTCAGAGCCCGATGTCGCCCATCTTTTCCATCACTTCGAGCACAGTCGCGCCGCCTGGTCTCCGCTACACGACGATTCCTCCATCGCCAACCCCGACCGTGGCAGCGACAGCTCCTTTCCCCGCCCTGTCAGAAGCCGCCCGACAATCTGTTGCTCCGCGCTCGCCCGCGCGCCCGCGGCTGCCTGTCTTCTCACCTGTGCGCCCTCGATTCTAGCACCGTTAAACCGGTCGCTTCTATCAAATCTTCCGCATGGCGACGCCTGCCTCCGCCAAATTTCAACCACCGGCATACCCGCTCCTGCGCCGCCCTGACGCCAGAACCCAATGACCGCTGGCGTCACCCCCAGAGTCCTGCACCACCGCCCTCTTCACTCAATCACCGCCCCGGCAGAGCACTCCATTGCTTCTCCCCGGCCTTCGCGCCGCTCCCCTTCTCTCTCTCCCGCACCGCTTCCTTCGTCCATTCCAGCAGCTATAAAAGGAATGCACCAGCCGCCGAAGTTCCCTCCGCCATTGTTGCCTTTAGCCATTCTCTCGCTCCCTGCTCAAGCTCCTAGCGCCACACACCAAGTTCTTGAGGAACTCTGCTCTCAGATTCTCCCTTAGTTTTCTCCAAGTCACCCAGCCGCTTGCTCCTCCGTGCTGCGTAAAAGCTCTCTTGTGATCTGCAAGAAGCACCGCCGCCACCGTAGCATTTCCGGTCTTAGCCGTTGTTCAAAGCTTTAGTCCCTCCGCCCAAGTCTGCTTTTTCCCGACCCTAAGCCTTCCTTTTAGGAAGAAGGTAAGCTGCCGACCTCAGACCGCTTCGCCCGACCCCTCCTATCCGCCCGACCCCAGTTCCGTCTCGCCCGACCCTATCTGTTCCGCCGACCCGTATCCGCCTCGCCCGAAGGTCCGACTGTGATCTTTTCTTCAACCCGAGGGTGTATGTGTAAAATTTAGGAACCCTTCAGCGCTTGCGTCTGAGGATCCCTAGTATACCACATCCTCTAGTTCAAGGACCAGATCATAAGTTCCTTTCCGACCCTTGCCTCTTGATCATCACCAGCTCTCTTGAACCTCCCTTCCCTCCTGCTCCTTGTCGCGAGTTTCTGGGCTCAGGCGAGCCAGTGTTGCTGTTGAAATAACCGCCTATGCTAACTTTTGCATTGCATTCGTGTAGAGCTGCACCTCACCGACGGCTTCTACGAGCTACACCCGGCGCCAGAAGATGAAGCTGTAGCTGAGCTCCTGCCCGCTGAAGCCGAAGTCGCCCCCGAAGTCGAGCAGTTTCCTTCCTCTTTGCTCGAAGGCAAGCCTCGGTTGCATGAAAACCCTGTGTGTTTTACCAGACTTGCGCATGCCTTCTGTAACATGATTGTGCATTTACGTATAGGAGTTGTTTGAAACCCTAGATGCATGACTTAGTTATCCCCATGATCTGAGCACTAGCTGTTGGACCGAGTAGCCGCTTGCTTAACTAGGAGACGGTAAAAGCCGAGTGATTCACTGTCACTCGTGAGTTGTAGGAGTTGGATGTCTACCTTTCTGTTACAACTATAAGGACGATGGACGGGGCAGGGTTTTGGTAACTTTTTGGTGGACGAATGGTCGCCCCGTCTGTCTATGAAAATCTTGCTAAGGCCCGACAGTGGTGGTGTTCGTGATCAAGTGTTTGAAAGTACTAGCCTCATACTTAGTATGGGATGAGGAAGCCTAGTACCGGATTGAACCTAGACATGAGCGGTTGCCCCATTGTTCTTGGAATGGAGTTCCCCTGCTGGTTGTCGCACGTGGTGGTAAGCGTGGTCACAGGACGGCAGAGGCCGGGTCTGTGGAACCTTGCACCAAAGGAAATGGGCCCGACACGGGTTAGGGGATTGATGGGGAAGGCCGACACAGGAAGCGACCTCTGGGTGCGCGGATGTCGTGAGGCTAGGTTCACCGTGCATGGTTAAAGAACTCGAATCGATTCGTCTGCCTCTCACAGTTTGAGATTGCTTGATCGCTATGTCACCCTGAGTAAATGAGGAATCTGATGATGACATGGTGTTTGTTGTTATATCTGCACATCTTGTTTGGCTCTATGATTGCTTAGAATAGGTTGCAAAACCTAGACCGGCTAATGAACTTAGAACTGGATCTAAAACTTGAAAATAGGGTTTTACTTAGTGCTTTTGGCAAACAAACCCCTCAGCCAAAAAGCCCTGCATGTCTAGGAGGAGGAGTAGTTTACTCCTTTCGGTTAAGTCTTGTTGAGCTTAGTAGCTCAGCCTTGTTGTGGCTCCTATTTTTCAGGTGAAGTTGCTGCTCCCGACCCCTCTTTTGCTAGCGCTTGGCCGCCCCAGCTTCCGCCGGGCTGGACGGTCGAGTGGGATCCTTCCTTGGACGGCGAGGAGAGGAATCAGTGATGTCCCGGTTGGCCTCACCAGGGACGTTCGACCCCGACGATGGCTTTCGCTAGCGGTTTTACCTTTTGTTGTTTTCCTTTGAACCTTGTAAAAACTCTGATGTTGGTTTTTGTGGCCGAACTAAAGGGTTAAATCGTTTAACTCAGTGGACTCGTTGTATTCTCTGGAACCACTCACCTTCGTGTGAGTTTGCTAAACTCGATCCTGTTCAAGTGGTTAGTCGGATGAGATCCGACGGCCTTCGTGTTAACTTGGCTTGAGCATGGGTGTCGCATGTTAGGCGGCTTAACCCTGTCTAATCAAGCTAATCCGAAGTGGATCCGCCATAGTTAGTTTGTGCAAAGGGATTCGAGTGGTGTAGAGGTGAGTTAGTGTATGATTATGCTAAGTGAGGATTTTTAGACAAGTTCAGGCCATTCGAAAGCGTAATATCCTACGTCCTGTGTGTTGTCTTGCTTAGAATTGCTTGCCTTTGTTGGTACAGCAGCTGGCCTTTCATAGGCTAGGCCCATGGGAGGGCTGATCGGGGCGAGCCTTGCGCCACAATCCTTCCTCCCTCTTTTGTGCGAATGCGGTGACCCAATGGCCTCCCACCTAGCTACAGTCTCCTAACGCACTGTCCACTTGACCTGACACCCCTCGCCTTGGTGTGCACGGCTTCAAGGTACCTTGACCAGATCCTTTGTACATCAATCTCATCTTTTACAATCTTACTCTGGTAATCCTTCACTCTTCTCAGTCCAGACCCACCGTCCTAGGGCATAGGGTGATGAATCTAGTTGACAGGATCCTTCCCGGGAGACCTTTGCCACTTCCCGAGTCCATAGTGTGGGCCTACCTCTCTCATAGAGGACGGTGGCAAGCCAGGTGGGCGCTCTTGACATGAGGGTGGCGCCCGCCGCCTGTTGGATAGGTCGGGTGAGGCCGTCAGTCCCCGGGGCGCCAAGCCATGTCCCATCAAGTGTAATGATGGTGTTTTTACAGGATGGGGCACCTGCTGATAGCCTACCTCGACTATCATGCCCTTCTTATTCCAGGATATGCCATCGCTCGCTTTGCCTTGAACCGAGCCTTTCCGGGAGGCTTCCCAGGAAGTCTCCTTGGCTATGTCCCGTTCGCACCGTGTGGGCCCTTAGTAGGTCCTATTATGTGGAGGCGATATTTTCCTTGTCCTTCCTAGGCTTCGGATTTGTAGGTCCATCTCCTTAATTATTTGGGCTTCATGAGGGGGAGCCCCTTTCAACAAGCGGGCCCCATTTGTAAGTGCCTTCTTGAGGGACCCTCGTTCCCTTGGTGCTGACAACTAGTTATTGGCTCTTAGCCCCCGATCTTGGAAGCTAGCTGAGCCATTGGAGGTACGTTGCACGGCCTGGAGAATCGTTGCCGAAGCTTGACCTACAAAAGAATATGCATACATTATGTAGCACTTATTGTAGAATTTTGGAACTACTGAAATTTATTCAGTGATGAAAGTAAATGTTTTGTGCCGTGATCTTGTTTCAGTCATATTTCTGCCAAGCAGTTACCCTGTTGTGTTTAGGCTCCCAGTCCCTGTTTTAGCCATTGCCACTGCGTGTAAGATCTTTGTCTTGTGTACGCGTACTGGCACTGCCGCTGCACATCTAAGATCTTTGTCTCGTGTACGCGTGCTAGTGTTTAGGCATGACAAAAGATCCAAGGCTGTTGCAGATTATGGCGTGCTCTGCTCGAGTAGATTAACAACCGCTTAGAGGAGATAGCAAAAATAAGTAGTTGACATTGCAATAAAAAGTTTGCGTGATTGCGCGTAAAGTAGTCGTTGAGACTTTTTTGCCTTTTGGTGAGTAGAGCGCATGTTGCCATGCACAGGATCTGTGCCTCCATTGGGTGTAGCCGCTGGGAGCCTCCAGGACTCAGTGCACCAGACTAGTGGCTATAGACTCCATATTTCGGTGTACTAAGCCCATGGCTATCAGTCAACATACCCTAGGAGTAGTCAGCGAAGTGTAGCTCTATTGGGTAATTGCCGAAAAGAGTCATACACAAATAAGTACTCTGGGCATTACCCATCATGTGAAAAACAAGCTAGAAAAATTATATGAAATACTTAGAAAAGTGACTTAGCTTGATTCGTGTATGATTGTCGACGAAGCCATATCGGTCGTTGATGAAGCTGACTAGTCGGAGTCGATTCTGACTAGTTGTTGATGATGTGAAGTCTGTCCCGACTAGTTTCTATTCGAGATGAGTAGTCGAGGTTGTCGTTGGTGAGTTGACAAAGCCATGCGCGATGAAGTCGTAGTGCCCCTGTACGTCTTCAGTGTACATTAAGCGAAGATCTTGTCGCTTCCTGGTATACTTCTAGGTGCACATAGTTGAATTCCACCAAATTTGCTTTCCCGGAGAAGAATGAGCCACATGAGACAGCTATCTCTGCCTCGATCCACGCATGGCTGTAACAGATGCTATTCATCTTAAAATTATGGTGTGGGTCACTAGGTCTCTACTAATCCAATAGTAGTGCGTCGGTACTTGTTGTAATCGCGCACATTGATGGGAAACTTGTATCTTCAACTCGAATCAGACTGCCTCTACCTTTTTCTTCTCCTCATGCACCTAGTACAGCAGCTGTGGATGGGATCGTTGGCGTTCATGGCTTTGGGCTTGATTATTTTGACTGACTTGTCCTCTGCCTCGAACCGTGAACAACAACAGCCAATTTTGTTTCCCCGCAGCAGGAACAGCAGTCCCGATCCACATGAAGCGTTGAGGATGGCTTCGACTAGGAATTGATTTCCGTGGGTCCACAAGAGATTAACAGGCGACAATTTCAACTCAGTGACTTGCACCAATGTTGAGATGTCAATTGATAGGTCACGGAACTCGGCGACTTGCTTCTCGTTGAGTAGATCTATTTTGAAGATGAGGTCCTTCAAGCTCACCCAATGATCTTGACGATCACCCCTACCTAGCATGTCAGATGTTGATGTTTTAAACCCAGCAACCTACCGAGGGATATCCTGAGGTAGTAGATTTTTTGGTGGGGTATTGCCGGACCTAGAGCTTGATGGTAAAAGTAAGGGACACAAGACACAGATTTATACAAGTTCAGGTCACCAGAGTAGCATAATATCCTACGTCCTGTTTGGGGTGTTGTATATTGCGTCCTGCGCTTGGGTGATGTTTGGTGTTATTGGTTCAGGTTGGTTCTGCCGATCTAGGTAGCCCTACCCTCCTTTATATACTCCATGGGATGGGATTACAAGTTAGTTACAAGGTATGAGTCCTAGTAGGATTATAGGGGAATCCTAGTAGGACTCTGTCTTCTTCCTTCCTTGTGGGTACTGAGGATCTATCCTTAACACCACATTTATTCAGTTGCTCTCTTATTTAAGTTTGCTGATTACCTGATAACTTGTCTTGATTTTTATTAAACTTACTTCTTTATACTATATACATTCGTGAATCTCTTGCAAAGTTCTACCCTACCAAAGCCTATATACTTACTTGTCCTTTCATGATGAAACCCTTAATTTGCAAACTTATATTCTGATGAGTTGGATTAGGATTGATTTTTGTGGTTTGAGACTTAGAAGCTGGCCATTTCTTTGTGTTACATTTGTTTTGCTAGCCTTTACTATCCATGCATTGTGATTTTCTTTACTAGAAAATTTGCAAACCTCGCTAGATATCCACCTAAACCTTCCTTCTCCACAACCTATTAAGATGAGTATGATTAAATTTTTCGAATGTCATTTCTATGCC
Source organism: Setaria italica (assembly GCF_000263155.2). Taxonomy (NCBI): domain Eukaryota; kingdom Viridiplantae; phylum Streptophyta; class Magnoliopsida; order Poales; family Poaceae; genus Setaria; species Setaria italica. Next base: position 37,442,787 of record NC_028452.1, read on the forward strand.
CACCTGCAACAAATTTTTACTCACTTTTCATGCTCGGGGACGAGCATCGTTCAAGCATGGAGGAGAGTCAGTGCACTACCTAACCACAACAAGGAATCTTCTGTTCTATGACAAACCCAAAAGTGTCATAAACGCATTTTTTGCATCACAAACCGTGATTTGTGATGCTTGAGTGACAAAAACTCTTCGTCATTAATCGAGTGTCATAAACCACGATTAGTGATGTTCCTTATTTTGGTGCGTCACTAAGATAATGATGAATGAAAATTGATCCCACAAGTCGTTATAAACTGCCTCCTTCATAGCATGCTACGTTGGACCATAGTCCAATGTGGCATGACATTTGTGATGAACTGTTTCGTCATAGATTGAATTAGGCCTATTTCTTGTTGGATCGAGCCTAATAAATGTTGTCGTCATAGATTGATTTAGGCCTAATTCATTTGGGTCGAGGCCAATAACTACTATCGTCATAGATTGATTTAGGCCCAATTCTTCTTGGACCAAGCCCAATAATCGCTATCATCGTAACTTAGTTTGGACCTAATTCTTGTTGGATCAACCGCAACATATGCTAACATCAGAACTTTGTTTATGCCCAATTCTTAATGGATTTAGCCGAACATTTGCTGGCATCATAACTTTGTTTAGGCTCATGAAATAATGGGTCGAGGGGGCGAGCCCACAAAATTTTGGGCCCAATTATTTTAGTGTGTAGCCTAGGTATAATTGACAGTACAAATAATTTGTACATACCACAGATACAAATAAATGTTTCTTATCACACTTCACACATTATTATTCATGTCCAAAGAACAAGCATAACCATGTTGTCCATAAGAGATCACAAACCACTACATAGGATATCTCCCTGACCAAGAAAAAAGCTAGCCTAGATCACAAATTAGTACAAGCAGCTGGGAGGACATGAGCAGATGCCTAAGAAATACATTGACCTTACCCTATGAAGTTTAGTAGTTGATGAAGGAGGTACTCAGTTTGTCTCACTACTTTCTTCAAACTCTCAACCTCCTCAGACTGCATTTTCATTACTGCATGTGAATTTTGTGCCTTCATCTTCAACTCACTCAACATTTGCTCTTATTCAACAACTTGTTGTCTTAGTTCTGCAGCTTCTTGCAGCTCTCCAAAAGAAACTTTAGATCTTGAGCTTGTAGGTGACGCTAGCTGCACGGCCACATAATCAAGGAAGGTACTTGACTGCAAATCTTGCGGACCAAAATTTGGTACTTCAACCCTAAGGATTTTTTTCAATATTTCAGCCTACAAATGAAAGGAGCACAAGTCAAACTTCAATTTTAAACAAAGCAACTGAATAAAGTAAAGAATACAAGAGTAGGATAATCACTTGTTTAGTTACACACCGCGACATGTGACTGAATTTCAGAAATGTAGGAACGTGGAACTAGGTCGTGCATAATAAGTATTTGGTCAGTTGTCTTATATATAAGGAATAGAATGTACCATGACTATAGTAATGCATATGCCAGCCTTGCAGAGAGATCTAGAGCGGCCAAGGTAAGATAAGGAGCTCAAATCTAACACAATACACCGTGAAATTTACTATTCGCTAAAAAAATACTCCAGCGGCATCGGACCATGGCCACCTCTATCCGTAACTTGGCTCCGCTCTAGATGGAAATAAACTTGAGCAAAGTGCTCTTCGGTGAAGCACATGTAGATTCAGCAAAATTGGAGGGGGGCTACAGAGAAAAGAAATGAGATTCTCACTGGTGGAGCTCGAAGATGCAGTGGTGCATGGTTGGATGGGGTAGCCGGTGCTTGCGCGGCATCCTCTCTCAACTGCTCAGCTGCGCTAGCATGGGCGCCAGCAGCGGACCTAGGATTTTACCACAGGATATGCTGAAAAAAATCTTATGCAATTTGATAAAACCATTTACAATTTGGTAAAACCATATTCTAATTCGGTAAACCACATGCACTAAATAACATGATAAGTCTTAAATTTAAAGATTCAGCTAGAAATAATAACAAATCACAATATAAATAGTTCAAATAAAATACAAATAGTTTGAAATATGTTTTAAAAGAAACTTACAATATTACTTGTCTACTTTGTTTACCCGCCGCTTTTTGAATGACATGAATGTGTTGGTTATATCATCTTCATTCACTTGGAAGAAAATATCCCGCTCAATGAATGTGACTAGACAATCATCCAAAACACTATCACTTTAACCAATGCAGAAAATACCCTTCCAACACTCACTATTGCCACTAGTAAAAGCAATACCAATTTGAGAAGCAAGTAAACCATATCATAAACTTTGTGCCTCCATGTTTGAACAAGCTTAACAGAGAGATCAACGATGTTGTCTAGACCCTTGAGGCTATCATCTCATTGCATGTCATCAATATAATTATCAAGTTGCAATTCAAGTTTGAGCAAATCATTGTTGGAGAAGTCCTTATGATAAAATTCAGCCCCTGAATAGGTGATCTCGCTGGTGCCTCAACATGATCCCGCTGGGGTAGTGATTCATCGCTGCAGGGTTAGTGATTCACATTGCCATTGCCGAAGATCATTGCATCATCATAGAACTTTCCATCATCCAAGAAGTAGATGCCTCCCTGGAGGTACTCATCCGCCTTGTAGGATCTGGAGCAGCCATGCCCGACGAATAGCATTTGGTCACCCAGCGTGTCTAGCTCGCTCCATTTGAAGGGGTACAGATTGATAGGGAAGTTGGCATCGACGTCAGCAATGTTCCGTTTGATCCCCCGAAACACCTTGAACTTGGACGTTGGCTGGTTAGAATGAGGCGTGAACTTCATGATGGATGTCAGTTGTCACTTGAGCACGCATGGCTGCAATGCTGATGGTGCCGACGGGATCACGTTGAGGTGTGTGCTGGGCCCCAGGGTATGCCGTGGCTCACCCAGCATACCTTGTGGGTCCACCCCTGATGGGCGCAACCGCTGCAAGGATGCTAAGATGTTCCTCCGAGACTGCCACTAACCATCTCGCACATTGATGCTTGCCGCCACTACTAAGGTACCCCGCGACCGCTGAGGTCAGCTGCTACCGCAGATTTAGTTGGACATTAAAGCCAGCAGAGAAGAGAGTGCTGATTTTGGAAATACAAGGCGGGAGTTTGGAGTGGCAGAGTGGTAGCTATGTTTTTATTATTTGGGGAGAGGCAAGGGAACACAAATTTAAAGATCTCGCTTTCAAGTTCCTAGGCGCAAAATGAAAATTTGGGAAGCTGCACTTGCTGCAAGGTCACTGACAAGATTCTGCACTCTTATAGCACCCATTTGTCAGCGAAGCAGGGTGCGTTTCATCTTGCATACAACCTAGGCGGGAGACTAATATCTAGAAGAGGCCCACGCTTCAGTGAACCTAGGTGCGTATTCAGTTGTTCACCACAAAAGGAAACAACTGCTTTCGCCAACTATAATGCCTACACGTTTGTTTTTTGAACTTATTTGGATGTAAGGATTTTCCTTCTTTTTATCCTGACCAAAGTGCACTCGTGTACCAGCCAAATATTTCGCATGCTTACCCATGAACGAAAGCATGCATATTATGTCCTATACTTGGGGCAGGATTCTTGATTAGTATAGGCCTGCATACCTGCATATTCCGAGTATCCCACATACTTTCATGGCTACTGTAATCCCATGAGGTGTGAACTGCGAGAAGGTGCATTGCGTTGTTGATCGGTCATGGTGCTTCAATATATAGGCGTGCCCCCAAGGCCTTTGCTCACCGGCTCTTCATCTTTCACATTGTTACTGGTTGTGGTAGGCGACCTACTTGGTTCTGCACCCTGTGAGAGGTGAGCTCATAGCTTCCACATATTGTTTATAGGTTATCATCATTGCTTGTGGTCAATGCTTGTCATTTATATAGTTTTGTTGGTAAGTGTATGTAGGAGGATGGCGGGTCAGGCAAACAGAACATGCAACTTCAATGTTGTGCCACCTCCGCAGCAGGCTTCATTGATCCGTATGATCTGTATGACATGGAAGAAGCGGACAAGGATGAAATAGAGGAGTTGAAGCAAACAAGCAAGATTTGTATGATCTTATGCATTATATTAGCATCAATCTGATGTATGATCCATTGTCATAAAAGCGAATAGGCCAGACTAAAATTTTCGATCCTTTGTTGTGAAAATGGTTTGAATTTTGTCAAGGTGAACAAGGATTTCCTTGCTTTTGATAGAGAGGAAAATAGGTCACATTATTTGTTAATGTTTGTCACAAATTGATTTTCAGCCTCTCCAAAAACTGATGCACTATTCCAACCACAATCACATTAAATGTAACATAAAATTTGATCGATCTTGGCCTCTCAAGGTATGTGAGTAGGAGAAGCACCCCTTGTGAAATAAATGAGGGAAGCCCAGAAATTTGTTTAAGTGCAAGTAACCATGTCTACACGGGAACCAAGGAAGAGAGAAAGCGTGAGGGAGAGGAAATAGAGCAAACAGAGCAGTAAAATAGGGGATTGATATTCCATGCAAAAGGAATTCATTATATTCTTGATGAAGCTAGATGGAAATTATGTTGTTGGAAAAGTCAATAGGCCGGACAAAAATTTTTTATCCTTTGTTGTGAAAATGGTTTGAATGTACGAAATGAGTGTGGAGTTAGTCAAAAACATTTGGGTGGTGCAGTGGTGGATAGCAACTGTCTCACAGCCCTTGGCCCGTGTACCAAACCCTGCCATTGCAAAATTTTTGCTCGCTTATTATCTGCGGGCTCCACCATTACACATGGCAATGAAATGTTTTTGCTTTCCCCAACTAGCAAGGATTGCCTTGCCAAGTCTTGGCAAGCTCGGCACTCTTGCAAACAAAATGAAATCACGCAATGAGATTGGCAAAGTGACAATACATCATCGGCACAATGTTCAAAAACATAAGGCAACATAACCAAAGTGACACTTGCGATTCTTGGCGCGGTACAAACATATGATCTATTGTCAAAGAAGTAAATAGGACAGAGTAAATACACAATACAAGATAGTCATGAACATTCAACGGTGAGGGATAAGGATACCCATGGGTCCCCACCGAATAGGATACTAGTTGGCCCTGATAGGTGTGTTGGAGGTATGCCCTAGAGGCAATCATAGAGATGATGATATTCCATTTGTATCCACGATTTGTATATTGTGTTCATTGAATATCCATTAAAGGCTACTTGAATTGATTTGCAATTATGTGAATTGTATGTGAAACTCTTTACTTGTATGGTTATTCTAAAGTTGTCTCTAGTCGGAGTTCATGTGAGGACACACATGAATATTAGACTAGCACATGTATTAGTTGATGACTATGTTTCACAAGTCATGGATATGGAGATGTTAAACTAATAATGTGGGCACATGTGGAGAAGTAGTTCTCTCTTTACACAACATGTACACTTTGTCCTTAGACCTGAGATTGTCGTATGTACTCAAGATGTGGATTGACTTACTTAGGGGGTTATCAAACGCTACACCGTGACAGGGTAGTTAAAAAGGTAGCTTTCAGGTTTGTCAAGAAGCATGCTGTGAGACATGGTCAATCAAGATAGGATTTGCCCCTCTCTGATTGAAAGTGATTTCTCTGGGCCCCTCGAGTGATCGGATTCGAAACTGCATGGCCATGCTACGTACGGTTAAGAGTTAACCTACAAAGGAATTTTGAATCACAGGATCGAGAAAGAGCGGTCGGCTTGAAGCTAGACCAAATATCGTGAGGCAAAGGGAATAGCATGTACATAATGTTGTGATGGTTCGTCTGATATGATCTTCGTGTGCGTATAGGAGTTGGCACGTCTTGCTAGAGTCCACTACTGACTATTGGGCCGACTAGGAGTACTCGGGCCATGTCTATACATATCCGAACCCATAGGGTCACACACTTAAGGGGCTGGAAGCCCAATTCGGATGTGATCCGAGTTGGATTAGGTTTAGAAGTACTAATGGGCCTCGGACCCAGAGGCCCGTTAGGAACCTCTATAAATAGAAGGGTGGGGCGCCCTAGGGTTTACACCTTTTGGCGAAACACATCTGCTGCGCCTCCCACGCCCTCGCCTGTTGCAACTCGCGAACCTAGCAGTCCGGCTTGTGACGCTTCCTCGTTGCATGTGTGGATACCTTGGAGGTGTTGCGCATGCAGCACTTGGACGAGCCGCCGACAATCCACGATGAGCCACCGACGAGCCGACGACGAGCTGCGACACGAGGGCGATCTTGCTGCACATGGACGAGCTACTGAGGAGCTGCTAGACGTCGACATGATCGACTACGTGTTCGACTATACTAATCGACTTTGCTGCATCGACAGGAATCTAAATCTTCCGCATCAGTGCATCGAGTGGTAATCCTGTGATCCTTATACGACAGTTTTCCTGGTTTACGCGGTAGAAAATTTTGATTTACGCTAGTGTAGCCTACCTCGTATCCTGACAGTGGTATTAGAGCCGTAGCTGTTTAGTTTTGGATTCGGGATGTGTGCATATGGAGATATGCGAGTTTTCAGTTTGATCTATGTCTTGGTTTCGTGTTCGTGTTGCAATGGTTGTGTAACGACATACTCCTACCGGTCGGGTTTCCACCATCGAAGTTAAGTGATACACGTAATGCCAATTGCAGCGAGCGAAGATCAATATGAGATGTGCAATAGTAGATTGGATCTACTACCGGGTCGGGATTTTGTCGTGTGCGTGTGCTTCGGTAAATCAGCAATAACTTTTTGGTACGATCTCGGATCGGGGCGAATTTTATATGAAAAATGATCTACTGAAAAAGTTACACATGAAATTCAACTGCTTTGCCATTTTTGGCGAAATTAGATTTCCCAAATTTGGCTTGGAAGATGGAGTTTCAGGCCTCTAAAGTTTGGAACGTTAGAACGCCTAACTCTGTTTTTGCAGGATGTATGTATCTTGTGATCAGTATGGCCCCTTTGTGTATGTGATGCATGTGTGTAACTCATTCATGACCTACGTGTCGCGCATACGGCAACACGACTGGAGCCATATGTGTTGTCACATTAATGTAGTTAATGGTGTGCGTACCAATCTATGATGATCCAAGCAACTATGTAATCTTCATTACTAGCTATTAGGAGCAATAGCACGTTCTAGTTCTTGGAAGGCTCATCACCAGGAGGATGGCGCACATGGAACATGGAGATGGAGATCACCATGGTGAACAGGTTCTGTGGAGATAGAGATCGCCATAAGAAAACAGGCCATACTATATCACAACTGTGTGCATGCTATTCTATTTATGTTTTACTTCCTGCATGATGTGATGTTAGAAGTAGAACAATCCCTCACAAAAAAGTTTAAGTTAGTATGCCCTCCCAACTAAAACTTGCACCATCCCATGTCTTGTACAATTAGTAGTGGGTCTATGAAATTAGGGTGCCACTAGTTTTCCTTGACTAGACGAGTTTGTGTCGGACACTTACACGCATAAGGGTTGGTTTGCTTAACAAGGTTATCTTAACGGTTAAGGACCTTGGGGCACAAAGGTTGGGTACCGAGACATGGAGATGTCACCCAACAACAGGAGTCATATGTGATATGATTAGCAAGAAGTTGCTTACCAATCTACCTTGTTTGCTAGCGGTGATGCTAAAGCTCACTAGTAGACTAGTTAGTTGTGGATCCTGAATCACTAAGTATCAATAGAGAGATATTGATTTTAGTGGGAGTAGATTCTGTTAAATAGTTTAATGTAATTTGCTCTATCATGGATACATTTGTCTTAGTGTATATGGCACCTAGCAACACCACACCGTTTGCTTTGCGTTCGGTCCTTGAGAAGGACAAGTTGAATGGAACAAACTACTCGGATTGAATCCGTAACCTGAGAATTGTTCTCAGGACCGATAAAAAGGAAGATGTTCTAGACACCCCACTACCATAAGTACCTGCTGATGATGCATCTGCTGCCGTTAAGGCTGCTTACAAGAAGGCATTTGATGCTAATCTTGAGGTAAGCTGCCTTATGCTTGCTTGCATGGAACCCGAGCTGCAGATGCAGTTCGAAACAAACCATGAGGCGCACAATATGATCGTGGCGCTAAAGGACATGCTCCAGACACAGGCTAGGACTGAAAGGTTCAATGTGTCCAAAGCCTTTCTGGTGTGCAAGCTAGCAGAAGGCGCAGCAGTAGGACCATATGTAATCAAGATGGTTGGTTACATCAGTGATTGGAGAAGCTGGGCTTCCCAATGGGCAAGGAGTTGGCCACTGACTTCATTCTTTCATCTCTTCCGCCTAGCTATGGGAACTTCATCTCGAACTACCATATGCATGGGACAGAGAAGGGTCTGAATGACCTGTGTGGTATGCTCAAGACAACAGAAGTTGACATTAAGAAAAGCGCTAGTAGCAGCCATATGCTCAAGACAGCAGAAGTTAACATTAAGAAAAGCGCTAGTAGCAGCCATGTGATGACTGTATAGAACAAGCCTACCTTCAAGAAGAAGGGCAATTCTTGGAAGAAGAAGGGCAAGGCTGGAGTGTCCAAGCCAAGCCCAACGCCCAAGGCTAAAGCTGGACCTGCTCCAGATAAAGAGTGTTTTTATTGTCACAAACCTGGTCACTGGAAGAGAAACTGCAAGCAGTACCTAGCTTCGTTAAAGAATGGCGGAAGTAAGAGTACTTCCACCTCAGGTATGCTTGTTGTTAATGTTATAGACAACATATTTCTCGCTGATACAATTATTAATTTTTGGGTATTTGATACCAGATTGGTGGCTCATATTTGCAATTCGATGCAGGGAATGATAAGAAGTAGAAGCGTGGAAAGAGGAGAAGTTGATTCCGCATGGGCAATAATGCAAGAGTTGCTGCGTTGACCATCGGGACGATGCAACTCCACCTCCCGTCAGGATTTATTATGGAGTTGAACAATTGTTATTTCATTCCTAGTTTAAGTCAAAACATTTTGTCTCCTTCATGCTTGATGAAGGATGGTTATTCATTTTTGAGTGAAAACAATGGTTGTGTGATCTCTAAGAATGATATGTTTATGGCTTTTGCACCCATTGTGAATGCATTGTTTATTTTAAATCTTGATGGTTCACCTGTCTGTAACGTAAGTGCTAAAAGGCCTCGGCCTAATGATTTGAGTCCTACCTACTTGTTGCATTGTTGTTTGGGTCATATAAGTGAAAAGCGCATGAAGAAGGTCCATTCTGATGGACTTCTAACTTCGTTTGATTTTGAATCATATGAGACATGTGAGGCTTGCTTGCTAGGCAAGATGACCAAGACGCCTTTCACTGGTTTTCCTGAGAGAGCAGTAGACTTGTTGGAACTCGTACATAGCGATGTATGCGGACCAATGAGCACGACGGCTAGAGGAGGATTCCAATACTTCATAACTTTCACTGATGATTTTAGTAGATATGGCTATGTCTACTTGATGAGGCACAAGTCTGAAACCTTTGAAAAGTTCAAGGAATTTCAGAATGAAGTTGAAAATCAGCATGGCAAGAAAATTAAGGCCTTACGATCTGATCATGGAGGCGAGTATTTGATCACGAGTTTAGCAATCATCTAAAGAGTTGCGGAATTGTTCCACAACTTACGCCGCCTGAAACACCTCAGAGAAATGGTGTATCCGAGCGACGTAATCGAACTTTGTTAGACATGGTTCGATCCATGATGAGGCAGTCGGACCTACCATTGTCATTTTGGGGATACGCTCTAGACACAGCAGCTTTCACACTTAACAGGGTACCATCTAAATCCATAGTTCAGACACCATATGAGATGTGGACTGGAAAAGTTCCTAGTTTGTCTTTTCTAAAGATTTAGGGATGTGAAGTTTTTGTCAAGCGACTTCAGTCGGACAAGATCACACCCAAGTCGGATAAGTGCATTTTCGTGGGATATCCAAAAAAAACTTTGGGATATTATTTCTACAACCGGTCAGAGGGCAAAGTGTTTATCGCTCAGAACGGGGTTTTCCTAGAGAAAGAGTTTCTCAAAGGAGAAAAGAGTGGAAAGACAGTGCATCTTGAAGAAGTTCAAGATGAGCCGATCCGGCAAGAATCAATGAGTGATGCTAACGTAGCAGAACAAGTTGAGATACCCATGGCAAGAGAAGCACCGCCACAACCACGAAGGTCAGCAAGGCTCCGCGAAATGCGGGAAATATTATTGTTGGACAATGATAAGCCTACGACATATGCAGAAGCAATGATGGACCCAAACTCCGAAAAATGGCACAGTGCCATGCAATCTGAAATACAGTCCATGGAAGACAATCAAGTTTGTAACTTTGTTGACCCACCTGATGGTGTTAAAGCCATAGAGTGCAAGTGGATTTATAACAAGAAAAAGGACATGGATGGAAATGTTCACATCTATAAAGCACAACTTGTCACAAAAGGTTTTCGACAAGTTCAAGGAGTTGACTACGACGAGACCTTCTCGCCCATAGTGATGCTTAAGTCCATTCGGATTATTCTAGCTATAGCTGCATATTTTGATTATGAGATATGGCAGATGGACGTCAAGACAGCTTTCCTGAATAGAAACCTAGCTGAGGACGTTTATATGATACAGCCCAAGGGTTTTGTCAATCCAAAAAATGCTGGAAAGGTATGCAAGCTTCAGAGATCCATTTATGGATTGAAGCAAGCATCTAGGAGTTGGAATATTCATTTTGATGAAGTGGTCAAAGGGTTTGACTTCATCAAGAATGAAGAAGAGTCTTGTGTTTACAAGAACGTTAGTGAGAGCTCTGAAGTATTTCTAATCTTATATGTGGATGACATATTGCTGATTGGAAATAACATTCCTATGCTTGAGTCCGTAAAGACTTCAGTGAAAAATAATTTTTCAATGAAGGACTTAGGGAAAGCGGCATATATTCTGGGCATTAAGATCTATAGAGATAGATCAAGAAGGCTTATAGGATTAAGCCAAGATACTTACATTGACAAAGTGTTGAAGTGGTTCAGCATGGAAGAAGCAAAGAAAGGGTTTTTGCCTATGTCACATGGCATACATCTCAGCAAGACTCAGTGTCCTTCGACTGCTAATGAGCGGGATCGCATGAGTAGAGTGCCATATGCCTCGGTTATTGGATCTATTATGTATGCAATGATAAGTACTCACCCAGATGTTTCATATGCGCTAAGTATGACAAGCAGACACTAGTCTGATCTGGGTGAGAGTCACTGGACAGTGGTGAAAAACATTCTTAAGTACTTGAGAAGGACTGAAGATATGTTCCTCATCTATGGAGGTGAGGAGGAGCTCGTTGTAACAGGTTACACCGATGCTAGTTTCCGAACCGACAGAGATGAATCAAAGTCACAATTAGGATTTGTGTTCATGCTAAACGGTGGTGCTGTTAGTTGGAAGAGTTCCAAGTAGGAGGCGGTGGCCGATTCTATGACAGAAGCCGAGTACATCGCGGCTTCAGAAGCCACGAAGGAGGGTGCTTGGATAAGGAATTTCCTTATTGAGCTTGGTGTGTTCCCGAATGCGTCCAGCCCATTGAATCTCTACTGTGATAACAATGGGGCAATTGCGCAAGCAAAGGAGCCAAGGAATCACTAGAAGAACAATGTGGCGATTTCATCTCATTCAAGACTTCATTAACCGGGGTGAGATTAAGATATGCAAAATACACACGGATCTGAACATTTCTGATCCGTTGACAAAACTACTCCCGTAGGCTAAGCATGATGTGCATGTAAGAGCTATTGGTATTAGATACCTTCTAGATTGACTCTAGTGCAAGTAAAGACTGTTGGAGGTATGCCCTAGAGGCAATCATAGAGATGATGATATTCCATTTGTATCCATGATTTGTATATTGTGTTCATTGAATATCCATTAAAGGGTACTTGAATTGATTTGCAATTATGTGAATTGTATGTGAAACTCTTTACTTGTATGGTTATTCTAAAGTTGTCCCTAGTCAGAGTTCATGTGAGGACACACATGAATATTAGATTAGAACATGTATTAGTTGATGACTATGTTTCACAAGTCATGGACATGGAGATGTTAAACTAATAATGTGGGCACATGTGGAGACATGTGCTAGGACTGACCCAACACGAGAAGTGGTTCTCTCTTTACACAACATGTACGCTTTGTCACTAGACTTGAGATTGTCGCTTGTACTCAAGATGTGGATCGACTTACTTAGGGGGTTATCAAACGCTACACTGCGACAGGGTAGTTAAAAAGGTAGCTTTTGGGTTTGTCAAGAAGCATGCTGTGAGACATGGTCAATCAAGATGGGATTTGCCCCTCTCCGATTGAGAGTGATATCTCTGGGCCCCTCGAGTGATCGGATTCAAAAATGCATGGCCATGCTACGTACGGTTAAGAGTTAACCTACAAAGGGATTCCGAATCATAGGATCGAGAAAGAGCGGTCGGCTTGAAACTAGACCAAATATCATGAGGCAAAGGGTACATGTACATAATGTCGTGACAGTTCGTCTAATATGATCTTCGTGTGCATATAGGAGTTGGCACGTCTTGCTAGAGGCCGCTACCGACTATTGGACTGACTAGGATTACTCGGGCCATGTCTATACGTATCCGAACCCATAGGGTCACACATTTAAGGGGTTGGAAGCCCAATTCGGATGTGATCCGAGTTGGATTAGGTTTAGAAGTACTAATGGGCCTCAGACCTAGAGGCCCATTAGAAACCTCTATAAATAGAGGGGTGGGGGCGCCCTAGGGTTTACACCTTTTGGTGAAACAAATCTGCTGCGCCTCCCACACCCTCGCCTGTTGCAACTTGTGGACCTAGCAGTCCGGCTTGCAACGCTTCCTCCCTGCACGTGTGGATACCTTGGAGGTGTTGTGCCTGCAGCACTTGGACGAGCCGCCGATTAGCCACAATGAGCCACCGACGAGCCACGACGAGCCGCCGACGAGCCACGATGAGTCGACGACGAGCCGCGGCACGAGGGCGATCTTACTGCACGTGGACGAGCTACTGAGGAGCTGCTGGACGTCAACGTGATCGACTACGTGTTCGACTACGCTGATCGACTTCATTGCATCGACGTGAATCTACATCTTCCACATCAGTGCGTCGAGTGGTAATCCCGTGATCCTTATACAACAGTTTTCTGGGTTTACGCGGTAGAAAATTTTGATTTGCGCTAGTGTAGCCTACCTCGTATCACAACAAGGTAGGCCCGCCTGACCACGCCGTGTGGGCCAAGGTATGAAGATACATGGAGCACAAGCTTGAAGGCTGGGTGAACGGATTTTGCCCGGATACTACGGGATACTAGTTGTAGTCCGACTCAGATTGATTTCCTTCTAACAACCGATTAGAACTAGATCCTATCCAATTGTAACCCTAGGTTGGCATCCTATATAAGGCAGCCAGCAACTCTTCGCGTCCCATACCAGCAATACAATCCACCAGAACACAGGATGTAGGGTATTACTCTCCGAAGGCCCAAACTTGTCTAAACCTTACGTCTCTGTGTTACCATTCGAGTTCTTGGTCTTGCAATCTCTCCCCCCTACAAATCTACCACTTGGGTAACCACTTGGTGGACTGCCGGTCACTAAATCCAATAGTTGGCATGCTAGGTAGGGGTGATCGTGGGATCCTCCCTAGCGAGCTTGATGACATCCCGCCCTAGCTCATCTTCCCTGAGAGCATGAAGTACTTCCTCATCAACACACTCCAGCTCCACTTTGGGAGCATGCCGGTGGACTCCAACTCCACCACCTCTGTCGCTGACTCGGTGTCCACCACAAGCTTAGCATCCGTCAGATCTGCATCGACAGAGCAAACTCTGCACCCAAGGATCATCACACTACTTGCCCAGCAGGTCAGCGATCTCTCTCTCTCAGAGAGGATCATGCGCATCCTCGTGGCAACCCACCCACCCACACCTTCTAATCCAATCATGGGGCTAGATCGCATTAGTAACACCATTATTGAGTGCATCAGCCTCTCCGAGGTGGCACTATGCCCTGGAAGGTCGGTGCAGGGCCCCCCACACCCTTTTTCACCTCAAGAACTCGGTTGCCGTGTTTTTCAGAAAACTTGTGCAGTCATTTCAGATCCAATATAAAGACCTACCCAAACCCACCCAGTTTTTGGACTGTGGCAAGTTTCAGGTCCCTCGCTTTGCCCTAACTCCAAACTCCTATGATGAAAGAGATGAGAACAGCAACACCTCGCTAGACATGGAAGTCTTTGTCTCAGAAGATGAGGCCCCCAAATGGCAAAACCTCTTCTCAAGAAGAGGGCCATAACACTAGGAACCGGGACCTTGTGGTACTACCCCAGCGCGAGCAAGCCAACATCCAGGCCCGTCAACCACCCGTTGCCACCGCCGTGGCTAGCACGCCTCCCATCCCATAGGTCTAACCCAACGGTGCTATCAATGGTGGCCAAGATGACATAGGAGGTCGATAGAGGTGCCCTAACCCCTGTGTGCTCACAATCTATAGGCCGACTTAGAACAAGATGGTCATGACATCTTTGCCACACCTCAGTCCAACCTGGGGGCTATCTTTGCCGATCTGCAAAATCTTCCGGATTTAGAGCAACTACACCGGATCCGAGCGTGCATCCATGTCGCTAACGTCCAGATTGAGGAAAAGGCCTAGGTGCCTGCATGCTCAAGAAGCCAATCATCACACTCTAGATCTACATCTATCAGGCACTCCCAAAGCCAATCTACTCAAAGTAGATCCAATCCTAGCTGAGCCGATCATGACCGTTGCAGGGGAGGTCGGCTGGAACCCATTCGAGAAGAGGAGGTGGGACAATCTTAAAGCAATGACAACCACCCTAACAATGATGATAGCCAACTAGATAACCACCACCTCGACAACCATTGCCGCGATGAACAAGGAGATGACGAATCCCGTGGTCCGCCTGGTTGGCAACCTGACTACGATCTCCACGACAACCCCCACGACCACCTCGACCTCCGTGGTCAACTCAACAACCATCACCAGGAGCGGGATGAGGTGGAGCTCTGCTAGCATGCCCAATACAACTGTGACTTCGGCGCTCTGGGGATTGGCAACCAGCCAAACCATGATGTGGACCTGGAGGTTCGCAACCGTCGAGAGAAGCTGCACCGCTATGATGATTACGACCATCGTTACGGTGCCCTTGGTGATGCCAACAACCCACCCCAGCATGAGAATGGCGCACGTCACAAGCCCCCGCTGGTACACTAGCGCCTCATGGAAGATGATGACATGGACATCGATGGGTTTGCCGCGTTCAACCCCCACCTCAGGGTTGTCCAGTGGCCACCTACCTTCAAGCCAGGCATCAATGATAAATACGATGGTCGCTTCGACCTGAAGATCTGGCTGAAGATGTACTACACTACGGTCAAGGCTGTGCACGGCACCTACGACTAGTTGGCTGCCTACTTTCCAGTGGTGATGGGAAGCACAGCATTCCTATGGTTCGAAAACCTCCCACAAGGGTGCATCAACACATAGGGATAGCTCGGCAGAGCCTTCACCTAGAACTATTAGGCTACATACACTCGACCTGGAAACACGGAAAACCTCAGCTAAGTCCGCCAGTGGAAGAACGAAACTCTCCGTGAGTACGTTAACTGCTTCTTTGACAATCGCAATAGGCTTGCCGGTGTTAAAGACCGCGATGTCATCTGGTACTTCTGCATCAGCCTCAAGAACCTCTTGATGTTACACACCATGTTCTAGGACGTACCCAAGACAGTCAACACATGATGTAGATCATCAACCTTCACGCCGACATAGATGAGGCCGAGCATGTCCAATTCCGGGACGGCAAGCACCACCACAATGATGATGACGAACTGCCGACCCATCAAGACCACCAGCGCCATCAACGGCTGGAGCCGTCCCGACCTTGGAAGAGGGCCCCTGAGGACCTCACTACCAAAGCTGACCCTGCGAGGCAAACAACCTTGCTCTAGGAGGAGTTTGACAATACGTTGAACGCCTCATGCCCCTTCCACAAGGATGCACGCCACAATCTTCGGGACTACACGGTCCTCAAGAAAGAGCTCGATGCCCCGGTGGAATACAAGCGGCCTCACCAGAACGATTACCGCAAGGAAAGTAACCATCGCGACAACAGCCGCCGCGAAGACTGCAACGACCAACGCAGAGAAGAGCACCGTGACCAGCGCACCTCCGACACCAACCACGGCGCCGGCAATGACAACGACAATTTCTAGCGCACCGAGCGGGATGTGAACATCATCATCGGTGGCCCTAAGGTGTTCTACAGCAATCGCAAGCACAAGATGCAAAAGCGGAAAGTGCACTTCATCTCGGTCACACCAGTCCAGTATCTGTGCTGGTCGGAGATGCTCATAACCTTCTCTAGGAAAGATCAATGGGTGCACATCCCAGACCCTAGGTCTTACCTGCTAGTAGTGTGCCCCACCATAGATAGAGTCCTCCTTTCCAAGGTGCTGATTGATGGTGGCGACATCCTCAACATCATCTTCACAGAGACCTTGAAGCGCATGGACCTCAACTTTGAGCGGCTCCTTTCCTACGAAGACCCATTCTACGGCATAGTACCCGGCAAATGATCCTATCCTCTTAGGAGAGTTGTGCTGCCAGTCACGTTTGGCACACTTGACAACTACCGCTCCGAACACCTCACCTTCGAGGTAGCCAACTTCAAGACCTCCTACCATGCCATCTTTGGCAGGCCAATGCTGGTGAGGATCATGGCGATCCCCAACCACACTTACCTCATCCTCAAGATGCTAGCTTTGAATGGTGTCCTCACCATCTTCAGCGACGTCGAGACATCCTACAATTGCGACACAGAAGTCGTGCAGCTCGCCGAGACCCTGGAGTATTCAGCCAACTCCACCATGATGCTCGCTGAGTCCAAGAAGGTGGACTAGGACCAAATGCAGATTCCAAACACAGAGCTGATGCCCATGGCACTGCAGCCCAACCCACAAGTCAAAAAGATCAACCTCGACTTGGGCAACCCCTCCAAGTGGCCCTCATCAGGGCTGGCCTCACCCCCAAATAGGAAGACATGCTCACCAGCTTCCTCTAGGACAGCTCGAACATATTCGCATGGAAACCATCCGATATACTCAGCATGCTGCGGGTGTTGGGATACGAGGTAGGCTACGCTAGCGCAAATCAAAATTTCTACCGCGTATAACCAGGAAGAACTGCCGTATAAGGATCACGGGATTACCACTCGACGCACTACTGGTGCGGAAGATGTAGATATGCGTCGGTGCAGTGAAGACGATCACGTAGTCGTACGTAGTCGAACAACGTAGTCGTACGTAGTCGATCACGTCCAGCGGCTCCTCAGCAGCTCGTCCACGTGCACAGCAAGATCGCCTCCGGTGCCGCGGCTCGTCGTCGGCTCGTCGTGGCTCGTCGGCGGCTCGTCGATGGCTCGTCCAAGTGCTGCAGGCGCAACACCTCCAAGGTATCCACACGTGCAGGGAGGAAGCGTCGCAAGCCGGATTGCTAGATCCGCGAGTTGCAACAGGCGAGGGCGTGGGAGGCGCGGCAAGTGTGCAGCCAAAAGGTGTGAAACCCTAGGGCGCCCCCACCCCTCTATTTATAGGGGTTCCTGATGGGCTTCTGGATCCGAGGCCCATTAGTACTCCTAAACCTAATCCAACTCGGATCAAATCCGAATTTGGGCTTCCAGCCCCTTAAGTGTGCGACCCTTTGGGTTCGGATACGTATAGACATGGCCCGAGTACTCCTACTCGGCCCAATAGTCGGTAGCGGCCTCTAGCAAGACGTGCCAACTCCTATACGCATACGAAGATCATATCAGACGAACCATCACAACATAATATACATGCTATTCCCTTTGCCTCACGATATTTGGTCTAGCTTCAAGCCGACCGCTCTTTGTCGATCCTGTGATTCGGAATCCCTTTGTAGGTTAACTCTTAACCGTACGTAGCATGGCCATGCATTTTCTGATCCGATCACTCGAGGGGCCCAGAGATATCACTCTCAATCAGAGAGGGGCAAATCCCATCTTGATTGACCATGTCTCATAGCATGCTTCTTGACAAACCCGAAAGCTACCTTTATAACTACCCTGTTACGGCGTAGCGTTTGATAGCCCCTAAGTAGGTCAATCCACATCTAGAGTACATGCGACAATCTCAGGTCTAAGGACAAAGCGTATATGTTGTTTAAAGAGAGAACTACTTCTCGTGTTGGGGTCAGTCCTAACACATGTCTCCACATGTGTTCCACATTATTAGTTCAACATCTCCATGTCCATGACTTGTGAAACATAGTCATCAACTAATACATGTGCTAGTCTAATATTCATGTGTGTCCTCACATGAACTCCGACTAGGGACAACTTTAGAATAACCATACAAGTAAAGAGTTTCACATACAATTCACATAATTGTTAATCAATTCAAGTAGCCTTTAATGGATATTCAATGAACACAATATACAAATCATGGATACAAATGGAATATCATCACCTCTATGATTGCCTCTAGGGCATACCTCCAACAGTCTCCCACTTGCACTAGAGTCAATCTAGAAGGTACCTAATACCCATAGCTCTTACATGCGCATCATGCTTAGCCTGCGGGAGTGGTTTTGTCAACGGATCAGAAATGTTCAGATCCGTGTGTATTTTGCATATCTTGATCTCACCCCGGTTAACGAAGTCTCGAATGAGATGAAATCGCCGCATTACGTGTTTGTTCTTCTGGTGGTTCCTTGGCTCCTTTGCTTGCGCAATTGCCCCATTATTATCACAGTAGAGATTCAATGGGCTGGACGCATTCGGGAACACACCAAGCTCAATGAGGAAATTCCTTATCCAAACACCTTCCTTCGCGGCTTCCGAAGCCGCGATGTACTCGGCTTCTGTCGTAGAATCGGCCACCGTCTCCTGCTTGGAACTCTTCCAACTAACAGCACCACCATTTAGCGTGAACACAAATCCTGATTGTGACTTTGAATCGTCTCTGTCGGTTTGGAAACTAGCATCGGTGTAACCTGTTACAACGAGCTCCTCCTGACCTCCATAGACGAGGAACATATCTTTAGTCCTTCTCAAGTACTTAAGAATGTTTTTCACCGCTGTCCAGTGACTCTCACCTGGATCAGATTGGTGTCTACTTGTCATACTTAGCGCATATGAAACATCTGGGCGAGTACTTATCATTGCATACATGATAGATCCAATAGCCGAGGCATATGGTACTCTACTCATGCGATCCCGCTCATCAGCAGTCGAAGGACACTGAGTCTTGCTGAGATGTATGCCATGTGACATAGGCAAGAACCCTTTCTTTGCCTCTTCCATGCTGAACCGCTTCAACACTTTGTCAATATAAGTATCTTGGCTCAAACCTATAAGCCTTCTCGATCTATCTCTATAGATCTTAATACCCAGAATATATGCCGCTTCCCCTAAGTCCTTCATCGAAAAACTATTTTTCAGTGAAGTCTTTACGGACTCAAGCATAGGAATGTTATTTCCAATCAGTAATATGTCATCCACATATAAGATTAGAAATACTACAGAGCTCCCACTAACCTTCTTGTAAACACAAGACTCTTCTTCGTTCTTGGTGAAGTCAAACCCTTTGACCACTTCATCAAAACGAATGTTCCAACTCCTAGATGCTTGCTTCAATCCATAAATGGATCTCTGAAGCTTGCATACCTTTCCAGCATTTTTCGGATCGACAAAACCCTCGGGCTGTATCATATACACGTCCTCAGCTAGGTTTCCATTCAGGAAAGCTGTCTTGACATCCATCTGCCATATCTCATAATCGAAATATGCAGCTATAGCTAGAATAATCCGAATGGACTTAAGCATCACTACGGGCGAGAAGGTCTCGTCGTAGTCAACTCCTTGAACTTGTCGAAAACCTTTTGCGACAAGTCGTGCTTTATAGATGTGAACATTTCCATCCATGTCCTTTTTCTTCTTATAGATCCACTTGCACTCTATGGCTTTAACACCATCAGGCGGGTCAACCAAGTTCCAAACTTGATTGTCTCCCATGGACTCTATTTCGGATTGCATGGCACTCTGCCATTTTTCGGAGTCTGGGTCCATCATTGCTTCTGCATATGTCGCAGGCTCATCATTGTCCAACAATAATATTTCTCGCATTTCGCGGAGCCTTGCTGACCTTCGTGGTTGTGGCGGTGCTTCTCTTGCCATGGGTATCTCAACTTGTTCTGCTACGTTAGCATCACTCATTGATTCTTGCCCGATTGGCTCATCTTGAACTTCTTCAAGATGCACTGTCTTTCCACTCTTTTCTCCTTTAAGAAACTCTTTCTCTAGGAAAACCCCGTTCCGAGCGACAAACACTTTGCCTTCTGATCGGTTGTAGAAATAATATCCCAAAGTTTCCTTTGGATATCCCACGAAAATGCACTTATCCGACTTGGGTGTGATCTTGTCTGACTGAAGTCGCTTGACAAACTCTTCACATCCCCAAATCTTTAGAAAAGACAAACTAGGAACCTTTCCAGTCCACATCTCATATGGTGTCTTAACTACAGATTTAGATGGTACCCTATTAAGTGTGAAAGCTGCTGTTTCTAGAGCGTATCCCCAAAATGACAACGGTAGGTCCGACTGGCTCATCATTGATCGAACCATGTCTAACAAAGTTCGATTACGTCGTTCGGACACACCATTTCTCTGAGGTGTTCCTGGCGGCGTAAGTTGTGGAACAATTCCGCAACTCTTTAGATGATTGCTAAACTCGTGGCTCAAATACTCGCCTCCACGATCAGATCGTAAGGCCTTAATTTTCTTGCCACGCTGATTTTCAACTTCATTCTGAAATTCCTTGAACTTTTCAAAGGTTTCAGACTTGTGCCTCATCAAGTAGACATAGCCATATCTACTAAAATCATCAGTGAAAGTTATGAAGTATTGGAATCCTCCTCTAGCCGTCGTGCTCATTGGTCCGCATACATCACTATGTACGAGTTCCAACAAGTCTACTGCTCTCTCAGGAAATCCTGTGAAAGGCGTCTTGGTCATCTTGCCTAGCAAGCAAGCCTCACATGTCTCGTATGATTCAAAATCAAACGAAGTTAGAAGTCCATCAGAATGGAGCTTCTTCATGCACTTATCACTTATATGACCCAAACGACAATGCCACAAGTAGGTAGGACTCAAATCATTAGGCCGAGGTCTTTTAGCACTTACATTACAGACAGGTGAACCATCAAGATTTAAAACAAATAATCCATTCACAATGGGTGCAAAAGCCATAAACATATTATTCTTAGAGATCACACAACCATTGTTTTCACTCGCAAATGAATAACCATCCTTCATCAAACATGAAGGAGATAAAATGTTTCGACTTAAACTAGGAACAAAATAACAATTATTCAACTCCATAATAAATCCTGACGGGAGGTGGAGTTGCATCGTCCCGACGGTCAAAGCAGCAACTCTTGCATTATTGCCCACGCGGAAATCAACTTCTCCTCTTTCCACGCTTCTACTTCTTATCATTCCCTGCATCGAATTGCAAATATGAGCAACCGATCCGGTATCAAATACCCAAGAATTAATAACTGTATCAGCGAGAAATATGTTGTCTATAACATAAACAACAAGCGTACCTAAGGTAGAAGTACTCTTACTTCCGCCGTTCTTCAAGGAAGCTAGGTACTGCTTGCAGTTTCTCTTCCAGTGACCAAGTTCATGACAGTAAAAGCACTCCTTGTCTGGAGCAGGTCCAGGTCCAGCTTTAACCTTGGGCGGTGGGTTTGGCTTGGACGTTCCAGCCTTGCCCTTCTTCTTCCAAGAATTGCCCTTCTTCTTAAAGCTGGGCTTGTTCTGTATCGCCATCACATGGCTGGTACTAGCGCTTTTCTTTATGTCAGCCTCTGCTGTTTTGAGCATACCACACAGCTCATTCAGACCCTTCTCCGTCCCATGCATATGGTAGTTCGAGATGAAGTTCCCATAGCTAGCCGGAAGAGATGAAAGAATGAAATCAGTGGCCAACTCTTGGCCCAGTGGGAAGCCTAGCTTCTCCAACCGTTGAGTGTAACCAACCATCTTGATTACGTGTGGTCCTACTGCTGCGCCTTCTGCTAGCTTGCTCTCAACAAAGGCCTTAGACACATTGAACCTTTCAGTCCTGGCCTGTGTTTGGAACATGTCTCTAAGCGCCACGATCATATCGTGCGCCTCATGGTTTGTTTCGAACTGCATCTGCAGCTCGGGTTCCATGCAAGCAAGCATAAGGCAGCTTACTTCAAGGTTAGCATCACATGCCTTCTTGTAAGCATTCTTAGCAGCAGCGGGTGCATCCTCAGCAGGTTCTTCTGGTAGTGGGTTGTCTAGAACATCTTCCTTTTTCTCAGCCCTGAGAACAATTCTCAGGTTGCGGATCCAATCCGAGTAGTTTGTTCCATTCAACTTGTCCTTCTCAAGGACCGAACGCAAAGCAAACGATGTGGTGGTGTTGCTAGGTGCCATTTAATCTACAACAAAAGTAATGCAAAATACACTAAGACAAACGTATCCATGATAGAGCAAATTATATTAAACTATTTTAACAAAATCTACTCCCACTAAAATCAATATCCCTCTATTGAAACTTAGTGATTCAGGATCCACAACTAACAAGTCTACTAGTGAGCTTTAGCATCACCGCTAGCAAACGAGGTAGATCGGTAAGCAACTTTTGCTAATCATATCACATATGACTCCTGTTGTTGGGTGACATCTCCATGTCTCGGCGCCCAACCTTTATGCCCCAAGGTCCTTAACCGTTAAGATGACCTCGTTAAGCTAACCAACCCTTATGCGTGTAAGTGTCCGACACAAACCCGTCTAGTCAAGGAAAACTAGTGGCACTCTAATTTCATAGACCCACCACTAATTGTACAAGACATGGGACGGTGTAAGTTTTAGTTGGGAGGGCATACTAACTTAAACTTTGCGAGGGATCGTTCTACTTCTAACATCACAGCATGCAGAAAGTAAAACATAAACAGAATAGCATTCACACAGTTGTGACACAGTATGGCCCGTTTTCATATGGTGATCTCCATCTCCATAGAAGCTGTTCACCATGGTGATCTCCATCTCCATGTTCCATGTGCGCCATCCTCCTGGTGATGAGTCCTCCAAGAACTAGAACATGCTATTACGCCTAATAGCTAGTAAAGAATCTAGTAATGAAGATTACATAGTTGCTTGGATCATCACAGATTGGTACGCAGACCATTAAATACAATAAAGTGACAACACATATGGCTCCTGCCGTGTTGCCGTACGCGCGACACGCAGGTCACGAATTAGTTACACACATGCATCACATACACAAGGGGGCCATACTGATCACAAGATATATACATACATCCTGCAAAAGAGAGTTAGGCGTCCTAACGTTCCAAACTTGGGAGGCCCGAAACTCCATCTTCCAAGCCGAATTTGGCAAATCTAATTTCGCCGAAAACGGCAAAGCCGTTGAAATTCACGTGTAACTTTTTCTGTAGATCAATTTTCGTATAGAAATCGCCCCGATCCGAGATCGTACCGAAAAGTTACGGCTGATTTACCGAAGCATGCGCATACGGCAAAATCCCGACCCCGGCAGTAGATCCCATCTACCATTGCACATCTAATGCGCCTGGCGTATGACTCTGGATCTCGATTCGACCAATCATATTGATCTTCCCTCACTGCAACCGGATTTACGTGTATCACTTAACTCCGATGGCGGAAACCGACCGGTAGGAGTATGTCGTTACACTACCATTGCAGCAAGGGCACGAAACCAGGACATAGATCAAACAGAAAACTCGCATATCTCCATATGCACACATCCCGAATCCAAAACTAAGCAGCTAAGGCTCTGATACCACTGTTGGGATACTAGGTAGGCTACGCTAGCGCAAATCAAAATTTCTACCGCGTATAACCAGGAAGAACTGCCGTATAAGGATCACGGGATTACCACTCGACGCACTACTGGTGCGGAAGATGTAGATATGCGTCGGTGCAGTGAAGACGATCACGTAGTCGTACGTAGTCGAACAACGTAGTCGTACGTAGTCGATCACGTCCAGCGGCTCCTCAGCAGCTCGTCCACGTGCACAGCAAGATCGCCTCCGGTGCCGCGGCTCGTCGTCGGCTCGTCGTGGCTCGTCGGCGGCTCGTCGATGGCTCGTCCAAGTGCTGCAGGCGCAACACCTCCAAGGTATCCACACGTGCAGGGAGGAAGCGTCGCAAGCCGGATTGCTAGATCCGCGAGTTGCAACAGGCGAGGGCGTGGGAGGCGCGGCAAGTGTGCAGCCAAAAGGTGTGAAACCCTAGGGCGCCCCCACCCCTCTATTTATAGGGGTTCCTGATGGGCTTCTGGATCCGAGGCCCATTAGTACTCCTAAACCTAATCCAACTCGGATCAAATCCGAATTTGGGCTTCCAGCCCCTTAAGTGTGCGACCCTTTGGGTTCGGATACGTATAGACATGGCCCGAGTACTCCTACTCGGCCCAATAGTCGGTAGCGGCCTCTAGCAAGACGTGCCAACTCCTATACGCATACGAAGATCATATCAGACGAACCATCACAACATAATATACATGCTATTCCCTTTGCCTCACGATATTTGGTCTAGCTTCAAGCCGACCGCTCTTTGTCGATCCTGTGATTCGGAATCCCTTTGTAGGTTAACTCTTAACCGTACGTAGCATGGCCATGCATTTTCTGATCCGATCACTCGAGGGGCCCAGAGATATCACTCTCAATCAGAGAGGGGCAAATCCCATCTTGATTGACCATGTCTCATAGCATGCTTCTTGACAAACCCGAAAGCTACCTTTATAACTACCCTGTTACGGCGTAGCGTTTGATAGCCCCTAAGTAGGTCAATCCACATCTAGAGTACATGCGACAATCTCAGGTCTAAGGACAAAGCGTATATGTTGTTTAAAGAGAGAACTACTTCTCGTGTTGGGTCAGTCCTAACACATGTCTCCACATGTGTCCACATTATTAGTTCAACATCTCCATGTCCATGACTTGTGAAACATAGTCATCAACTAATACATGTGCTAGTCTAATATTCATGTGTGTCCTCACATGAACTCCGACTAGGGACAACTTTAGAATAACCATACAAGTAAAGAGTTTCACATACAATTCACATAATTGTTAATCAATTCAAGTAGCCTTTAATGGATATTCAATGAACACAATATACAAATCATGGATACAAATGGAATATCATCACCTCTATGATTGCCTCTAGGGCATACCTCCAACAGCGGGAGCTGGCTGAGCACTCCTTGGAACTGAACAAGACCGCAAGGCCAGTCAAGCACAAGCTTCGCCATTTCACTTAAGATCGCAAGGAGGCCATTGGGGTAGAAATAAATAAGCTCTTAGCTGCTAGTTTCATCCGTAAATGTAAGCACCCTGACTTGTTAGCAAATCCAATCCTTGTAAAAAAGAAAAATGGTGAATGGAGAATGTGTATCGACTACACTGATCTCAATAGGCACTGCCTTAAAGACCCCTTCCCTCTCCCTCACATCAACCAAGTTGTGGCCTCCATGGCCGGCTACACCCTGCTTGTGCTTCCTCGATTGCTACTCGAGCTATCACCAGATCGCCCTCAACCCCGCCGACCAAGATAGGACTGCATTCATAACAGCCTATGGCATCAACTACGGCAACACCATGACCTTTGGGTTAAAAAACACTGGCGCCACCTACCAGAAGGCACTCTAGGGTTGCCTCAAGAAACAACTCAGCAAAAATGTAGAGGCCTACATCGACGACATGGTTGTCAAGACCAAAGACCAAAGACAGAGAGAACTTCGATAGCCTCCGGTCCTATTGATGGAAGCTCAACCTAGGACAATGTGTCTTCGGTGTCCCATCTAGAAAGCTCCTAGGCTTTATAGTTAGCCAATGTGGCATTGATGCCAACCCTGTCAAAGTGGACACCATCAGGAACATGGTGTAGCTGATCGGCAAGAAGGATGTCAGAAGCTCTCAAGCATGATGGCAGCCCTTAGCCATTTCATCAGCAAGCTCAGCAAAAAGGGACTCCCCTTCTTCAAGCTGCTCAAGAAGGTGGACAAGTTTGAGTGGGATGATGAGGCCCGTAAGGCCCTCAAGGAACTCAAAACATTCCTCTCCACCCCTCCAGTCTTGATGGCCCCGGCTGACCAACAAACTCTGCATCCGTACATCTCTGCAACAACAGACATTGTGAGCATAGTGCTGGTCATAGAACGCGAGGAACCCGACCACACCCACATGGTGCAAAGTCCGGTTTATTATGTCAGCGAGGTTCTAAGCGACTCCAAGGTCCACTACACACAAGTCCAGAAATTGCTCTACGCAATCCTGATCACCTCCCATAAACTACGTCACTACTTCCAAGCGCACAAGATCCGGGTGGTTTTCTCCTACACAACAGGGATGTCCACGGCCGAGTCATCAAATGGTCCATGCAACTCGGTGAATTCAACGTCGAATTTTCCCACACCATGTGATCCTACACAACAGGGATGTCCACGGCCGAGTCATCAAATGGTCCATGCAACTCGGAAAATTCAACAACGACTTTTGCCCACACCATGTGATCAAGTCCCAGATCCTGGTGGACTTCGTCACTAAATGGACTGAGACTCAAGAGCCACCCTCCTTGGAGAGGGCGGAGCACTAGATGATGTACTTCGATGGTGCCCTCAACCTCAAAGGAGCTGGTGCGAGGGTCCTCTTCATATCCCTGAAAGGCAAGCAGCTCAAGTACATCCTCCAGATCCATTACGACCACCAACAATGATGCCGAGTACCAGGCCCTCATACACGGGATCCTCATTACCACCTCACTTGGCATCAAGCATACCCTCATGTATGGCGACTCCATGGTTGTCATTTAGCAGGTCAACAAGTCCTCGAAGTGCACCAAGGAAACCATGGACGCCTACTGCACTGAGGTCCGCAAACTCGAGGCTCACTTTGATGGCCTCAAGTTCCCAGGGAACACAATGTTGCCGCTGACATCCTATCCAAGCTCAGCTCCAAACGCACCCAGGTCCAAGTCGGTGTGTTCGTCTAGGACCTAAGAAAACCCTCCATCAAGATCCTTGACCTAGACCAAGCTAATGGCAACGCCCAACCTCAGGCCAACCTAGAGTCTGCTAATGTTTTAATGATCAAGGCGGAGGAAGACTAGCGAGCACCCTTCATTGCATGATTAACTGACAACATGTCCCTTGAGGATAAAGCTGAGCACAAAAAACTCGCACAACGCAGCACCAACTATGTTGTAAACGGCAAGGAATTGTACAGGAAGGCTGCATATATCAGCATCGTGATGAAATGCATCCTCCACAATGAAGGCCTAGAACTCCTCCATGAAATGTACTCAGGTTCGTGCGGGAGCCATGCTGCCTCAGGTAGCCTGGTCAGGGAAGTGTTCGGCTAAGACTTTTACTGGCCAACTGCCATTGCCGATGCAAAAGAACTCGTCCAGAGGTGTAAAGGATGCAAGTTCTTCTCCAAGGAGCAGCACCTCCTAGCCCAAGCTCTATGCACCATCCCACCATCCTAGCCCTTCGCATGCTGGGGGCTGGATATGGTCAGATCCTTCAAGACCGCTCCGGGCGGATACACCCACATCTTTATGGCAGTCGACAAATTCACCAAGTGGATTGAGGTCAAGGCTATCACCAACATAGAGTCGGCCAAAGCCACCCAGTTCATTGAAGAAATCACCCATCGCTTTGGGGTCCCTAATAGGATCATCACCGATGCCGCTGCCCCAAAGCATCACATAGGTGAGGAGTTTTCTTGGTCTTGCAGGTTTCTATCGCCACTTCGTCAAAGATTTCAGCACCATTGCTGCGCCATTACACGGGTTGATGAAGAAAGGTGTGGTGTTTCGTTGGGGAAAAGCACAGGACGAGTCCTTTGCCACTTTCAAGGCCAAGCTTACGCATGCGCCATTGCTGCAACTTCCAAACTTTGGTAAGACCTTTGAGCTTGAATGTGATGCTAGTGGAGTTGGCATTGGTGGTGTTTTGATGCAAGATGGTAAACCCGTTGCATACTTTAACGAGAAATTGCATGGTCCTATTCTGAATTACTCTACGTATGATAAGGAATGATATGCTCTTATATGTTCCTTACAAACGTGGCATCATTATTTGTGGCCTAAGGAATTTGTTATTCATTCTGATCATGAATCGCTTAAGTATCTTCGCTCTCAAAACAATCTGAACCGTAGACATGCTAAATGGGTTGAATTTATTGAATCTTTTCCATATATCATCAAACATAAGAAAGGGAAGGATAATGTGATTGCCGATGCTTTGTCTAGAAGATATACTTTGCTGTCCCAACTTGATTGTCGTATTTTTGGACATGAATCAATTAAGGAACAATATGCACTTGACCCTGATTTTAAGGATGTGTTGCTCAATTGTAAAGAGGGATGTACATGGAATAAGTTTGTGATCAATGATGGCTTTGTGTTTAGAGCTAACCGCCTATGCATTCCAGTTGGTTCCGTTCGTCTTTTGTTGATGTAGGAAGCGCATGGAGGAGGATTGATGGGGCATTTTGGTGCCAAGAAGATGGTGGATGCTTTGGCCTCACATTTCTTTTGGCCACAAATGAGGAGAGACGTTGAGAGGTTCGTTGCTCGCTGCACAACATGTCAAAAAGCTAAGTCTCATTTGAATCCACATGGTTTATACATGCCGCTACCTGTTCCTTCTATTCCTTGGGCGGATATTTCTATGGACTTTGTGTTGGGATTGCCTAGGACTAAGAGGGGGAGGGATAGCATTTTTGTTGTTGTGGATCATTTTTCAAAGATGGCACATTTTATACCATGTCATAAAAGTGATGATGTTGTTCATATTGCTGACCTCTTTTTCAAAGAGATTGTACGTTTGCATGGTATGCCTGCTACTGTTAATTCAGATCGCGATGCAAAATTTTTGAGTCACTTTTGGCGTACTTTGTGGAACAAGTTGGGTACAAAATTATTATTTTCTACCACTTGTCATCCACAAACTGATGGGCAAACAGAGGTGGTGAACCGCACTTTAGGCACCATGTTGAGGGCTATTTTGAAGAAAAATTTGAAGATGTGGGAAGAATGTTTGCCTCATGTGGAGTTTGCATACAATTGGGCAACACATTCAACCACAAAAGTAAGTCCTTTTCAGGTAGTGTATGGATTCAACCCCCGTGCTCCTATTGATATTTTGCCTTTGCCTACTAGCGAGAGGATTCATACGGATGCCAAAGAACGCTCTGATTTTATTTTGCAAATGCATGAAATAACTAAGCACAACATTGAAAAAATGAATGAAAAGTATCGAATTGCTGGTAGTAAAGGTAGAAAGGAAGCTAAACTTGAACCGGGTGATCTAGTTTGGTTGCACCTACGAAAGAATAGATTTCCAAATTTGAGAAAGTCTAAGTTGATGCCTAGAGCTGATGGTCCTTTCAAGATAATTGAGAAGATTAATGATAATGCATACAAACTTGAGTTGCCTCCCGAGTTCGGGGTTAGTCCTACCTTTAACATTTCAGATTTGAGGCCTTACTTGGGAGCAGACGATGAGCTTGAGTCGAGGACGACTCCATTTCAAGCGGGGGAGGATGATGAGGACATCACTTCTCCGGATGCACATGATACTCTGCTGGACATTCAAGGTCCAATCACTAGAGCGCACGCACGACAATTGCATTTAGAGGTGAGATCGTTCCTAAGCAATTCATTTTCTGGTTTTAAGAATAGATTGCTATCCAATGATTATATTTTGACTAGCAGAAATGCCCGTGCGTTGCTATGGGTCATTACTTGCTGTCACGTTATTATACGTTTGTTCGTACCATTTTTGAACTTTGAACAAGAATTTTCATTTGCAAGATCCGCGGTCTCTGTGCCCAATGTTGCCCATCAAGCTTAGCACAAATAAATAATCGAAAACAATCAATGGAGTATTTTTCAGACATAAGGAAGTAATTTTCCCAATAAAAACTTTTTGTCACTTTAATTACCATCAAGGACACTTTTCTTGTCTATCTTTACATATTTCCCATCAATGCTCTTCTTCCCTGACAGCAAGCAGACAGCAAGGAAATCCATATGTTTCCGAGTACAGCAATCAAGGCATACCATTTAGAAAGTGTGTTTTTTTTTGTTTGCAGGAGAATCACCTATTTGAAACATAAATAATAAATGTCAACAACAGTTACCCCACACATTCACAAAACCGGCAACTCCAACGTTCTGCTCAGGGGTCGGACACTCCCGACCCCAGGACTCAGCGTCGGGCGAGGCGGAGCTTCACTCGGGGTCGGGCGAGGCGGAGTTCCACCTCAAGGGGTCGGGCGCATCCGACCCCGGGACCAAGGGTCGGGCGAGGCGGAGTTCCACCCTCAAGGGGTCGGGCGCATCTGACCCCGGGACCAAGGGTTGGGCGAGGCGGAGTTCCATCCCGGAGCTATGTATACAGGCAAGAACGCAACCTTGATTCCGATCCAAGTCGGCCTCGATTCCGATCCGATTCGGCAGCAAAAAGCTGAGGCGAGTAAGACTTGCAATCGTTGCAGGAATTGTGTCCCTCTACAGGTTGCTCAACAAGTACTTATTTGGTGAGGACCTCTGAATACACTATATTCTTCGTGTATCTATCGGTTGTGTCTTTTTGATTCACCTCTTTCTTATCTGACATGTCGCTTTTGCTCTTCCTTTTTTTCTTTTTCTTATTTTTCTCTGACGGCTTGATTTTGTTGTCCTGCTTCTGGTTCTCATCTTCATCATCATTTTCAGCTGTTAGTATCTTTATGTTCTTGGCCGTTGTTGCTCTAGAAAGCGCGACATATAATTGACCGTGAGAGAAAACCGGTTCAGGCAGGTAGATGCCTACATTTGGTATTGTCTGTCCTTGTGCTTTGTTTACTGTCATTGCGAAACTTAGTCTGACAGGAAATTGTTTCCTTTTAAAATGGAATGGGAACATCTCATCATCAGAGGGGATAGCGGGATTCGAGGCAAGAAAACTCATGTCCCATAATGTTGTCCTAGCACAATCTCTGCATCGATTGCATTTTTCTGGAATCCTCGTACCACCAACCTTGTGCCATTGCATAGTCCATTAGCTGGGTCGATATTTCTGAGTATTATTATTGGACAGTTAATCTTGAGCTTCAGCATATGTGGTGGTAGTCCATTTGGGGTTAGTGTGTTTAGGAATTCCGGGGGATAGTAGTTATGGGGGTCATCTTCTACAGTATCAAAGCTGTGATAGACCATCTCTTCTCCTTGGAATCGTTCAATCATTTTCAGATTAATGCGGTCTACACAGTCATTACGCGTGGATAAAATGGCTCTTGACGTGATGTAATTTGGATCCTCTAGGCAAGCGCTGTTCATTTGATAGACGCTGTCGATGAGTCTATCAAGTTCGGAATCATCCATCGTGCATGGAATACATATATTTTTGGGCAGACGTATCTCGCCTTTATCGTTTGTCTGCTCAGTGCCATTGCCGATGCGCAGTAGGTATTCTGCAAACCATGGGTCATTTTGAGCCCTCATGTTGCGCACAAGCTTCATGTGACACATGCAATTCCAGAGTTCAGATCTGCGTAGTGAGGCATCTACTATTTGTGATCTTGTACCCTTTCGTACAACCGGTAGAACTTGTCTAAAATCTCCCCCAAATACCACTGTTTTCCCACCGAATGGAAGATTTGGTATATCCATTATGTCACGCATGCTTTTGTCCAGTGCCTCTATTGCCTGCCTCTTAGTCATCGATGCTTCATCCCAAATGATTAGCGATGCTACCTGAAGTAGCTTGGCTGTCCCACTTTGTTTTGTGAATGAACAAATAGCCCCATCATCTATCCTTAGTGGTATCTTGAACCTTGAGTGCGTTGTCCTTCCTCCGGGCATTATGGAAGCTGCGACACCAGAGGTTGCTGTTGCTAAAGCTATTTTTCCTTGTCCACGGACTGTTGCAAGCAATGCCCTGTATAGAAAAGTTTTCCCCGTTCCTCCCGGTCCATCTACGAAGAATAGCCCTCCTCCATCACGGTCAACTGCTGTTAGAATTTCATTGTAGGCGGCCTTTTGCTCATCATTTAGGTGTTTAGGCAATTCCATGTCCTCAGGGTCCACCTCGATGTTAGATTCCTCGGTGATCTCCCTAGGTGTATTGTCTTTTGTGTCATTTTGCTCATCGATCTCTGGAAGAGGAAATGATCGTATGTCTTTTCCCATCGATTGCAGCATATCCCTAATATTTATTAATACCATCTGTTCGATCATTCTTGCATTTTTGCAGTTTCGTCGATAGTCTTCCGACATTGCCTCGATGTGATTGTTCCATAGTGCACGGATGTCATGGGGCTCACAAAACACAAGAATCGTCACAAATAGCCTTCGTAGCGAGGATGGCATCCGAAATAACTCTGCTTCCATCAGTCAATCATCTAATGTGTTGCCTGCCTCAATGAGGCCCCTTTTCTCTGCAGCTTCACGAAATGATGGCAATATTTGGCCATCAACTGTTCGTAGCTCTTCGTAGCAGGTTGTGCCTTTCACATGGTTCAGGAGAACTCGAAGATAGTATCTTTCTCCTTCGGCTGGATGTGCTGAGACGATCCTCCCAACCTGGTACAACGTTTTCCTTTTCCTCTGTTGCCAAAACTTCCCCTGGGTTTGCCAAGTATAATGTTCTGGAAAATCACGGTACAAGATGCCTCGTGCTTTTTCGTGTGTCCTGTTAGCTTCGAAGTATGCCGTTAGCATTGACTTCTCAACACCTTCGCGGTTGATTACTTCCGTGATTTCTTTTTTTCCATGGTATGAAACCATGTGCATGTTTGGAAGATGAAGCTGCAATTGCATGACTGGAGGATTTGTCTTGCTTAGTTCGAAGCCATATATCCTCCATAGTGCCTCTGGTGGTGTCACCCATCTCGCGTCTATGTATTGTCTAATCTCATCAATATCTTCTTTTTCACTTGTCCCATTTACACATACAGACGCGCGGTCATGTCCCTTGTAGATGTATTTGTATAGGTATTTGACAGCTTTTATGCTTGAGCATACCTCGACATTTATGTGGCAATTGAACATTTGCAGGAGGTAAGGGTTGTAAGGAACTACCCACCTGTTATCTAGTTTGTGCCCTCGGACTATTTCATTATGGCCGTCATCTCGTCGCCTGTATAATGGGTAAGAATCCTTGCCTTGAATGGTAGTAGCGTTAAATTGCCTTGGATAATAGTCCTTGCATGATTTTCGATTCTTCGTGCATGGACAGTTCTTATTCAATGTACCGCAAGGTCCATGCATCATATGTTTGATAACCATCTTGTACAACTCTGGGTATTTTTGTTTGTTTGGGAGCTCCACCGAGATTAGTCTATCATATTGCTCTGGACAAGTTAGCTTATATTTTCCGGTCATTATAAGCAAGAAATGAGCGTGCGGTAGACCTCTCTTTTGGAACTCTACAACATAGGTATAGGCCTTCACCTTGCCTAGGATGTGCTCTTCTAACAACTGCTTTTTCATTTGTTCTAGTTTTGCTCTGAAAACACGAACAACAAGATCAGGGCGATCTTGTGGTGTTTGACCAAACTCAAGTTCATTCGTGATCTCTTCCTAGTTGGGATTGCATGTCATTGTGAGGAATATGTCTAGTTTCCCATATTTTCTAACTAAAGCCATGGCGTCTAGGTACCGACGCATCTTGTCTCGAGGACCCCCAATAAATGATGATGAAAGCACTGTCCGTTTGCCGACCGCATCTCCCCTGTCTTGTCCCGCATGAATGCTATCTAGAAGGCCTTGGTATAGATCCACCCTTATCTCTTTCTGATGATTCCATATGAAGTCCAGTCGTGAGCTCTCAATCTTGATGTATGTATCCACAGCGAATTGTTGGAAAAGCCGTCCGCCGTATAGTATTGGGTTAAATATGTTGGCTCGAACATGAAATTTATAGCAGTAGTATTCTCTCATGGTTACCCACATTCTACCACTTGAATCTGTGTTGGACATATAAAATTGATTGTTAGTGGCATAGGCAATTATTTCATTAGTATATGTAATTATGAAGACTAATATCTGAAATAGTTACCTGGATCATTGTTTTTGTTATTTTGATTAGCACGAGCTTTCTTCACATCTTCCGTAGTAATTCCAACCTTTGGGATATCGGCATGCCATCCCAATTCACCTCTTGGAAAGAACAAAGGATAGCATCCAGTGTATGATCGGATTCCTTGTATTTCGTTGTTGTTCCCATGTAGTATTACATTTCTGTCAAAAGTATTCCTCCATTCATTTCCTTCAATCCATACTGCAGCCACCTCAGATGTGATTGGTGCATTGTATGTCCTCTGGTCCAATCTTTGGTCGAGGTTCAACATCACTCGGTAGTCCTCAAGGTTTTCTTCCTGTCCCAAACTCCTAAATTGTTCAGAGTATGGATTGTTGCGTAGAGTATTGGTTATAATGAGTAATACATGTTTGTCTTGCTCGTACATTTCCTTGCGGCAATAGCGGTAACGATGCTCTAGGGTTGGATTGTCATCATAGAAGTAGAGTTCTAGATGCTTAGGATCTGAACCATCTTTTGCAAATGAGCGTATGTTGTGATAGATCTGACCATGTGCTCGGAAGGTGTAAATACCGCTGTTTCTCATGGTAGTTGTATCTCTATCGAGGCGACAGTACAGAGAAGTAAATGAGAAGTGGCCATTGAAAAACCTTATATTCTTTCGAAAATGTATTGCATCAGAGTCATTGCTCATCCATAGTCTCATGAGCTGATGTGGTGTCTCAAGATTTGTAAGTTTGATCTGTCCTTTTCGACAGCACAGCCCCTCAGGTTCGTGGTGAAATTTTTTTGCGTCGCAATATTTGCAATTTTCAACAGGTTTCAGCATGTGTGTGTTGTCTGGTATGTTACTATAGACGATGTCATATGGATCATTGATGTTTGAATCCTCAGGAACGGTTGACTCATTTTCCTTTATTTCTACCTCCATATCTTCCCATTCTGCTGTGATTTGTAGGATGAAAGAAATTAGAGAAGTACTCACATTGTGATGTGAAAATATTTTAACGTGTTTATCATACCTTGACCAGAAATGATGTTATCCTCCTCATCGGTGTCTTCTTCATATACAACTCCATCGTCACCTACATAGAATTATGTGAATTATATGATGTTTTCCATTGCATGATGAGAATATAAATTTAGTATATATCCTTACCATATGGTTCATCATCAATGAATGATTGATTTGTTTCTTCTCCATCCTTGCTGCCTGGACACATTGAATAGGGGATATCTGTCCATGAAAGATTGTTAACATTGTAAAAATTGATGCATGTTTTATCTGATTGTGAGAGCCATATATGCAATTGGGAGTATTACCTTCCTTCATGTTTGTTGGCTGTTTTAGAGATTCTAGATCATCTATGACTTTGGTGTTCGTAGAACAGTCTTCATTTGGTAGGGCAGGAGTTTTTTCCATTGTTCTAGCTGTGAAGTTTTTGTTACGATTTGCAGGGTTCTCCATTGCAATTGATTTTTTGCTTAGAGTGTCACGTCGTCGTGCACGAATAAGCAGAAACTTGTTCTAACTTTGCTTTCTTTTGATTTGGTTGCATGTTTGCATATCTTTCCCTGTCATGCATGCACTTTTTGTATATTTTTTGTTGCTTTTCTTGATCAGTCACCTGTGAGCATTTTTTTTGGATCTGAGTTGAATTTGTACTTGTTCATTTTTGTTGATGATAGGCTTCACGACGTTTTTTGAGTTTTTCCTGCTTTTCTTGATCAGTCATCCGTGCATACCTATCTCTATCTCTTTTCCTTCTCTGCTCTTTGGGATCCAAGAGTTGCGATGGTGATTCAGCCAAGGAATTTCTCTGCATCTGGTCCTCCTTTGTTTACGTGACTTGTCGCGTGTTGCTGAGCAGTATCTCCTGTCAGTCTGGCCCCGACTCAGCCTCGATTCCGATCCGAATCGGAAGCGAGCTCTCGTGGCAGTCTAGCCTCCACTCCAATCGCTGCCCACTTCACTGCCACCTCGAGGATGCGCTGGCCATTACTGGGTCCACACGGTCGGCGTCGCGCGGGTCCCTGAAGATGATGATGGCGTCGATGTCGAAGGACGGTGGAAGGTCATCGGTGGACATGGGGTGGAGGGCGAAGGTGGGAAACGGCCGCAGGCCCCGAATCTGGACGGAACGGTGGCGGGATGTCGACGAAGGATGATGGCATCGATGTCGGAGGACAGGGGAGGTCGTCGATGGACATGGGGAGGAGGGCGAAGGTGGGAACCGACCGCAGGCCCCGGATCTGGACGGAGCGGCGGCGGGAAGTCGACGAAGGATGATGATGTTGATGTCGCAGGATGGCGGGAGGTCGTCGGTGGACATGGGGTGGAGGTCCGGACGGAGCGGCGGCGGCTAGATCCCCAGAGGGAGGGCGGCGGAGGAAGGGGAAGGGAACGAGGGAGCTGGCTGGAGGGCCGAACGGAGCGGCGGACGAGGGAGCTGGGTGGAGGGCCGGACGGAGCGGCGGCGTCTACATCCCCCGAGGGACAGGACCGGAGCCGGACGGAGTGCGGCGGATTTCGATCCCCCGAGGGAGGGGAGGGGAACGATGGAGCGGAACTCTTTTCACTTTAAGCCCTCGTTTTCCTATTTTTTCCACTCGAGCCCCCCTATACTCAGAAGAATTGGACTGCGGGTTGATTTCACGAAATGTCAGGGGTTTTTTTGCAAAATGACCACGATGTACAAAAAATCCAGGCAGAAACGTTACTTGCTTTAATAATAGGTAAACATTAGGAACAAAGGAGAGGACTAGGAGATGCGTGGAGAGAGGCTTGGAGGCGTGGAGGACCAGCAAGGACATACAACTCGAGTTGGAGGCCCAAGCCAAGTCGACTACGAGTCCACCTCGGTGTCCAGGAGCCGCCCACGGTGATTTGGACGCCCAGGCCGCATACGGACTCCATTTTGGACGTTCTATATATGGTTGGAAAGTTTAGAAGATCTATTTTCCAATGGCACTAGTGCCATGCCTAAATTCGTCCTGAGTCAACAGGAATCGTCGCAACAAGATGGCGAACAGAATCTGTCCCGGCGCTGCGTCGCCTTATTTTGGCCTTTGGGCCGTGTATCGTCGTTCGGCCCATTAGGGGTGCGTCCAGGGGGTCGACCACGACCCTAACCCCTATATAATAGTAGCTACCACCTTTGTTAGGTTTTGGGTTTTGCTTAGATTAATCTATCAAGAACAGTTTCGCCATCATCGGTTTGTAAAACCCCAACTCGTGAGCTTAATCATTCATCCGCAAATTTGGTTTGCATTCTTCCATGTTCTTGCTTGCGTTCTTCGATTCGCAGGCAAGGATTAGCCTTCTTGGCGAGGTCGACCGTGCATCGCCGGTCGATAACCTGAGGAGACGTTGTGCTGCGATTGCGGGGTTCGGAACGTGTTGTTCGGAAGTCGGATCGATTTGTGTAGTGACACCGCCCAAATCGTCGATTAACTGAACCTTTCGGAAGATTGGGACCCTAGTCCACATCAAAAGGGAATCGACGGATGGAAAGGTTTCATCGAAAAGAACATGAAGACCGGGCCCATTACTGACAGAGAGTATATGGCCTTCTTGATGATGTGGCTAGAGAAGCATTTATTCTGTGGCAGATCAGTCGGCCCCTCCTCCAACACACAAGCTTTGGCCGAAGCATTAGCAACAGGCTCCACTATTCCTTTGGGAAAACATTTGCTAGGATCGGCCTATTACATGATGCATCAGATTGTTGTAAAGTTATTATCTGGAAATCCTATCAGGAGTAGTGGTCCCTGGTGGTTTATCACCCTTTGGCTTAACTTGTACATGAGCAAAAATTCCAGAGAAAGGGTCGAAGACAAATCCTTCCCCAACATTGAGTCAGAGGATGATCCATCAGCACGACGCCGTTGCACCTCCTTCGGTGAAGTTGTATCATCCTTCCCCGGCAGTAGGTTTACTCCCTTAAGAACGGTCGAGTATTTCAGATGTTTTTATATCGGCTTTAGTGAAGAAACCACAAGCTAGTACCTGTGCCAGAGGGAAGAACCTCTTTTTGAGAACCCTGACTACTTTGACTCGGGCACCAGTTCTTTCGAAGACAGGATTATGGATGTTTTGATCAAGCCCGGAATCCTACCAGCCAACTTCTTCTCCAAAAAGGATTCTCCAACGTATGAATTTTACAACCCGTCGGTGGCAGCCCAACAGTTTGGCCTAGGACAGATGCCAATTGGAGTATACTTCGTCGGCTGTGTGAAGTTCCGAGAGTGGCTTTCAAGAGGATTTGAATATAATCGGTTGTGCAGTTTGATACCAGACTCTAGTACTATTGATTTGAACAACTGGCTGGTATCACCCTTTGCCACTCAACAATTTAAATTATGGTGGGATGAGTGGAAGCAATATCTATTCTGTGCATCTCCTGCAATATATTGCAACTATCTGGACCCTGCTCATATTGACCCAAACGCAGAGGTAACAATTTTTGCGGCTGATTTCTTTTTTTTCTTCATGCCACAAGGTTCTCATTACTGACTCTCCCTTTTTTCGCAATCCAAAAGCCAGGCACCTCCGACACGCAGCCAAAGCGGTAGGCTGATAGAGAACTACCATCCATATACATCATTCCTGGTAGTCGGCTTTCACGCCCCATCAATGGAGGATATAGCCACCGGCCGATTGAAACATAAACTGAAGATGTCCTCTTCAAAGAAGACAAGCCGCCACGTACGAGCCTGTATTGAATCAACAGCAACTCCGACGGCCGATCAATCAGCGACGCTATCGGCTGAGCCCTCAGCCGTGCCAACCTCAGTCCCACCAGTAATCCAGGAGGCTAACCCCCAAGCGATTTCAGGGGCTGGATCGGCGCCTGCATCCCTGCTTGTAGAAGCTATACAGGTAACCCCGTATGCTGTAAACCCTCTAAGTATACTGTCAACATTGAACTCCACTCCTTATCAGGTTGCGCAAATTCTCCCAGAGCAAACAATTCATCAATCGGCCGACCCTTGGGTAGAAACCTAACCATTAGCAATCCTTCCAGTCGAGGTAAAGAAGGTACCTTTCATTTGATTTCTTCAACCCTTAACTGACTGATCCTTGGCACAAGCCGCCCTGAATATATTGATTGTGCCCTTCAGGCAGCCATCAGCCGCATGATTTTCAGAGGTAAGATAACTGACACCCATTCCTAGATCCAATTATCCTTTCATACTCTTAGAGACTTTTCCTGTCCTTCTCCAGGAGGCTGGTCCAAGCACCGTGCCGATCATCGTCAAATCCTCTTTTTCTGATGAACCACCTGCCCCAATTCATGAGACGAGAGCAACTCTCCTACCAACCCAGGCAGAGGAAATCCGTTTTAAGAAGGTAAGGATCATCTGCCTCCACTGGCCGATTTCTTAAATTTATCAATTGAAGTACTCTTTCCTCTTTATAAGCAAGACAGCCCCAACAATAGTCTCTTCTCCTTCGCGGTTGCAGTCTCTGATGATGAGGAAGTTGCCTCGCATCAAGTAGCCCTAGGCTCGATACCCGAAGAGGTCCGTGCCAAGCTCTAGAATATACGGACTCTTCTCCAGGACGATATTGGCCGATTGGTGGAAGATGCCTCGCCGATTCGGCAAATATTTAATGAAATCAAAGGCCGAGTTCCAGAAGACGCAAAGGAAGCTCATGCACCTGCAGCATATATTGAATCAATGCAAATCCCGGTGTTCAGAGCTCTACGACATATGGCCGGTCGTGCTAAGATGGCAAAGGCACGTGAAGAAGAAGAGTCTTATAAGCACCGAGCTCAAGAAGTGCATCACCGAATCGGCACTCTCAAGAATTTGTGCGCAAGCATTGTGAACGCCATCGATCGACTCAAGCGGCGTAGGGAAGAACTCACCAAGGAGATGGAGCAGGTTGTGAAGGCCATCGCTGCTGAAGAGAAGAAACTCCATGACCTCCCGGCCATCATCGCCAATCTGAAATAGGAAAGGAAAACTCTCACCCACAAGGTCATTCGACTTCACTACAACATGCCAGAAGTTCCTGGATCGGCCGATGACGACTAGTGTGTATTAGTGTTGACGCAAAATCCTGGCGGTGGTGGACCCTGCATCAGCACATGAGGACTTGGGAGATCTGCTTAACTCCAGTGCAGAATCCAAATCGCAGCGCGTGGTGTGCGCGGGCGTGCCAGTCAGTTTGACCATTCAACTGACAAGGAGATGATAGTCGTGTGAAGTCTGAGGCAACCGGCCGATCAGGCTGATATAATCCTAGCACAGTAGTGATAATGGTGCAACAAAATAAATCATGATAAATATATCGGCTGTGAAGTTGATTCCAGTACCATGATGAATGTGAGTGATTCATCGGCCATCCAGCCGATTTAATATATTTTGCGATAACCATTGGCTAGGCGGCTGATAGAAAACATGATGCTATTGAGCTGCCGCTCCACCATAGCTAGAGCCACAAACAGATGAGATCTAAACTAAACTCTCCACCAATATCTCTAGATGAAACCACAGCGATACGCCCGGTAGTTGCAGTCTAGAAATATTTAGCAGGGTGTTAATTTGAACACCACCAGCCGATGAATCCAATCATAACAAAACTTAATCCCAACAGCACTCGAAGGGGTAACCAAGATTAAGATGCAACAGGCTATTAAGTGATCTGTCATCTATAATGAACCAATCTAAAGCTAATTAAAGCAAACTGAACGGCAAGACGATAGAACAGATAAATATCAGCCGATGCAAACTTAATCAAGGCTGGATAATCTGGTGAATACCGTAGATCAAGACAGAAGCGATGCGCCGTAAGTCGAAGATCCAAGATATTCGATAACTGGTAGATGAAACTAGACGAAACCACAGCGATGCGCCCAGTGGTTAAAGCCTAGAACACCTGGTGATGGAACTTTGCAGCTCGCTGGAGATCGAGGTCGATGCAACCCAGCTTGCTAGAAGGAACTCGTCGAGAAGCTACATTATTCCTACTCCTAATGTAATGGCGTGAAGCCGAAAAGGTAAATAAAAGATAAATGTGTTGTATATTGATCGTGTGATGATCCTTATGCTCCGACCCATATACTAGGGTAGTACCTTTTCAAGTATCTTCCGTTTAGAGCCCTAGTAAACTCTTCTCCTTCGATTGTTTCCAGAATATAAGTGTTTCCTGGAGCACATCTGCTGATTTTATACGGCCCTTCCCACGTAGGGGACCACTTACCGAATTTAGGATCTTTCGACCCAATCGGCAACACTAACTTCCATACCAGGTCCCCCGGAGAGAATTGCTTGACTTTGACCTTCTTATCATACCACCTGGCCACTTTCTTCTTGATTTCTTTGATGCTTATCAAAGCTCTCAATCATTGGCCAGCCAAGTCATCAAGTTCCCTTTTCATGAGTGAGGAGTAGTCGTCGGCCGCCAACTGGTCCTGGAGCGAAGTGCGTCTCGACCCTGCCCTCAACTCCCATGGTAGTACTGCCTCGTGACCGTACACCAACTGATAAGGGGACATCTTGGTGGCCCCATGGCAAGCCATCCTGTATGCCCATAGAGCTTCAGTCAGACATAGATGCCACTTTTTCGGCTGCTCCTCTATCTTCCTCTTGATTAACTTAATTATCCCCTTGTTGGAAGATTCGGCCTGGCCATTAGCTTGGGCATAATACGGAGAGGAGTTTAACAATTTGATTCCCATGTCGGTTGTGAACTTCTCAAATTCTCCTGATGTAAACATCGTCCCTTGTTCGGTCGTGATAGTCTGGGGGATGCCGAAACGATTAACGATATGGTCTCTTATGAAGCCAACCATAGCAGCCGATGTTACGCCCCTT
Organism: Setaria italica; assembly: GCF_000263155.2. Taxonomy (NCBI): domain Eukaryota; kingdom Viridiplantae; phylum Streptophyta; class Magnoliopsida; order Poales; family Poaceae; genus Setaria; species Setaria italica. The sequence goes on from NC_028452.1 coordinate 37,484,744, forward strand.
AACGGAATTGCCTCCACCCATTTGGTGAAATAATCAGTGGCCACCAGAATGAACTTGTGCCCTTTGCTTGACGGAGGATAAATTTGGCCGATGAAGTCTATTCCTCAACCTCTGAACAGCCATGGTTTGATAATGGGATTCATGGCTGATGCGGGCGCACGTTGGACATTCCTATATTTCTGACAATCCTGGCACCCTTTATAATATTTGAAGCAATCTTCGAGGATCGTCGGCCAGTAATACCCATTATTCCTAATCATCCATTTCATCTTATGTGCCAATTGGTGGGCTCTACACACTCCTTCATGGATTTCCGCCATCAGAGTCTTAGCCTCCTCCATTCCTAGACACCGCCGATCCACTTTCTTAGATGGATCTTTCAGGTAATCGGCAATCTCCTTTCGCCAGTCATTGGCCGCGAGCTCTAGAGCCAAGGCGCCTTGAATCGGCTGATACCCAAATGCGTGTTGGGCGAGCTTGTTGGCATCCTCATTGTGATTCCTTGGGATGTGCTCGATAACTGCCGACTTGAATTCTTTCAGAAGCAGCAGGCAATCTTCGTAATAAATCATCAACACATCATCCTTGCACTCAGACTTCCCTGTTAACTGATCCACGATAAGCATGGAATCCCCAAAAATTTCGACGGAATCAGCTTTGACTTCCCTTAGCAATTGTAATCCCTTCAATACAGCTCGGTACTCTGCTTGATTGTTAGTGGCGGATGCTTCTATCGGCAGAGAGAAATCATAGCTTGCCCCCCGAGGCGATATGAGGACGATGCCGATTCTTGATCCGGCCCCACATGACGATCCATCAAAGTATAAGGTCCAAGGTACTGGTTCTACGAAGGTAGCCTCTAGCCCGCAGTGCTGGGCAACGAAATCGGCCATGACCTGACCCTTGACGGCTTTTGCCGATTGATATCGAAGGTCAAACTCCGACAAAGCCAAGATCCATTTTCCGATCCGTCCTTTCAAAATCGGCAGTGACAACATGTATTTTACCATGTCGTCCTTGCATACGACCACACATTCCGCTGACAGCAAATAGTGCCTGAGTTTGGTGCATGAGAAGTAAAGGCATAGGCACAACCGCTCCACTGGAGGATACCTTATTTCGGCGTTCAGAAGTCTTCTACTGACATAATAAATTACTCGTTCCTTTCCCTCGAACTCCTGGACCAGAGCCGACCCACTAGCTCGTTCATCGGCTGATAAATATAGTTTAAACGGCTTACCAGTTTGAGGAGGGACCAATACCGGTGGTGAGACCAAGTACTGCTTGATATCTTCCAATGCCTTGCGTTGCTCTTCTCCCCATATGAACTCCTGGTCGGGCTTCAACTTTAATAATGGTGTGAAGGCTTGGATTCGCCCAGACAGATTAGATATGAATCTTCTGATGAAATTCACCTTGCCGATTAGAGATTGCAGCTCAGTTTTATTCTGCGGGGCCATGACTTTGTTGATGGCCGCTATGGTCTTTCGATTGATCTCTATTCCCTGCTCGTGCACCATGAATCCTAAGAATTGTCCAGCGGATACGCCGAAGGCACACTTATTCGGGTTCATCTTCAGCCCATGTTTCTTAGTGCATTCCAATACTTGTCATAAATCGGCCAGCGTTTCCATCCATGAAACTAATAACCTTGTGTCCCGTGGCGGCATCTATCAGCACATCGGCCGTCGGCATGGGGTATCCGTCCATTGGTGTGGCCTGATTGAGGTTCCTGAAATCGACGCATACGCGTAGCTTTCCGTTCTTCTTGTATACTGGTACAATGTTGGAGATCCATTCGGCATAACGGCATTGCCGAATAAATTTTGCTTCGATTAGCCGCGTTATTTCGACCTTTATGTCTGGTAGGATCTTAGGATTGCACCACCGTGCAGGTTGCTGATACGGCCGGTACCCTGGCTTTATGGGTAACCGATGCTCAACGATAGATCGGTCTAATCTGGGCTCTCATGATATTCCCAAGCAAAGCAATCCTTACATTCTCTTAACAGACTTATCAGTTTACATTTGTATTCCGGATCTAAATTTGCACTAATATATGTCGGCCTTGGTTTGGTGCCATCGCTTAAGTCTATCATTTCTAATGAATCGGCCGACGTGAACCCGTGTCCCAGCTTCCCATCTTCTCGGGCGAACTGATCCATTTTAGTCTGAGTCTTCGGAGCCGACTGCTCAGATCGGCTGTAGGCCAAAATCGGACACCTTCAAGAAGTCAGTATCCCATACTCACCCGGATATGCACTTGATGGTTTCGCAGCTCCACTGCTGTGTGTCAGCTGCCGCGATGCTGTACGAGGAATCGGCGGTGACCACCTCGATGTTGTCGCCGACCCATTGTACAAGGCATTGATGCATTGTAGATGGGATATAGCAATTTGCATGTATCCAGTCTCGGCCGAGTAGCATGTTGTAGGACCCCTTGCCATTAATGATAAAGAAAGTAGTAGGAAGGGTCTTACTGCCGATGGTGAGGTCGACGCAGAGAGCGCCGCGAGTGGGGGATACGTTACCCTCGAAGTCCTTGAGCATCATATCTGTCTTGGTCAGGTCGTCATCGCTCTTCCCTAGCTTCCGAAACATGGCGTACGGCATGATGTTGACTGCAGCCCCTCCGTCTACTAGTAATCTGGTGATGGGTCGGCCGTCGGCCGTTGACATACCCTTTAAGAAACAACGCTTTCAGGTGTTGCCATTTGTCTTCTTCGGGCTTCTCGAATGTGGCTGTCATTGGCTCCAAAGCCAATTGCGCCATCTGCTCTTCCATTGCCGACATGTCCTGTCGGTCGGCAGGAGTCATGAATTCCATCGGCAGTATGAAAACCATGTCGATGTCGGCTACCGATTCGTCGCCTCCTCTGTCGTTTCTTTTGGGGCGCCATACCTGAGACCTTGCTGTTCCTCCTGTTGTTCCCACTGGCGGAGACGTTGGATCCTCCGTTTTTGAGACTTGGTTAATCCATCGGGGCACCATCTGGGGTTCACCGGTTTGGTTCGTGGTCTAGCACGTTCCCATTCCGGCTCGCGTCCTAAAGGGTTCTCGTCTGTCACCCGAGCATCGGCCATCTCTTCAAGTCGATTGTGGACGCTGACCTTGTTTTCTAGCCGGTCATGTCGATCAAATCTGCCCCCCGGCCTATCATTTTGCTCGCGCCTACCTTCCGACCGGTCATATCGGTCACTTCTGCCCCCCAGCCGATCACGTACTAGAGGGCACCGGTCTTCTTGGTCGCGCCAGTTCCAGCTGATCGGCTCTGATTTCCCATCTCTGGAGCGAGACCTTCTGAACGGCCGAATGTGACGATACGGACCGTTGCACTCAGGGCAATTATCGACCGATGGTAACCTGAGGTTGCTTTCCCAGCAGTGGATGAAGAACGGGCATCGCCAATGATCTTCATGTCGCCGCATCGCCTCTTCCCGGGACCTTGAACGTTCATGCTGCCGTTGATATGTGTCGAGCAGGAATTGGGAAGTAATGGGTCTGCGTGGTTCTCCTGATCCGTCGTCATCGTCCTCCAGCCGTCGTTTCCCCTTGACGTCTTCAGGCGCCGCTTGATTTCTGGGGTCTACGGTGCCGCTCTTTTTTGCCGATTCGGATGTCAGCACTTGGTTTGGAGCAAATTCTTTCCCGTGTCAACCATGTTAGTGGGGAAGGGGTGCTGGTCGATCTTCATCGGCTTGGCTGGTTTTGTTGGCACTTCAAATTTGAGTCTGCCCTGCTCAATGGCCGACTGTATCTGCTGCCGGAAGATTTTGCATTCATTCGTATCATGGGAGGTAGCGTTGTGCCACTTGCAATATCTTCTTCAGCTGTTTGGCAGAAGGAATCGTATGGTATGGCGAGAGCTTAATCTGTCCTTCCTGGAGGAGGAGGTCGAAGATTTTATCGGCCTTTGATGTGTCAAATCTGAACGTTTCCGGCTCCTTCTTGCCGAACAGACATGATATCGGCTTCTTTCCTTTAATCCATTCCGCAAGGCCGATTTCTGTGTCTTCTTCGGTTTCTACCTCTTCTAAGTATGCCACCTTCTTCTGGAAATTCCTCCGTGGATCGAAAGAACGTACCTCTTGACCAGACAATTGGTGGACGATTTGGCTCAAGCTCTCAAACTCCTGTGAGGTGTATTTTTCTTTGATGTGAGGTAGGAGACCTTGGAAGGCTATATTGGCCAACTGTGCATCAGTCAGGGCCAGGGAGTAGCACTTATTTCTGATTTCCCTGAATCTCTGTACATATGAGGATATCGGCTCGTCGCTTCTCTGCCTGAGGCTGGTCAAATCGGACAGCTTCATCTCATGTACCCTGGCGTAAATATACTTGTGAAACTGCCTTTCCAGGTCAGCCCACGTAATTATCGAGTTGGGTGGCAATATAGTGAACCACTGAAAGGCTAACCTAGACAGGGATGACGAGAAAAGGCACACCCGTAGAGCATCTTGCGCCGCTGCTTCCCCGCATTGGATGATGAATCTATTCACGTGTTCCACGGTTGAGGTGTCATCCAGTCCCGAAAACTTGGTGAAATCAGGAACTTTATACCGATGGGGAAACGGTAGTGAGTCGTATGTAGGCAGGTACGGTGTCTTGTATGTGTAGGTCTGCACCTTCGGTTTTAAGCCGAATTGCTCTTGAATCACCTCTGCTATGCGTGCCGACCAGTCCGCCTGTTGCTGGTGTACCGTCGGCTGGGGAACTGGTACGTGCTGGTATATTGGCGGCGGGATGACTTGATGATGAGTGAAGGCGTGCGGCATCTGATGTGTCGTAGCCGGCTGCGTAGTCAGGACTGGCTGTTTGAACGAGCCCCCCGCTTCGTCATATAGTATGAGTGGTCTAGTAGCCGTCTGGAAAGATGCTTGGAGCTGAGGACTTTCATGGTTGGCCGGTTGATCCGGGGCGGCCGTCACTGATGGTGCCCCCCAAAGCGCTGGATTTATCGGAGGAAACTGCTCGGAGGACAACTGAATGGGACGTGGTTGGAAGTATTGTGTGCCATTAAACCCCATAGGGATCGATGATGAGGAAGCACCAAAACCTGCAACTGGAATTTGGATCGGCTGAGAAGCCGAATAAGGTGTATTTGGATAACTCTTGTTCGGAGCCGTAATCGGCGGAGCATATGTCGGCCCCTAGTACCCTTGAGATACACCGCTAGCCAAGGAGCTGATGACGGCATTGTATACCGTATTAGAAAGCACCGGGGATTGATCGATGAAAGCTTGATAGACGGATTGCTAAACCATCTTGGACATCTTGTCCGAGTCCTTGGTGATTGTGATCTGGCGGGGAGTTGGAAACGGAACCTTTTTGATAGTCTCCCCGCTCCTGGTGCGACTGAAGGACTGCAAACATGTCTTCCGGTAGTATGCCATCTGCCTCTCTAGTTCTTCCTTCTGGTCGTCCCTGAGATCTGCCTCTGTCACTTCGATGATGTTATCTTCGGAGACTTCAGCAGCTTTCGACATGGTGTTGGTTGTATTGGTCCCACCGAGCGTGCCAAAAGTGTGTTGGCGCTAGAAATCGGCTGATCGAATTCCCTGTGTCGGACACACGACCCGGGAGAATCTACTTAGCTCCTATTCGGGTGATCGCCCTGGTGCGGTTCGCGCGGCGTGCCAGCCAATCTGACCTATTGATTAGCAAGGAAAGAAACGTGTCAATTCCCAGAGGTTGCGATCGGCTAAGGTTCCGATCTCGAGAAAGCTTATCAGAGAATTGGCCGATTTGCTGTAATAAAGAAATCGGCTATAATGCAGCCGATTACCAGGCAATGTCAATAAAGAATACTGCTAGAGTAATCTAAACAACGCTACAGTAACAACACTAAGAACAGATCTAATCGGCTATGTACGAAATAGGTAGATTAAACAGCGAAGTACAAGAAAAGCCGAAATTACTGATTACTAGCTGGATAACTGGTGATAAAACTAGAACAATAGGTAACACCTAGAATTCTAGTAAATATCGATAACTGATGCATAAATCTAAACGGAACGATAGCGATACGCTCGAAGTTAAAGCTTAGAACTTACTCGATAAGCGGAACTTACAAGATCGGCCGGAGATCAAGTTGATGCAGCCTCGCCAACCCGTACGAACTCGTGAAAAGGGAAAAAGTATTGGCGAAGTCGCCTGCTTGAAAGTAAGTACGAGGAAATAATAGTTTGTTGTATCGAGTTGATGATGATTACAGATCTACAAGGGTGGCTATTTATAGCCCCATACAAACGACTTCTTATCCGACTAGAACTCTATCCCTAAATTTAAACAGAAAACGAATATTTACAAGTACGATTCGTACTAGGTCGATTATCACGCGCTTCATGGGCTGATTCCCTCTTCAATCATAATCCTTTTTAAGCCCACATCGGCCCAACTATTCCAACCTCCTATTCAGCCGATCACCTCTTCAGCAAGGGGTAACCGATCAGGACCCACATGTCGAGGGCTCAGACTCACTCCGACCCTAGAAACTAAGGTTGGACGAGGCGGAGATCCTCCTTTGGAGGGTTAGGCGCGTCCGATCCCAAACCCTAGGGGTCAGGCGAGGCAGAGATCCTCCCTTGGAGGGTCGGGCGCGTCTGATCCCAAACCTCAGGGGTCGGGCGAGGCGGAACTCCAAAGATCAATCGGCCGATCCTCGACTGTAGCATCAATTGGTCGATCCTTGACTGTAGCACCAATCAACCGATCCTTGACTGTAGCACCAACCAACCGATCCTTGACTGCAGTACCTATCGGCCGATTTCCAATCATCGCCCTTGTATCTCGCCGCATCTCCTAATTTCTTCCACTTCTAATGCCGATTTTACTCGTGTCAAAATCTGGCGTCAACAATTAGACTTAGCAGATCAGATCCTTCAGCAGGCGATTGAGGCCATTAATACCCTCCTTGGATAAATGTACTTGAACATTGAATGCTTTTGAACGTTTTTTTGAAAAACATTAATGCCTTTTATCGTCGCTATGTGAATACGAATCTAAACAGCTTTTCCCCGCAGCTTTTCAACGCAATGGTGGTTTGCTTTGAATGACTTCTTCTACTAACCGTTGCTTCCCGTCCTTTCCTCCTATAAATACGCGATCTCCACGTCTCCTCCAAAGGCATTCACACAATGTCCATACACTATCCCTCTGCTAAATGTTTTCAAATCCCCAGCCAAGCGTCCAGATGGCCTCTTCCTCCTCTGTCAATCAGGTACAAAATAAACCTTTTCGCTCCTTGACCGATCTTTACGTCGACTAACTGCCTATTGTTTCTCCAGCCAACCCAATTCAGCCCCAATCCTGAACGTGCTATCGAGATCATGCATTCTGACGAACCACTGACACAGGCGGACAAAGATCTGATCCAAGCCCATCGTGAAGAACTTAAGGACCACCTTCCCACTCACATTAAGAAGATCGTGGACAATATCGAAGCCAACGCCTCCAAGAAGCCACTCCAGCCGTCAGTTGAGAGGAGCCACCAACTGCCCCGCCAAGTCGCTCTTGAAGACGTAATGGCAGACGTGGAAGAAAAGAGCACCCGCCTTCTGATCGAACTAGGCCAGATCCAGAGAGAGATCAACACGAGCAAAGCTCAATTAAAATGCCATTAACGTATTGTAACTTAATGAATGTGTTGCTACTTTTATCCTAAGGGCGACTTGTACCCTGTCGGCCATGCATCCAATTATTGTACTGAATGATAATCGGCTTATTTGCACAAGTGTTTCTTGCTTTTTCGTCCTTAAGGCGATGCGCTTCGCATCGGCTATACAAACCCGAGTCAATAGGAATCGGTCGTAAAAAACCTGACACACCGTATCATCAGCTAAGCATCTACCCATATGCTGGGATAGTACCTTTTTAAATATCTTCCATTTAGAGCTCTTTTAAATTCTTCTCCTTCGATGGTCTCTAATATGTATGCATTTCCAGGCGCACACCGACTAATCCTGTATGGCCCTTCCAAGTAGGACCAACTTCCAGACCAAGTCTCCTTGGGAAAACTGTTTGACCTTGACCTTCTTGTCATACCATTTGGTGACCCTTTTCTTATTCTCCTCAATACTGATCAAGGCCCTCAATCATTGACCCGCCAAATCCTCCAACTCCCCTTTCATGAGGATAGAATAGTCATCGGCCGTCAACTGATCCTAAAGTGACATGCGCATAGACCCAGTTTTCAACTCCCAAGGTAGCACTGCTTCATGCCCATATACTAATTGGTAAGGAGGAACCTTGGTGGCACTGTGCCAATCCATCCTGTATGCCCACAAGGACTCATTCAGTGTTGTATGCCATCACCTTGGTTGTTCCTCTATCTTTCTTTTAATCAACTTGATGACTCCCTTGTTAGACGATTCAGCCAGCCCATTGGCCTAAGCATAATACGGAGAAGATCTTAGCAACTTGATTCCCATATCGGCAGTGAACTCCTCAAATTCTTCCAAAGTAAACATTGACCCCTGGTCAGTTGTAATAGTCTAGGGAATACCAAACCGATAGATAATGTGCTCCTTCACGAATTCAATCATGTTGGCTGACGTCACGATTTTTAGAGGAACTGCCTCCACCCATTTGGTGAAATAATCAGTAGCCACCAATATAAACTTATGTCATTTACTTGATGGAGGATAAATCTATCCGATGAGGTCCATTCCTCAACCTCTAAATGGCCACGGCTTTATTATTGGGTTCATAGCTGAAGCTGGTACTTGTTGTACATTACCAAATTTCTGGCAGTCTTGACACCCCTTATAATATTTAAAACAATCTTCGAGTATCGTCGGCCAGTAATAATCATTATTCCTAATCATCCACTTCATCTTGAAAGCCGATTGATGAGACCCACATACACCTTCATGAATCGCTCCCATCAGAGTCTTTGCTTCCTCTACTCCAACGCATTTAAGTAGTACCCCATCAATCATTCGGTAAAACAAATCATCTTCAAGCAATACGTATTTTGTAGCCTGAAAGCATATTCGTCAGTCGACCTTCTTGGATGGATCCTTTAGATAATCGGCAATCTCCTTCCTCCAGTCATCGGCCGCAAGCTTTAGGGCCATGGCACCTTGAATCGGCCGATACCCGGAAGCATGTTGGGCAAGCCTATTAGCCTCCTCGTTGTAATCCCTGGGAATATGCTCAATACTTGCAGACCTGAATTCCTTCAGTAACTGGAGGCACTCTTCATAATAGATCCTCAGAATATCATCTTTGCATTCAGATTTTCTAGTTAATTCATCCACAATAAGCATGGAATCCCCAAATATTTCCACCGTATCGGCTTTAACTTCCCTCAACAATTGGATGCCTTTTAGAACAGCCCAGTACTCTGCTTGATTATTAGTGGCGGATGCCTCAATGAGGATGATGCCGATTCCTGATCCGGCCCCACATGAAGATCCATCAAAGTACAATGTCCACGGAGCTGGTTCAACAACAGTGATCTCTGGTCCATAGTGCTGGGCCACGAAGTTGGCAATTACTTGACCTTTGACTGCCTTGGCCAATTCGTACCTCAGGTCAAACTCTCAAAGGGCTAGAATCCACTTTCCAATCCTCCCATTCAAAATCGGCAGTGATAACATATATTTGACAACATCATCCTTGCACACAACTACGCATTATGCCGATAACAAGTAGTGCCTGAGCTTGGTACAAGAAAAATATAGACAAAGGCACAACCATTCCACCGGAGGGTATTTGGTTTTAGCGTCCAAAAGTTTCCTGCTGACATAATAAATTACTCTTTCTTTCCCCTCGAACTCTTGGACCTGTGCCGAGCCGATAGCCCGCTCATCGGCCGATAGATACAGCCTGAACGGCTTATCAGTCTGTGGAGGGAGCAACACCAGGGGTGAGACCAAGTGCTTTTTGATGTCGTCTAATGCTTTCTGCTGTTCTTCGCCCCAAACAAACTCTTGGTCGAGCTTTAATTTCAGCAAAGGGGTGAAAGCTTGAATACGCCCTGACAAGTTTTATATGAATCGCCAAATGAAGTTGACCTTTCCGATTAAGGACTGTAGCTCGGTCTTGTCTTGTGGGGCCACAACCTTGTTGATGGCGGCTATAATTTTCTGATTGATCTCAATGCTGCGCTCGTGGACCATGAAGCCTAGAAATTGGCTGGCCGAAATGCCAAAGGCACATTTGTTAGGATTCATCTTCAATCCATGCTTCCTCGTGCATTCCAATACCTTGCGTAAATTAGCCAGATGTTGTTGATGCCCTTTCGACTTGACGACGACATTATCAATGTAAATTTCTACCAGGACACCAATGAGTTTATGAAATATGTAATTCATGGCCTGTTGATATGTAGCTCTGGCATTCTTCAAACCAAAAGTCATGACTACCCATTCGAACAAACTGAGATGACCAGAGCACCTAGAAGCCATCTTTGAGATATCTTCTTCGGCCATCAGTATCTGATTGTACCCGGCATTGCCATCCATGAAGCTAATAACCTTGTGCCTTGCGGCCGCATCTATCAGCACATCGGCCGTCGGCATAGGATACCCGTCCATCCGCGTAGCTTGGTTAAGATTTCTGAAATCAATGAACACACGTAGCTTTCCATTTTTCTTGTATACAGGAACAATATTAGAAATCCACTTGGCATACCGACACTGTCGAATAAACCCTGCTTCAATCAATCTTATGATTTTAGCCTTTATATCAGGTAGAATTTTAGGATTACAACATCGAGCTGGCTGCTGATATGGCCGTACCCTGGCTTTATAGGCAACTGGTGTTCAATAATAGACCGATCTAGACCAGGCATTTCATGATACTCCCAAGCAAAGCAATCTTTAAACTCTCTTAACAAACTCGTTAACTCACGCTTGTACTCAAGGTCTTACCTAGCACTGATATACGTTGGCCTTGGCTTGCTTCCGTCTCCAAGGTCCACCATTTCCAATGAATCGGCCGACGTAAACCTGTGCTCAAGCTTTCCGTCTTCTCGGATGAACTGATCCATTTAATTTGATTCTTGTGAGCCGACTGCTTGGATCGGCTGTAGACCGAAATCAGAAACCTTCAAGTAATCAGTGTCCCAGTACCTGCCAGATATGTATCTGACGTGCTTGTAGTTCCATTGTTGCGCGTCGGCTGCGGCAACACTGTAGGCGGAGTCAGCGGTGACTACTTCAATGGTGTCGCCGAGCCACTGGACGAGGCATTGGTGTATAGTAGACGGGATGCAGCAGTTTGCGTGGATCCAATCTCGCCCGAGCAACATATTATAGGACCCTTTACCATTAATAACGAAGAAAGTGGTGGGTAGGGTCTTACTGCCGATGGTGAGGTCAACGCAGAGTGCCCCCTGGGCCGGAGATATGTTGCCTTCAAAATCTTTGAGCATCATATCCGTCTTGATTAGATCTTCTTCTCCTTTGCCCAATTTGCAAAACATAGCGTACGGCATGATGTTCACAGCAGCGCCTCCATCTACCAATAGCTTAGCGACGGGTCGTCCGTTGACTTGCCCTTTGAGGAATAGAGCCTTGAGATGTTGGCATTTTTCGTCTTTGGGTTTTTCAAAAGTGGTGGTCATTGGCTCTAGAGCCAATTGAGCCATCTGCTCCTCTATATCCGTTGCATTGTCACGATCGACGGGAGCCATGAACTCCATTGGCAGGATGAACACCATGTTGACATCAGCAGCCGAATCCTGATCATCATCTTCTTTGTTGGCTTTTTTCCTAGGACGCCAAACTTGAGATTTGACTCCTCCCTTGTCTAGCGCTTGTCTTTGGTCCTCTTCCTACTGCTCCCATTGGCGCAAATGTTGGACTCTCCTTTTTTGGGACTTAGTCAGGTCGTTTGGGCACCATCTGGGCTTGACTGGTTTGCTTGGCGGCTTAGCACGCTCCCAATCCGACTCCTGCCCTAGAGGGCCTTCATCTGGGACTCTTGCGTCAGCCATCTCTCCCAGCCGATCATGTGCACTGGCTCTGCCCCCCAGCCGATTACGCTCGTATACTCTGCCCCCAAGTCGATCACACACTGAAACGCACCAATCTTCTTGCTCGAGCCTGTTTCTACTGATCGGCTCTTGTCCTCGATCTCCGGAGCATGACCTCTTGAACGGGCAGCTGCTGTGATACTAACCATTGCACTCAGGGAAGTTGTCAGCTAACGGTAGTCTGAGGTTATTTTCCCAATAGTGAATGAAGAACGGGCACCACCAATGATCTTCGTGTCGGTGCATCATCTCTTCGTGGCACCTTGTGTCCTTCTGTTGCCTCTGATATTAGTTGAGTAAATCCTAGGATGTGACGGGCTGATGTGACCTTTCTGAGCTTTCTTCTTCGATCTCCATCCGCCCTTTTCCTTTAACGTCGTCGGCCGAGGTTTGATTTCTGGGTTCCACTGCGCCGCTTCTTATGGCCGATTCTGATGTTAGCACTTTGGTCAGGAGCACGTTCCTTCCGGCATCAACCATGTTAGCAGGCAAGGGATGCTGGTCTATCTTCATCGGCTTTGCTGGCTTCGTGGGGACCTCGAATTTAAGTCTTCCTTGCTCAACAGCTGACTGTATCTGCTGACGGAAGACTTTACACTTGTTGGTGTCATGAGACATGGTATTATGCCACTTGCAATACTTCATCTTCTTGAGCTGCTCGGCTGACGGAATCATGTGGTAGGGTGAGAGCTTGATTTGTCCCTCTTGCAGCAGCAAGTCGAAGATGTTATCAGCCTTAGATGTGTCGAAACCATACATTTTCGGCTTTTTACAGAACGGGCATGATATCAGCTTTTTCCCTTTTACCCACTCTTCCAGGCCGATTTCTACCTCTTCCTCTGATTTGGACCCTTCTACGTACGCCACCTTTTTCTCAAAGTTTCTTCATTGGTCAAAGCGGCTCACCTCTTGGTTGGACAACCGGTGGACAATCTGGCTCAAGCTCTCAAACTCCTGGGAAGCATATTTCTCTCTGATGTGTGGTAGGAGTCCTTGAAAAGTGGTATCGGCCAACTGGGAGTCGGTCAAAACTAGGTTGTAGCACTTATTCCTGACCTCTCCGAACCTCTGTATGTAGCTGGCCACCGACTTGTCGCTTCTCTGCTTGAGGCTAGGTAGATCTGAGAGCTTCATCTCGTGGACCCCGCAAAGAAGTACTTATGGAATTGTTTTTCCAAATCGGCCCAGGTAACAATGGAGTTAGGCGGTAGCATTTTAAACCATTGAAAGGCTGACCCGGAGAGGGATGATGAGAACAACCGGACCCTCGGAGCATCTTGCGCAGCAGCTTCTCCGCACTGGATGATGAACCTATTGACATGCTCCACCATAAACGTATCATCCAGGCCTGAAAACTTGGTGAAATTGGGCACCTTGTACCGATGTGGGAACAGCAATAGGTCGTAAGCAGGCGAGTATGGTGTCTTGTACGTGTAGGTCTGTACCTTTGGTTTTAGCCCAAACTAATCTTGTATTATATCAGCTACCCTTGCGGTCCAGTCCACTTGTTCCTGATGCACAACTAGCTGAGGAATCGGCATGTGCTATTGGACTTGCGGCACCACAATTGGGTTATAAGCTGGTATGTGATGCGGATCTTGCGGTTGGGCTATCGGCTGAGGAGCCGATGGATGCTGTCGCATGGGGTCAACTTGACGTAGTGCCTCTGCTGCCTCATCGTACAATACTATCGGTGCCGCAGTTCTTTCCGAAGTAATCTGCTGGTATTCCAGGGCTGTTGGCCGAGAGGCTGATGGAAACGATGCATGTACTGGAGATTTCCCGTAACCAGTGAACGGTCCAGATCGGCAAGTGTCGGTGTCGTCCCCCATGGCGTCGAGGTTGAAAACAGCGGTTGCGCGGGGGGAATCGGTGCAAGGTAAAATGGCGCTTGTGATTGATAAAGGGTTGCACCATTATTTCCCAGGGGCATTGTAGTGTTGTGCCCCCCACCCTGCATCTGTATTGGCTGAGGAGCTGACTGAGGCATATTTGGCACCGTTGATAAGCCTCTGATTGGTGCCACGATAGGGGGGCGTAAGCTGGTCCCTGATACCCCTGATCCGTGTCGTTGACCATGGAGTTGATGACGGTGTTGTGCACTGTGTTGGTCATCACCTTGGACTGGTCGATCATAGCCTGATAAACAGACTGCTGGATCATCTTAGACATCTTTCCTGAGTCTTCGGTGATGGTGCTATGGCGAGGAGTTGGAAGAGCAGCCTTCGTGACGGTTTTCCTGGTGCGATTCGCGCGGCGTGCTAGTCAATCTGACCTGTTTATTAACAAGGAAGGAAAAGCATTAAATTCTAGGGGCTTTGATCGGCTAAGTTTCCGATCTGTCTTAAAAAGTGTATCAGCGAATCGGCCGATTTACTGTAGAGACGACCAGCTATAAACAGCTGATGGTCACGTAGCAATTGTGAAAGAAATCACTAGAGCAACCTAAATAATGCTACAAAAGCAACACTTGGAACAGATCTAATCGACTATATGATGATAAATAAAAATAATGATAAAAAGCCAACAGTTCGTGTCTCAAGCTGGATAACTGGTGATAAAACTAAAACAACAGGTAAAACCTATAATTCTAGTTAATATTGATAACTGGTGAATAAATCTAAATGAAATAAGAGCGATGCTCCCAAAGTTAAAGCTCAACTATTACTCGATAAGCAGAACTTACAAATTGGTCGGAGGTTGTATTGATGCAGCCCTGCCAACCCGTACGAACTCATGAAAAGAAAAGGTTTTGGCGAAGTCGCCGACTTGAAGATAAGGTGCAAGGAAAAAGTAGATTTGTTGTATTGATTGATGTGTTGTCTTTAAAAGCCTTACGAGGTAGCTATTTATACCCTGTTACAACTGATTTCCTAACCGACTAGGATCTATCTCTAATTTAAAGATAACAAATATTTATAAACGAATGCAACCCGCATCGGAGTTGGTTATTATTTTCTCACGGGCCAATCTTCTTCTCTGCGTAATCATCACCCTGGCCCACTTTCGGCCCACATCGGCCAAGCCATTCTGGCTCCCAATCGGCCAGCCTTTATTGACTCCTTCAGCCAATCAGCGAAAACACTATAGCTCTAATCAGCTGATTCCCAACTGTAGCTTCTTGCTTGCCACTTCAGCCGCCTTCTTCTCCTTTGATGTCGATCCAAGCACATGCCAAAATTCAGCGTCAACACCTCTGGGCATCTGCAAAGTAACGAAATTCAAGAAAGGATATCGGCCTCATCTACCCAAGCTAGATCCTCCATAAGGGATGAATCTGTACCAGTTAGTATGCCGTCAAGGTTGCCCTGGATCTCCTTGGTGATCTTCTTCTGCTCCTTGATCTCCTAATCCTTTTGTCGGATCTACTCCACGGCGTCCACCTTGGCCTTCTTGAGCTCGACCTCCAGGCACTCGGCCTTGAGGCGGTACCCTTGGCATGATGGATGGCGTCCGCCCTCTTGTGCACACGCTCGTCCAGGTTCTGTACCAAAGTTACTCCAACTATTCATGAAACAAGATAGGGATGAAGTTCAACACCAAGATAGGTCGGTCAACTTACATATAACACCTCTCCGACCTTGGCTGAGGCTTCCTTCAAGGTGGCAAGATCTCTCTTGTCGGCGGCAGCATCCCGTGCCAAGGCCATGCTGGAGATGCCTAGGGTGGTGGAGTAATCCTCCTTGTGGTCATCAACATCGGTGTCGTAGCCCACCGCCTCCGCGTCAGTCGGTGCTTCCCTGAGAATCTCCTTCATTTGTACCTCGACACTAGCATCTGTGGCCTCAGGCGTGGAAACAACACCATCCACGGTGACATCCTGGTGTGGCAAAGACCTTGGCTCGGCCCCTTAGGCCCTACAACCAGGCCACTCTCGCTCCCAGTCGGACAGATGTTGTAGATACAGCCCCACGGTTGCATCAGGAGTCTAACGTTCTGCATGGGTCCCGACGCAAGCAACCTGCAAGCTCAGCTCATCCTCCGTCACCACCTCCCTGCTCAGCTGGTGCAGCATAGGGACAGAGTCAAGCAACGTACAAACAATCCTTCAAAAATAAACAATGCCATGACCATATTTACATTGTGCTCTTCTTCACTCTGAACTTTAGGCGAAGAGGCGTCAGCGGCAGCAGGCTTGGTCCTGTTAGCCTTTCTTCATGGATATCCGTCTTCAGCCGTTCCTTGAGCCTCTCCATGTTAGTGGCGGTGGTCTCAAGGAGCTCGACCTTCTTCTTCATCATGGCTGGGCTGGGTGAGTCGGAATCATCGCTCAGTACCTCAGACAAGGCTTCAGCGGGGGAGGCGGTGGCCGCAGATGGTGCTTTGTGCTTCTTGCCCCCTCTTTTCTTCCGCTTCCACTTATTTGTCGTCAGCTTCTCTACCTCTAGCGCCTTTGACTCCACCACCTTGCGAATGGCCTAGCGTGTTCACCACCCAGTAGGAGCCGTGCCCTCGGCTTCCATCCCGGTGCCTTTGATAGGCACATCCTCGTCGGAGACATCGATGGATGAGTCCGACTCCCAGTCAAGGGCAGCAGGTGGCTGGTCGGTCTCGGTGGTCGACCAGATCTTGGGTCGCTGCTGCTCGGCCACTCCAAGAAGTAGCGCCGGATAGAAAAACTCAAACTCTCGACTCCAACAAGTTAAATAGGATCAAGCAAGAATAGGTGCAAAAGCAAAGCAAGCAAACAAAATGATGAAATCAAGATCTTATCAGGTCAGCTGGCCTCACGAGGGAGTATGCCTCGGGGCAGCATTTGTTCTTGATAACACCACAAAAGAACTCGCATACCCGGTTGGCGACCTCTTCCTTTGTAACCTTTCACTATACTTCCCAGGTCAGATCCAGCGGACCCGAGTATTCGTATGCCAGGTGGACCCTATCCTTGATTGGCTGCGTCAGCCTTTGGCAAAAATTGATACTCACAGCTCCTGCTGTGAGCCCACGCCTCTTCATGTCAGTGATCTCCTTCAGCAGCTAGTTGACCTGGATCATCTGCTTGGAAGTTGGCTGGTTCAACCATTCCAGCCTTGTCACGGGTGCGAATCCAAGGCGAGGCGGCAGCTTCGACTTCTGATTGGCAACAAGGAACCACTCCTTGTGCCACCCCTTGTTCAAGTCCTTGAGCATCAGACCAAACTACTCGGTGACCCTCTTTGGCCACAGTGAAAATCCACAACCATCGATCAATCTTGGTTTCCCCTTCGACACAATCTTGAGTTGAAATGAATATCTCCACAGATTGAAATGGGGGGATTCAAAGAATTGCTTCAAAGAAGTGGATGGATACAGTGACGTCCAAGATGGAGTTAGGGTTCAGATGCACTAACTCAATCTTGTAGTAGTTGAGTAGACCGCGAAAGAAATCTCTGGTCAGGATTCCGAATCCCTGCTCGAAGAATGTGGCGAAGACGATGGCTTCCGTTGTGGCGGAACCACTTCGGATCTACTTGGTTAGACATGATTTAGCCGCCTAATATGCGACGCTCATACCTAAGCCGAGTAAACACAAAGTGCCATCGGATTTTCCTCCGATTTAACCACTTGAACAGGACCATTTTAGCAGACTCACACGAAGGTGAGCGGTTCCAGAGAGTACAACAAGTCCACAAGTTAACCATTAACCACTTAGTTTAGTTACGAAAGAACATCAGAGTTTTACAAGATTTCAGAAAACAACAGAAGGTAAAACACTAGCGGAAGCAATCGTCGGGGTCGGACGTCCTGGTGAGGCCAGCCGGGACATCACTGATCCCTCTCCTCGCCGTCCGAGGAGGGATCCCACTCGACTGTCCAACCCGGAGGGAGCTGGGGCGGCCAAGTGCCAGCAGGAGAAGGGTCGGGAGCAGCAACTTCACCTAAAAAACAGGAGCCACAACAAGGCTGAGCTACTAAGCTCAACAAGACTTAACCGACATGGAGAAACTACTCCACACTTCTAGACATGCAGGGCCTTTTTGGCTGAGGGTTTGTTTACCAAAAGCACTAAGTAAAAACCCTAATTTCAAGTTTTAGCTCCGGTTCTAGGTTCATTAACCGGTCTAGGTTTGCAACCTATTCTAAGCAATCATAGAACCAAAACAAGGTATGTATATATCAACAAACCATGTCATCATCAGATTCCTCATTTACTCAGGGTGACATAGCGATCAAGCAGTCTCAAACTGAGAGAGGCAGACGAATCGATTCGAGTTCTTTAAACCATGCATGGTGAACCTAACCTCACGACATCCGCGCACCCGGAGGTCGCTTCCTGTGTCGGCCTTCCCCATCAATCCCCTAACCCGTGTCGGGCCCATTTCCTTTGGTGCAAGGTTCCACAGACCCGGCCTCTGCCGTTCTGTGACCACACTTGCCACCATGTGCGACAACCAGCAGGGGAAACTCCGTTCCAAGAACAATGGGGCAACCGCTCACGTCTAGGTTCAATCCGGTACTAGGCTTCCTCATCCCATACTAAGTATGAGGTTAGTACTTTCAAACACTTGATCACGAACACCACAACTGTCGGGCCTTAGCAAGTTTTCATAGACAGACGGGGCAATCATCTGACCACCAAAGAGTTACCCAAAACCCTGCCACGTCCATCGTCCTTATAGTTGTAGCAGAAATGTAGACATCCAACTCCTACAACTCGCGAGTGACAGGGAATCACTCGGCTTTTACCGTCTCCTAGTTAAGCAAGGCAACTACTCGGTCCAACAGCTAGTGTTCAAATCATAGAAAGCTAGGTCATGCATCTAGGGCTTCAAACAACTTCTATACGTAAATGCACAAGCATGTTTTAAGGAAGGTATGCGCAAGTTTGGAAAAACAGCACAGGGTTTTCATGCAACCGGGGCTTGCCTTCGAGCAAGGAGGAAGAGAACTGCTCGACTTCGAGGGCGGCTTTGGCTTCTAGGGTAGGAGCTCAGCTACAGCTTCGTCTTCTGGCGCCGGGTGTAACTCGTAGAAGCCGTCGGTGAGGCGCAACTCTACACGAATGCAATGCAAGAGTTAGCATAGATGGTTATTCAACAGCAACAATTGCTCGCCTGAGCCTAGAAACTCGCGACAAAGAGCAGGAGGGTGTGGAGGTCCAAGGGAGCTGGTGGAGATCAAGAGGTAAGGGTTCGAAAGGAACTTATGATCTGATCCTTGAACTAGAGGATGTGGTATACTAGGGATCCTCAGACGCAAGCGCTGAAGGATTCCTAAGTTTTACACATACACCATCGGGTTGAAGAAAAAGATCACAGCCGAGCCCTCGGGCGAGGCGGAGAGGGGTCTGCGAAACAGATGGGGTCGGGCGAGACGGAATCGGGGTCGGGCGGATAAGAGGGGTCGGGCGAAGCGGACTGGGGTCGGCAGCTTACCTTCTTCTTCCTACGAGGAAAGCTTGGGATCGGGAAGAGGCAGACTTGGGCGGAGGGACTAAGGCTTTGAACAACGGCTAAGTCCGGCAGTGCTCCGGCGGCAGTGGTGCTTCTTGTGGATCACAAGTGAGCTTTTACGCAGCACGGAGGAGCAAGTGGCTGGGGTGGCTTGGGGAAAATGGAGGGGAGCTGAGAGGAGAGTTCCTCAGGAACTTAGGTCTGGTGCTAGGAGCTTGAGCAGGGAGCAAGAGAAATGGCGGAAGGCAGCAATGGCGGAGGGAACTCCGGCGGGCTCGCGCATTCCCTTTTATAGCGGTTGGGATAGGGTAGGGAAGCGGCGCGAAGGCCGGGGAGAAGCAATGGAGTGCTCTACCAGGGCGGCGATTGAGCGACGGGGGCGGTGGTGCAGAACTTCGGGGATGATGCCAGCGGTCACTGGGTTCTGGTGTCAGGGCAGCGCAGGAGCGATCATGCCGGTGGTTGAGATTTGGCGGAGGCGGGCGTCGCCGTGCGGTAGATTTAATGGACGCGACCGGGTTAACGGCGCTAGAATCGAGGACGCACAGGTGAGAAGACAAGCAGCCGCGGGCGCGCGGGCAAGCGCGGAGCAACAGATTGTCGGGCGGCTTCTGACAGGGCGGGGAAAGGAGCTATTGCTGCCGTGGTCGGGGTTGGCGATGGAGGAATCGTCGGGTAGCGAAGACCAGGCGGCGCGACTGTGTTCGAAGTGACGGAAAAGATGGGCGACATCGGGCTCTGCAGCCGGGATCTGGTGGTGTGATGATGGGCGCGGGAGGCGAGGCGCGGCAGAAAGGTTGCAGAGGGGCTTCCGCTGCCATTGGGGAAGGGGGCGCGAGAATCCATTCAGTCGCGGTCAGAGACGAGGCTGAGCGGCGGGCGTCGGAGAAGACGAGCCATGCGGCGGGGAGACTCTAAAGCGGGCATGCAACTCGAGTGCGCTTGGCGCGGAAGATCTGGGGGAAAAAGATCTCGCGGGTCCCCTGGTCAGATAGAACGGACATTTGGAAAGACTCAGAAGGATCCGACGGTGGGCTGGTTTTGGCGGGGTCGGAACCGGAGCGAAGCGGGGAGGGGTCGGGTCTCAGGGGTCGAGACCGATCGGAAGGTTGAACACTTAGGCGTGGAAAGACTAGACAGATGATCAGGGGCTAGGATTAAGATTAACTGGGAAGATTTGGGGCCGGTCGTCACAGCCTACCCCTCTTAAAAAGAATCTCGCCCTGAGATTCAAGTATCAAAAGGGGTGTGCCGTTCTTACCTCCTTGATGAGATAGAAAACCTGGGAAGCGCTTGTTCAGATACTCGTCCGTTTCCCATGTTGCTTAATCTTCGGTGTGGTTTCTCCAGAGAATCTTGTACATTTTTACCACTTAGCGTCGGGTATGCCTTTCTTTCTGGTCAAGAACTCGGTCTGGGTTCTCGGCGTAGGTCAGGTCAGGCTCTATCTGAAGCTGTTCTTGCTCTAAGATCTCGGCTGGAACTTGGACACATTTCTTCAGTTGAGACACATGGAAAACATCGTGTATAGCCGATAGCTGTTTGGGGAGTTGGATCCGGTAAGCAACGGGTCCACAAATCTCCACAATCTCATAAGGGCCAATGTAACGGGGAGCCAACTTGCCTTTTACTCCAAACCACTGTGCTCCTTTGGTCGGGGAGACTCGAAGATACACATGATCACCAAGGTCAAACTGTAGGGGCCTTCTTCGCCTGTCGGAATAACTCTTTTGTCGAGATTGGGCAGCCTTGAGATTGTCTTGAATTACCCTTACTTGCTCTTCGGCTTCTGCCACTAAGTCAGGGCCATAGACCTGTCTTTCTCCTGCTTGGGACCAGTTCAAGGGTGTCCGACATCTCCGGCCATACAGGGCTTCAAACGGTGCCATCTTCAAACTGGCCTGGTAGCTGTTGTTGTAGGAGAACTCTGCCAAGGGCAGGCACTTGTCCCAATTCTTGTCATAGTGGATGACACAAGCTCTCAACATGTCTTTGAGGATCTGGTTGACTCTCTCCGTTTGGCCGTCGGTTTGAGGATGATATGTTGAGCTACGGATGAGCTTGGTGCCCATGGATGATTGTAGCTGTTCCCAAAAGCGTGCCACAAACTGAACTCCTCGATCAGAGATGATGGTCTTGGGTACACCGTGTAGGGAAACTATGCAGTCGAGGTATGACTCCGCATACTGCTTGACTGTGTGGGTGGTGC
The DNA here is from genome assembly GCF_000263155.2 of Setaria italica. NCBI lineage: Eukaryota > Viridiplantae > Streptophyta > Magnoliopsida > Poales > Poaceae > Setaria > Setaria italica. Next base: position 37,506,310 of record NC_028452.1, read on the forward strand.
GGACAGGAAGGAAGTGTGCGGTCTTGGTCAAACGGTCCACTATAACCCAGATGGAATCATATCGCTGTGAGGTAAGGGGCAGTCCAACTATGAAGTCCATACTGATGTCTTCCCATTTCCAAGAGGGAATAGGTAGTGGCTGCAGGGTACCTGCTACCTTTAGATGGCTGGCTTTGACACGTTGACAGGTGTCACATTCTGAAACATACCGGGCTATTTCCGACTTCATTCCACTCCACCAAAAGGTTTGACGGAGATCATGGTACATCTTATTGCTGCCAGGATGGATTGAGAACTTGGAGAGATAAGCTTCATCTAAGATCCGCTTCTTAATGTCGGGGTCGGCTGGTACAACCAGTCTGTTTCCATAATATACACCTCCAGTTTCGTCCTGCCGGAATTGCTTATATCCTTCATCCTTTACTGAGATCTTCTTGATGATCCACTTTATTTCTTCATCCTTTACTTGTGCTGCCCGGATTTGGTCTTCTAGAACTGAGTTAAGGGTGATGTGGCCGAGGGTTCCATGGGAAATAATCTCCAAACTGAGTTTTCCCATCTCATGACACAGAGTCTCAGTGAAAGCTGTTACCAACAAGCAGTTGCAACGGTGCTTGCGACTAAGAGCATCGGCCACCACATTGGCCTTGCCGGGGTGATAGTGAACTTCCAAGTCATAGTCTTTTATCAACTCCAACCATCTTCTTTGACGCATGTTGAGGTCGGCTTGAGTGAAGATGTACTTGAGGCTCTTGTGGTCGGTATAAATGTTGCAATGGGTACCCATCAGATAATGTCTCCATATCTTTAAGGCATGTATCACTGCTGCTAGCTCAAGGTCATGGGTTGGGTAGCTCAGCTCATGAGGTCGTAATGCTCGTGAGGCATAGGCAATGACTCGGTTGTCTTGCATAAGAACACACCCAAGTCCAGTGCCAGAGGCGTCACAGTACACATCAAATGGCCTGGAAGGGTCGGGCTGAGCCAAAACTGGGGTTGTGGTCAGCAGGTGCTTCAGGGTCTTAAAGGCTTCTTCACACTTGTCGTTCCACACGAATTTGACCTCCTTCTTCAACAACTCCGTCATCGGCTTAGCTATCTTAGAGAAATCCGGTATGAAGCGCCAATAGTAGCCTGCCAGTCCAAGGAAACTTCTGATCTGGTGCACTGAGGCAGGAGGCTTCCATTCCATAACTTCCTGTACCTTATTGGGGTCGACGGCTATACCAGCCTTGGAGATAGTGTGTCCCAAAAACTTGACACTATCTAACCAAAACTCACACTTGGAGAACTTGGCATAGAGTTTGTGATCTCTCAGCCGTTGGAGAACTACATGAAGATGATCGGCATGTTCTTCCTCGCTCTTCGAGTACACTAGGATATCATCAATGAACACCACTACAAACTTGTCCAGCTCGGGCATGAACACCAAGTTAATAAGGTACATGAAATAGGTGGGTGCATTGGTGAGTCCCAAGGACATGACCAGGTACTCGTATAGTCCATATCTTGTGGAGAAGGCTGTCTTGGGTATGTCGCAGGGTCGGATCTTGATTTGGTGATAACCAGAACGAAGATCGATCTTGGAGAACACTTTTGCTCTGGCTAACTGATCGAACAAGACATCAATGCGTGGCAGTGGGTACTTGTTCTTGATGGTCACAGCATTGAGGGGTCAGTAGTCCACACACATGCGTAGACTGCCATCCTTCTTCTTCACAAATAGGGCAGGGCAACCCCAAGATGATGTGCTGGGTTGGATGAAGACTTTTTTCAACAGATCATGCAACTGGGTCTTCAACTCGGCCAACTCAGCAGGTGGCATCCGATAGGGCCTCTTAGATATCGGTGCGGTGCCAGGGATCAACTCTATGGAAAACTCCACTTCTCTATCAGGTGGCATACCAGGCAAGTCTTCAGGGAACATGTCAGGGTACTCACAGACAACAGGGAGGTTTTCTAGGCGGGCTCCCGATAGAGGGTATGCACAAGGAAGTGCAGACTCAGGATGTTTCAAGGATAGGATAGAACTGCCATGGAAGGGTGAGCCGATGTAGAGAGATCGGGCTGCTGTATCTAGAACCACATGATGTCGGGCCATCCAATCCATCCCAAGGATGACATCTATGCCTTCTAGGTCAAGGATGATAAGGTTTTCCTTGAAAAGGGTTGGGCCTAGCTAGAGAGGTACAAGAGTAACGATCTGATCCGATGCTATCTTCCCTCCAGGAGTGGCGATCACATAAAATTCCTTAGTGTGACCGACATCCAGCTCACATCTTTCTCTAGCCTTACTCCCGATAAAGCTATGAGAGGCTCCCGAATCAAACAACACAACCACAGCTTGATTTAAAACAAGGAAAGTACCCGTCATTACTGGCGCACCTTCGGGGAGCTCGGTCAAGCTGGTGTAGTTGAGTCAGCCTTGTCGGACTTGCACCTTGGGCCTTCTTCCTCGGTTTGCCATGGGGTTCTGGCTTTGCTGTTGATTCTTGTTCCTGGGGCAGTCCTTAGCAAAATGCCCTTCATTGCCACAGGTGAAACAGCGGCTACTAGCTGCAGGGCGGGGTGGTGCTGGTGGGGTCGGCCGGGGCACCTGTGGTTGAAAACCGGGAAAACGGGGCGCTGCTACTGGTGGGGGTCGGGCAATCCACCTTCCTGACTGTTGGGCTCGGCCGGGGGCTTGTGGAGGAACCATCCGGAACCTTCGGGTCGGCTGGCTCGGAAATGCCACAGAGGCTTTCCTCTTCTGGTCGGCCTTAAGAGCTTGCATGCAATCCTCTTGAGAGATGGCTAGATTGACCAACTCGTTGTAGGTGTCCACCTTGATGGGGTTCAACCTTTCTCTGAGCTCCAAGCTTAGTCCTCGGCGGAATCTGTCCCGCTTCTTTTCATCCGTGTCCGCATGGTAGCCGGCATAACGGCACAGGTCGTTGAAAGCTTGAGCGTAGTGCAGCACATCTCGGGTTCCCTGGGTAAGGGCCAGGAACTCGTTGAGCTTGCGCTCCAAAAGACCTTCCGGAATGTGATGCGCTTTAAACGCGGTTTTGAACTCGTTCCAGCTGACCACATGGCCAGCCGGCAGCATGGCATGGTAGTGGTCCCACCAGAGCCGTGCGGAGCTACGCAGCTGTTGAGCTGCAAACCGAGCCTTGTTGTGGTCGGGGCATGGGGCGGTGAGAAGCTCGAACTTGGATTCGATCGTACGAACCCAGGCGTCAGCGTCGAGCGGTTCTTGTGTCTTCTAAAACAAAGGGGGTTGTGTCCCCAAAAAGTCCTCTTAGCGAGCCACATGCGGCTGTTGCTGAGCCCTTCCACCATGGGGCTGCTGCTGTTGTCCTTGTACAAGATGCCTTAGCAGCTCAGTTTGAGGTGCCAGGATTGCCTCTAGTGGAGATGATGGCGGGGGTGGGGGAAGATCCTGTCGCTGCTCGCTACTGCCGGGCACAGAACCAGACCTGGTGCGATGCGCCATCTGCAAGAGTTAGCGTTCCATCAAATTCATAATCTTAGAAGTACTCCAACAAATGGAACGTATAAGTTAAATCCTCCAATGCAACTCTTGCCGATAATGCAACACACATCCTCATAGGGGAGATACACCTTTCCCATGCTCATATTTGTTAGCGTTTATCTTAGCCTCGTACTCAACTTCGGGCGAATCATACCCTACCCAGACTCCTATAATCCCACTCAAGCCAAGGGGTCGGGCTAGGCGATCCTTCCGAGAAAAAGGGTCGGCAACGATCCACATTAAAAAGGGGACGGGCGAGGCGGAAGCTGCCTCGAAGGGTCGGCGCACCCGATCTCATAAACCGGGGTCGGCCAACTGAACAGACTCCCAGAAAACAGCGTGTGATCGCGGCGTAACTCACTTAATCTAATCATTCCAACACTTTACAAGAGTCAGAGACCAGACTAGGAGTTGACTTCATATACAGCGGCGTTCCAACCACAGAGAGTACTCGACTCAAGGCTGACCTATTACAATCCTCTCCAAAATTTAAGCTGCCGAGGAGTACAACAAAGAATGAGTCCCTAAGAACTCTTAATCTACAAATGGACACTATGAGTAGGAGAAGGGGCGCCATCTTCTTCGATGTCCATACTGGACGCTACTTCATCTTCCTCGGGGTCCTCTTGAGCTTCGAGCTGCATGTTGAGGGCATGCATATCGTCGAGCTCAGTTTGATGCTCCTCCAAGTGAGCATTGGCAACTGCCAGCTCCATCTCTATCTCCATCTTCTCCTCCGATAGCTCGATCATGCCGTCCACGAGGTCGGCCACTTCTCCTTCGAGCTTGGAGATCCGGTCTTGCATGTCGTGTATCTGAATACCCCGCTGGATAAGCTGGTAGGTTTGGCCTACCATGTCTCTTCTAGCTGATTGGAGGTACCCGTGAGCATCCACTGCGGTCCGGGCAAAGAGGGTCATAGCTCGCCCTTGAAGCTCGATCAGCCGATAGAGGGCTGCCATGCATCTGACATTGGTGGAGATGGTGACCATGGCGTACGTGGTGGCTAGCACCTCAATATTCCCGACGCGGTCGAGCCACGCCGGGTCCAGCCGGTTCCTGGCGGGGAACAGGCCCATAGGGTCTAGCGTGATCTCCAGGGGATGCAGCTGGCAGAACTGAGTGAGCAGCTGGAGAGCGGCAGACTCCCAAGTGTCCTCCGGAGCAAGGCCGTAGGCTGATATACCGAAGGAGGGCCAGTCGGGCCGCACAGGGGGAGGAGGTACCACCGCCTATACATGGCACGTCTGGATACCCTGCTCCAGATACAGCCGTCTGGCGTATAATGGTGGGGACTGGTACCCAAACCATTTCAACATGTCCCATAGAATCGTGGGGAAACCCTCAAAATGCAGACATGTCGACTGGAAAGTACCATCCGCTCCAAATAAAACATGCCCGGGAACGGCCATCTGGAACCAAGAAACCAAAACCACGTGAGATAGATTCCAAGGGTCAGGGGTCAGATAGAGAAACATTCGGCTTTAACCGAGAGCAACTGGAAGAAACTAGAAATCCTTAGAACCGAAAAAGAGCTCTTCTGAACAAGGTTGCTTTTGAGAAGAGAACTTTACAGCTTCTGGTTATGACACATGCACGGCCTACCTTACTCTTAACCAAAAACAACTGCCCAAAACCTGGGTCTTACGCGGTCAGTGCCGGTGACAAGGCAACAAGTACGTCTCTCCCTATAATAGCTAGTCGGTTCTAGCAACGCCTCCTAAACGAACGCGGTTAGTGTACCTGCAGAAAACACCAACACACGAACCTTTCGTGCCAGCACCCATGAAAGCGTTCCCAAACATTACCGCTCACTATAGGAACGGCACCCATGCGTTTAAGGCTGCATGGACAGCACTCCACCGTGGAAATAGGTTCCCTTGGAATGGAACCGTATAACCCTTCGCATACTCGTGATGCGGAATCAGCACATGTATAATAGACGTGGCAAATCAACCATGCTGATAGGTTCGTTGGAATCAAACCGTACCAACCTTCGTATGGATTACATACGGAACCTACGCACGTATGATAGACGTGGGCGAAAACAACCATGAGGATAGGGTCCTTTGAATAGGACTCCCTATCAACCTTCGCATACTCGTGATGCGGAACTCGGCACACGTATGATAGACGTGGCGAAGTGTTGGAAGAGTTAGCAAGATAACCAAGTAAAATATTAGTCACCTAAAACAACCCCAAAATCCCCTAGGGCCTCTCGCACTAAAGTCATCCTTAACGATCGTACGAGAATTTTCAAAAAGGTTTCTTGCAACTTTTATCTTTTCAAAGAAGTGTTAGGGCTTGTTGTGTTCTCTGTACTGCTAAAACTGCTCTGGTACCAGCAGTGGTGGAACCACTTCGGATCTACTTGGTTAGACATGATTTAGCCGCCTAATATGCGACGCTCATACCTAAGCCGAGTAAACACGAAGTGCCATCGGATTTTCCTCCGATTTAACCACTTGAACAGGACCATTTTAGCAGACTCACACGAAGGTGAGCGGTTCCAGAGAGTACAACAAGTCCACAAGTTAACCATTAACCACTTAGTTTAGTTACAAAAGAACATCAGAGTTTTACAAGATTTTAGAAAACAATAGAAGGTAAAACACTAGCGGAAGCAATCGTCGGGGTCGGACGTCCTGGTGAGGCCAGCCGGGACATCACTGATCCCTCTCCTCGCCGTCCGAGGAGGGATCCGACTCGACCGTCCAACTCGGAGGGAGCTGGGGCGGTCAAGTGCCAGCAGGAGAAGGGTTGGGAACAGCAATTTCACCTGAAAAATAGGAGCCACAACAAGGCTGAGCTACTAAGCTCAACAAGACTTAACCAACATGGAGAAACTACTCCACACTTCTAGACATGCAGGGCCTTTTTGGCTGAGAGTTTGTTTGCCAAAAGCACTAAGTAAAAACCCTAATTTCAAGTTTTAGCTCCGGTTCTAGGTTCATTAACCGGTCTAGGTTTGCAACCTATTCTAAGCAATCATAGAACCAAAACAAGGTATGTATATATCAACAAACCATGTCATCATCAGATTCCTCATTTACTCAGGGTGACATAGCGATCAAGCAGTCTCAAATTGTGAGAGGCAGACGAATCGATTCGAGTTCTTTAAACCATGCATGGTGAACCTAACCTCACGACATCCGCGCACCCGGAGGTCGCTTCCTGTGTTAGCCTTCCCCATCAATCCCCTAACCCGTGTCGGGCCCATTTCCTTTGGTGCAAGGTTCCACAGACCCGGCCTCCGCCGTTATATGACCACGCTTGCCACCACGTGCGACAACCAGCAGGGGAAACTCCGTTCCAAGAACAATGGGGCGACCGCTCACATCTAGGTTCAATCCGGTACTAGGCTTCCTCATCCCATACTAAGTATGAGGTTAGTACTTTCAAACACTTGATCACGAACACCACCACTGTCGGGCCTTAGCAAGTTTTCAAAGACAGATGGGGCAATCATCCGACCACCAAAGAGTTACCCAAAACCCTGCCCCGTCCATCGTCCTTATAGTTGTAGCAGAAATGTAGACATCCAACTCCTACAACTCGCGAGTGACAGGGAATCACTCGGCTTTTACCGTCTCCTAGTTAAGCAAGGCAACTACTCGGTCCAACATCTAGTGTTCAGATCATAGGAAGCTAGGTCATGCATCTAGGGCTTCAAACAACTCCTATACGTAAATGCACAAGCATGTTTTAAGGAAGGCATGCGCAAGTTTGGAAAAACAGCACAGGGTTTTCATGCAACCGGGGCTTGCCTTCGAGCAAGGAGGAAGAGAACTGCTCGACTTCAAGGGCGGCTTCGGCTTTTGGGGGCAGGAGCTAAGCTACAGGTTCGTCTTCTGGCGCCGGGTGTAACTCGTAGAAGCCGTCGGCGAGGCGCAACTCTACATGAATGCAATGCAAGAGTTAGCATAGATGGTTATTCAACAGCAACACTTGCTCGCCTGAGCCCAGAAACTAGCGATAAAGAGTAGGAGGGTGTGGAGGTCCAAGGGAGCTAGTGGAGATCAAGAGGTAAGGGTTGGAAAGGAACTTATAATCTGATCCTTGAACTAGAGGATGTGGTATACTAGGGATCCTCAGACGCAAGCGCTGAAGGGTTCCTAAGTTTTACACATACACCCTCGGGTTGAAGAAAAGGATCACAGCCGAGCCCTCGGGCGAGGCGGAGAGGGGTCTGCGAAACAGATGGGGTCGGGCGAGACGGAACCGGGGTCGGGCGGATAAGAGGGGTCAGGCGAAGCGGACTGGGGTCGGTAGCTTACCTTCATCTTCCTACGAGGAAAGCTTGGGTTCGGGAAGAGGCAGACTTGGGCGGAGGGACTAAGGCTTTGAACAACGGCTAAGTCCGGCAGTGCTCCGGCGGCGGCGGTGCTTCTTGTGGATCACAAGTGAGCTTTTACGCAGCACGGAGGAGCAAGCGGCTGGGGTGGCTTGGGGAAAACGGAGGGGAGCTGAGAGGAGAGTTCCTCAGGAACTTTGGTGTGGTGCTAGGAGCTTGAGCAGGGAGCAAGAGAAATGGCGGAAGGCAGCAATGGCGGAGGGAACTCCGGCGGGCTCGCGCATTCCCTTTTATAGCGGCTGGGACGGGGTAGGGAAGCGGCGCGAAGGCCGGGGAGAAGCAATGGAGTGCTCTGCCGGGGCGGCAATTGAGCGACAGGGGCGGTGGTGCAGGACTTTGGGGATGACGCCAGCGGTCACTGGGTTCTGGCATCAGGGCAGCGCAGGAGCGATCATGCCGGTGGTTGAGATTTGGCGGAGGCGGGCGTCGCCGTGTGGTAGATTTGATGGACGCGACCGGGTTAACGGCGCTAGAATCGAGGGCGCACAGGTGAGAAGACAGGCAGCCGCGGGCGCGCGGGCAAGCGCGGAGCAACAGATTGTCGGGCGGCTTCTGACAGGGTGGGGAAAGGAGCTATCGCTGCCGTGGTCGGGGTTGGTGATGGAGGAATCGTCGGGTAGCGAAGACCAGGCGGCGTGACTGTGTTCGAAGTGACGGAAAAGATGGGCGACATCGGGCTCTGCAGCCGGGATCTGGCGGTGTGATGATGGGCGCAGGAGGCGAGGCGCGGCATAAAGGTTGCAGAGGGGCTTCCGCTGCCATTGGGGAAGGGGGCGCGAGAATCCATTCAGTCGCGGTCAGAGATGAGGTTGAGCGGCGGGCGTCGAAGAAGATGAGCCACGCGGTGGGGAGACTCTGAAGCGGGCATCCAACTCGAGTGCGCTTGCCGCGGAAGATCTGGGGGAAAAAGATCTCGCGGGTCCCCTGGTCAGATAGAACGGATGTTTGGAAAGACTTAGAAGGATCCGACGGTGGGCTGGTTTTGGCGGGGTCGGAACCGGAGCGAAGCGGGGAGGGGTCGGGTCTTAGGGGTCGGGACCAATCGGAAGGTTGAACACTTAGGCGCGGAAAGACTAGACAGATGATTAGGGGCTAGGATTAAGATTAACTGGGAAGATTTGGGGCCGGTCGTCACATCCGTCTTGTCCTCACTGGGGAAAACCTGGCCCATTGTCGCCTTACAATCCAGCAGCACCTTAGGTCTGAGCAGGCCACGGTCGACAAGCGCCTAGATCCTTTTTTTCCGTCATCATGGACTTCACCTAGTAGGTGGATGGATCTAGCACCTGCTCCGCTGCCATTTCTTTGGTTTCTACTCCTCGCAGCATAGATATAATGTAGGCAGGCCTCTTGGTTCGCATGCAGCGGGGAATGGCGGGCACTTCGGTGGTGGCTACAGCTTTTGGGCAAGAGGCGATGGATGTGGCTCAAGGTCGCGGCAACATGATCTAGGGCTTGTGAGCGTGGTGGCAATGGAGTGCGTGGTGGTAGAGTTTGGGGCGAAAGGAGTGGAAGTGAAAAAACAAACCACGACCCTTCGTCTTTTGAAAGCAGCACCAGCGGATGCCTCATGGCGCTAGTTGGGTGTTAGGTTAAACGCGGAAGACGGAATCCGCAGCTTTTCCGTTAAGGACCTCCTCACAGCATAGTTTGACCACATGTTGATGGAAGGGATCCGTGGGGTTTCCATCTAGTTTGGCTTCATGACATACCTCCTCATCTCCACCAGTCCTCACACTCAGTGGCTGGGCACCTATTTTAGGACGGCGTGCCTCCTTGGCTCCGCCAGTCGCCATGCCCGGGGGCTGGGTGCCTATTTTAGGTCGGCGTGCCTCTTCAGCTCTGCCTGTCCTCGTGTTTGGGCGTTGGGTACCTATTTTAGGTCAGCGTGCCTCCACAACTCCGCTAGTCCTTGCACTCGGGGACTGGGCACCTACTTCAGGATGGCGTGCCTCTGTGGCTCCACCAGTCCTCGCACTCGGGGGCTAGGTGCATATTTCAAGTCGACATGCCACCGTGGCTCCGCCAATCCTCGTGCTCGGGGGCTAGGCACCTACTTCAGGTCGGCGTGCCTCTGTGGCTCTGCTAGTCCTCGTGCTCGAGGACTGGGTGCTTATTTCAGGTCGGCTTGCCTCCGTGGCTCCATCAGTCCTCGCGCTCAGGGGTTGGGTGTTGGGATACGAGGTAGGCTACACTAGCATAAATCAAAATTTCTACCGCGTAAAACCAGGAAGAACTGCCGTATAAGGATCACGGGATTACCACTCGACGCACTACTAGTGCGGAAGATGTAGATTTGCGTCGATGCAGTGAAGACGATCAACGTAGTCGTACGTAGTCGATCAACACAGTTGTACGTAGTCGATCACGTCAACGTCCAGCAGCTCCTCAGCAGCTCGTCCACGTGCAGCAAGATCGCCCTCGTGCCGCGGCTCGTCGTGGCTCGTCGGTGGCTCGTCGTGGCTCGTCGGCGGCTCGTCGTGGCTCGTCGGCGGCTCGTCGGCGGCTCGTCCAAGTGCTGCAGGCGCAACACCTCCAAGGTATCCACACGTGCAGGGAGGAAGCGTCGCAAGCCGGACTGCTAGATCCGCGAGTTGCAACAGGCGAGGGCGTGGGAGGCGCGGCAGGTGTGTTTCGCCAAAAAGGTGTAAACCCTAGGGCGCCCCCACCCCTCTATTTATAGAGGTTCCTGACGGGCCTCTGGGTTTGAGGCTCATTAGTACTTCTAAACCTAATCCAACTCGGATCAGATCCGAATTGGGCTTCCAACCCCTTAAGTGTGTGACCCTATGGGTCCGGATACGTATAGACATGGCCCGAGTACTCCTACTCGGCCCAATAGTTGGTAGCGGCCTCTAGCAAGACGTGCCAACTCCTATACGCACACGAAGATCATATCAGACGAACCATCACAATATAATATACATGCTATTCCCTTTGCCTCACGATATTTGGTCTAGCTTCAAGCCGACCGCTCTTTCTCGATCCTGTGATTCGGAATCCCTTTGTAGGTTAACTCTTAACCGTACGTAGCATGGCCATGCATTTTCGGATCCGATCACTCGAGGGGCCCAGAGATATCACTCTCAATTAGAGAGGGGCAAATCCCATCTTGATTGACCATGTCTCATAGCATGCTTCTTGACAAACCCGAAAGCTACCTTTGTAACTACCCTGTTACAGCGTAGTGTTTGATAGCCCCTAAGTAGGTCGATCCACATCTAGAATACATGCGACAATCTCAGGTCTAAGGACAAAGCGTATATGTTGTTTAAAGAGAGAACTACTTCTCGTGTTGGGTCAGTCCTAGCACATGTCTGCACATGTGTCCACATTATTAGTTCAACATCTCCATGTCCATGACTTGTGAAACATAGTCATCAACTAATATATGTGCTAGTCTAATATTTATGTGTGTCCTCACATGAACTCCGACTAGGGACAACTTTAGAATAACCATACAAGTAAAGAGTTTCACATAAAATTCACATAATTGCAAATCAATTCAAGTAGCCTTTAATGGATATTCAATGAACACAATATACAAATCATGGATACAAATGGAATATCATCATCTCTATGATTGCCTCTAGGGCATACCTCCAACAGTCTCCCACTTGCACTAGAGTCAATCTAGAAGGTACCTAATACCCATAGCTCTTACATGCGCATCATGCTTAGCCTGCGGGAGTGGTTTTGTCAACGGATCAGAAATGTTCAGATCCGTGTGTATTTTGCATATCTTGATCTCACCCCGGTTAACGAAGTCTCGAATGAGATGAAAATGCCACATTACATGTTTGTTCTTCTGGTGGTTTCTTGGCTCCTTTGCTTGCGCAATTACCCCATTATTATCACAGTAGAGATTCAATGGTCTGGACACATTCGGGAACACACCAAGCTCAATGAGGAAATTCCTTATCCAAACACCTTCCTTCGCGACTTCGGAAGCCGCGATGTACTCGGCTTCTGTCGTAGAATCGGCCACCGTCTCCTGCTTGGAACTCTTCCAACTAACAGCACCACCATTTAGCGTGAACACAAATCCTTATTGTGACTTTGAATCATCTCTGTCGGTTTGGAAACTAGCATCGGTGTAACCTGTTACAACGAGCTCCTCCTCACCTCCATAGACGAGGAACATATCTTTAGTCCTTCTCAAGTACTTAAGAATGTTTCTCACCGTTGTCCAGTGACTCTCATTTGGATCAGATTGGTGTCTGCTTGTCATACTTAGCGCATATGAAACATCTGGGCGAGTACTTATCATTGCATACATGACAGATCCAATAGCCGAGGCATATGGCACTCTACTCATGCGATCCCGCTCATCAGCAGTCGAAGGACACTGAGTCTTGCTGAGATGTATGCCATGTGACATAGGCAAGAACCCTTTCTTTGCCTCTTCCATGCTGAACCGCTTCAACACTTTGTCAATGTAAGTATCTTGCCTTAAACCTATAAGCCTTCTCGATCTATCTCTATAGATCTTAATGCCAAGAATATATGCCGCTTCCCCTAAGTCCTTCATCGAAAAACTATTTTTCAGTGAAGTCTTTACGGACTCAAGCATAGGAATGTTATTTCCCATCAGTAATATGTCATCCACATATAAGATTAGAAATACTACAGAGCTCGCACTAACCTTCTTGTAAACACAAGACTCTTCTTCGTTCTTGGTGAAGTCAAACCCTTTGACCACTTCATCAAAACGAATGTTCCAACTCCTAGATGCTTGCTTCAATCCATAAATGGATCTCTGAAGCTTGCATACCTTTCCAGCATTTTTTGGATCGACAAAACCCTCGGGCTGTATCATATACACGTCCTCAGCTAGGTTTCCATTCAGGAAAGTTGTCTTGACATCCATCTGCCATATCTCATAATCGAAATATGCAGCTATAGCTAGAATAATCCGAATGGACTTATGCATCACTACGGGCGAGAAGGTCTCGTCGTAGTCAACTCCTTGAACTTGTCGAAAACCTTTTGCGACAAGTCGTGCTTTATAGATGTGAACATTTCCATCCATGTCCTTTTTCTTCTTATAGATCCACTTGCACTCTATGGCTTTAACACCATCAGGTGGGTCAACCAAGTTCCAAACTTGATTGTTTCCCATGAACTTCTTCAAGATGCACTGTCTTTCCACTCTTTTCCCCTTTGAGAAATTCTTTCTCTAGGAAAACCCCGTTCCGAGCGACAAACACTTTGCCTTCTGATCGGTTGTAGAAATAATATCCCAAAGTTTCCTTTGGATATCCCACGAAGATGCACTTATCCGACTTGGGTGTGATCTTGTCCGACTGAAGTCGCTTGACAAACACTTCACATCCCCAAATCTTTAGAAAAGACAAACTAGGAACCTTTCCAGTCCATATCTCATATGGTATCTTAACTACGGATTTAGATGGTACCCTATTAAGTGTGAAAGCTGCTGTTTCTAGAGCGTATCCCCAAAATGACAACGGTAGGTCCGACTGGCTCATCATTGATCAAACCATGTCTAACAAAGTTCGATTACGTCACTCAGATACACCATTTCTTTGAGGTGTTCCAGGCGGCGTAAGTTGTGGAACAATTCCGCAACTCTTTAGATGATTGCTAAACTCGTGGCTCAAATACTCGCCTCCATGATCAGATCGTAAGGCCTTAATTTTCTTGCCACGCTGATTTTCAACTTCATTCTGAAATTCCTTGAACTTTTCAAAGGTTTCAGACTTGTGCCTCATCAAGTAGACATAGCCATATCTACTAAAATCATCAGTGAAAGTTATGAAGTATTGGAATCCTCCTCTAGCCGTCGTGCTCATTGGTCCGCATACATCACTATGTACGAGTTCCAACAAGTCTACTGCTCTCTCAGGAAATCCTGTGAAAGGCATCTTGGTCATCTTGCCTAGCAAGCAAGCCTCACATGTCTCGTATGATTCAAAATCAAACGAAGTTAGAAGTCCATCAGAATGGAGCTTCTTCATGCGCTTTTCACTTATATGACCCAAACGACAATGCCACAAGTAGGTAGGACTCAAATCATTAGGCCGAGGCCTTTTAGCACTTACGTTATAGACAGGTGAACCATCAAGATTTAAAACAAATAATCCATTCACAATGGGTGCAAAAGCCATAAACATATCATTCTTAGAGATCACACAACCATTGTTTTCACTCGCAAATGAATAACTATCCTTCATCAAGCATGAAGGAGACAAAATGTTTTGACTTAAACTAGGAACGAAATAACAATTATTCAACTCCATAATAAATCCTGACTGGAGGTGGAGTTGCATCGTCCCGACGGTCAATGCAGCAACTCTTGCATTATTGCCCACGCGGAAATCAACTTCTCCTCTTTCCACGCTTCTACTTCTTATCATTCCCTGCATCGAATTGCAAATATGAGCAACCGATCCGGTATCAAATACCCAAGAATTAATAATTGTATCAGCGAGAAAAATGTTGTCTATAACATTAACAACAAGCGTACTTGAGGTAGAAGTACTCTTACTTCCGCCATTCTTCAACGAAGCTAGGTACTGCTTGCAGTTTCTCTTCCAGTGACCAAGTTAATGACAGTAAAAGCACTCTTTGTCTGGAGCAGGTCCAGGTCCAGCTTTAACCTTGGGTGCTGGGTTTGGCTTGGACGTTCCAGCCTTGCCCTTCTTCTTCCAAGAATTGCCCTTCTTCTTAAAGCTAGGCTTGTTCTGTATAGCCATCACATGGCTGGTACTAGCGCTTTTCTTGATCTCAGCCTCTGTTGTTTTAAGCATGCCACACAGCTCATTCAGACCCTTCTCCGTCCCATGCATATGGTAGTTCGAGATGAAGTTCCCATAGCTGGGCAGAAGAGATGAAAGAATGAAATCAGTGGCCAACTCTAGGCCCAGTGGGAAGCCCAGCTTCTCCAACCGTTGAGTGTAACCAACCATCTTGATTACGTGTGGTCCTACTACTGCGCCTTCTGCTAGCTTGCTCTCCACAAAGGCCTTAGACACATTGAACCTTTCAGTCCTAGCCTGTGTTTGGAACATTTCTCTAAGCGCCACGATCATATTGTGCGTCTCATGGTTTGTTTCGAACTGCATCTGCAGCTCGAGTTCCATGCAAGCAAGCATAAGGCAGCTTACTTCGAGGTTAGCATCACATGCTTTCTTGTAAGCATTCTTAGCAGCAGCGGGTGCATCATCAGCAGGTTCTTCTAGTAGTGGGTTGTCTAGAACATCTTCCTTTTTCTCAGCCCTGAGAACAATTCTCAGGTTACGGATCCAATCCAAGTAATTTGTTCCATTCAACTTGTCCTTCTCAAGGACCGAACGCAAAGCAAACGGTGTAGTGCTGCTAGGTGTCATTTAATCTACAACAAAGTAATGCAAAATACACTAAGACAAACATATCCATGATAGAGCAAATCACATTAAACTATTTTAACAGAATCTACTCCCACTAAAAACAATATCCCTCTATTGACACTTAGTGATTCAGGATCCACAACTAACAAGTCTACTAGTGAGCTTTAGCATCACCGCTAGCAAACAAGGTAGATCGGTAAGCAACTTTTGCTAATCATATCACATATGACTCCTGTTGTTGGGTGACATCTCTATGTCTCGGCGCCCAACCTTTATGCCCCAAGGTCCTTAACCGTTAAGATAACCTTGTTAAGCAAACCAACCCTTATGTGTGTAAGTGTCCGACACAAACCCGTCTAGTCAAGGAAAACTAGTGGCACCCTAATTTCATAGACCCACCACTAATTGTACAAGACATGGGACGATGCAAGTTTTAGTTGGGAGGGCATACTAACTTAAACTTTGTGAGGGATCGTTCTACTTCTAACATCACAGCATGCAAAAAGTAAAACATAAATAGAATAGCATTCACACAGTTGTGACACAGTATGGCCCGTTTTCATATGGTGATCTCCATCTCCATAGAACCTGTTCACCATGGTGATCTCCATCTCCATGTTCCATGTGCGCCATCCTCTTGGTGATGAGTCCTCCAAGAACTAGAACATGCTATTACGCCTAATAGCTAGTAAGGAAGCTACTAATGAAGATTACATAGTTGCTTGGATCATCACAGATTGGTACGCAGACCATTAAATACAATAAAGTGACAACACATATGGCTCCTGCCGTGTTGCCGTACGCGCGACACGCAGGTCACGAATGAGTTACACACATGCATCACATACACAGAGAGGCCATACTGATCACAAGATACATACATACATCCTGCAAAACAGAGTTAAGCGTCCTAACGTTCCAAACTTCGGAGGCCCGAAACTCCATCTTCCAAGCCGAATTTGTGAAATCTAATTTCGCCGAAAATGGCAAAGCCATTGAATTTCATGTGTAACTTTTTCTGTAGATCAATTTTCATATAAAATTCGCCCTGATCTGAGATCGTACCGAAAAGTTACGACTGATTTACCGAAGCATACGCATACGGCAAAAATCCCGACCCCGGTAGTAGATCCCATCTACTTTTGCACATGTAATGCGCCTGGCGTATGACCCTGGATTTCGATTCGACCAATCATATTGATCTTCGCCCACTGCAACTGGATTTACGTGTATCACTTAACTCCGATGGCGGAAACCGACCGGTAGGAGTATGTTGTTACACTACCATTGCAGCAAGAGCACGAAACCAGGACATAGATCAAACTGAAAACTCGCATATCTCCATATGCACACATTCCGAATCCAAAACTAAGCAGCTACGACTCTGATACCACTGTTGTGATACGAGCTAGGCTACACTAGCGTAAATCAAAATTTCTACCGCGTAAAACCAGGAAGAACTGCCGTATAAGGATCACGGGATTACCACTCGACGCACTACTGGTGCGGAAGATGTAGATTTGCGTCGATGTAGTGAAGACGATCAACGTAGTCGTACATAGTCGATCAACGTAGTCGTACGTAGTCGATCACGTCAACGTCCAGCAGCTCCTCAGCAGCTCGTCCATGTGTAGGAAGATCGCCCTTGTGCCGTGGCTCGTCGTCGGCTCGTCGTGGCTCGTCGGCGGCTCGTCGTGGCTCGTCGGCGGCTCGGCGGCGGCTCGTCCAAGTGCTGCAAGCGCAACACCTCCAAGGTATCCACACGTGCAGGGAGGAAGCGTCGCAAGCCAGACTGCTAGATCCGCGAGTTGCAACAGGCGAGGGCGTGGGAGGCGCGGCAGGTGTGTTTCGCCAAAAAAGTGTAAACCCTAGGGCACCCCCACCCCTCTATTTATAGAGGTTCCTGACGGGCCTCTGGGTCTGAGGCCCATTAGTACTTCTAAACCTAATCCAACTCGGATCAGATCCGAATTGGGCTTCTAGCCCCTTAAGTGTGTGACCCTATGGGTTCGGATACGTATAGACATGGCCCGAGTACTCCTACTCAGCCCAATAGTTGGTAGCGGCCTCTAGCAAGGCGTGCCAACTCCTATACGCACACGAAGATCATATCAGATGAACCATCACAACATAATATACATGCTATTCCCTTTGCCTCACGATATTTGGTCTAGCTTCAAGCCGACCGCTCTTTCTCGATCCTGTGATTCGGAATCCCTTTGTAGGTTAAATCTTAACCGTACGTAGCATGGCCTTGCATTTTCGGATCCGATCACTCGAGGGGCCCAGAGATATCACTCTCAATCAGAGAGGGGCAAATCCCATCTTGATTGACCATGTCTCATAGCATGCTTCTTGACAAACCCGAAAGCTACCTTTATAACTACCCTGTTACGGCTTGGAAGATGGAGTTTCGGGCCTCCGAAGTTTGGAACGTTAGGACGCCTAACTCTATTTTGCAGGATGTATGCATGTATCTTGTGATCAGTATGGCCCCCTTGTGTATGTGATGCATGTGTGTAACTAATTCGTGACCTGCGTGTCGCGCGTACGGCAACACGGCAGGAGCCATATGTGTTGTCACTTTATTGTAATTAATGGTCTGCGTACCAATCTGTGATGATCCAAGCAACTATGTAATCTTCATTACTAGATTCTTTACTAGCTATTAGGCGTAATAGCATGCTCTAGTTCTTGGAGGACTCATCACCAGGAGGATGGCGCACATGGAACATGGAGATGGAGATCACCATGGTGAACAGGTTCAATGGAGATGGAGATCACCATAAGAAAAACGGGTCATACTGTGTCACAACTGTGTGAATACTATTCTGTTTATGTTTTACTTTCTGCATGCTGTGATGTTAGAAGTAGAACGATCCCTCACAAAGTTTAAGTTAGTATGCCCTCCCAACTAAAACTTGCACCGTCCCATGTCTTGTACAATTAGTGGTGGGTCTATGAAATTAGGGTGCCACTAGTTTTCCTTGACTAGACGGGTTTGTGTCGGACACTTACACGCATAAGGGTTGGTTTGCTTAACGAGGTCATCTTAACGGTTAAGGACCTTGGGGCATAAAGGTTGGGCGCCGAGACATAGAGATGTCACCCAACAACAGGAGTCATATGTGACATGATTAGCAAAAGTTGCTTACCGATCTACCTCGTTTGCTAGCGGTGATGCTAAAGCTCACTAGTGGACTTGTTAGTTGTGGATCCTAAATCACTAAGTTTCAATAGAGGGATATTCATTTTAGTGGGAGTAGATTCTGTTAAAATAGTTTAATGTAATTTGCTCTATCATGGATACGTTTGTCTTAGTGTATTTTGCATTACTTTTGTTGTAGATTAAATGGCACCTAGCAACACCACCACATCTTTTGCTTTGCGTTCGGTCCTTGAGAAGGACAAGTTGAATGGAACAAACTACTCGGATTGGATCCGCAACCTGAGAATTGTTCTCAGGGCTGAGAAAAAGGAAGATGTTCTAGACAACCCACTACCAGAAGAACCTGCTGAGGATGCACCCGCTGCTGCTAAGAATGCTTACAAGAAAGCATGTGATGCTAACCTCGAAGTAAGCTGCCTTATGCTAGCTTGCATGGAACCCGAGCTGCAGATGCAGTTCGAAACAAACCATGAGGCGCACGATATGATCGTGGCGCTTAGAGACATGTTCCAAACACAGGCCAGGACTGAAAGGTTCAATGTGTCTAAGGCCTTTGTTGAGAGCAAGCTAGCAGAAGGCGCAGCAGTAGGACCACACGTAATCAAGAGTTGGCCACTGATTTCATTCTTTCGTCTCTTCCTCCTAGCTATGGGAACTTCATCTCGAACTACCATATGCATGGGACGGAGAAGGGTCTGAATGAGCTATGTGGCATGCTTAAAACAGCAGAGGCTGACATAAAGAAAAGCGCTAGTACCAGCCATGTGATGGCGATACAGAACAAGCCCAGCTTTAAGAAGAAGGGCAATTCTTGGAAGAAGAAGGGCAAGGCTGGAACGTCCAAGCCAAACCCACCGCCCAAGGTTAAAGCTGGACCTGGACCTGCTCCAGATAAAGAGTGCTTTTACTGTCATGAACTTGGTCACTGGAAGAGAAACTGCAAGCAGTACCTAGCTTCGTTGAAGAACGGCGGCAGTAAGAGTACTTCTACCTCAGGTTTGCTTGTTGTTTATGTTATAGACAACATATTTCTCGCTGATACAGTTATTAATTCTTGGGTATTTGATACCGGATCGGTTGCTCATATTTGCAATTCGATGCAGGAATGATAAGAAGTAGAAGCGTGGAAAGAGGAGAAGTTGATTTCCGCGTGGGCAATAATGCAAGAGTTGCTGCTTTGACCGTCGGGACGATGCAACTCCACCTCCCGTCAGGATTTATTATGGAGTTGAATAATTGTTATTTTGTTCCTAGTTTAAGTCGAAACATTTTATCTCCTTCATGTTTGATGAAGGATGGTTATTCATTTGCGAGTGAAAACAATGGTTGTGTGATCTCTAAGAATAATATGTTTATGGCTTTTGCACCCATTGTGAATGGATTATTTGTTTTAAATCTTGATGGTTCACCTGTCTGTAATGTAAGTGCTAAAAGGCCTCGGCCTAATGATTTGAGTCCTACCTACTTGTGGCATTGTCGTTTGGGTCATATAAGTGAAAACCGCATGAAGAAGCTCCATTCTGATGGACTTCTAACTTCGTTTGATTTTGAATCATACGAGACATGTGAGGCTTGCTTGCTAGGCAAGATGACCAAGACGCCTTTCACAGGATTTCCTGAGAGAGCAGTAGACTTGTTGGAACTCGTACATAGTGATGTATGCGGACCAATGAGCACGACGGCTAGAGGAGGATTCCAATACTTCATAACTTTCACTCATGATTTTAGTAGATATGGCTATGTCTACTTGATGAGGCACAAGTCTGAAACCTTTGAAAAGTTCAAGGAATTTCAGAATGAAGTTGAAAATCAGCGTGGCAAGAAAATTAAGGCCTTACGATCTGATCGTGGAGGCGAATATTTGAGCCATGAGTTTAGCAATCATCTAAAGAGTTGCGGAATTGTTCCACAACTTACGCCGCCTGGAACACCTTAGAGAAACGGTGTGTCCGAGCGACGTAATCGAACTTTGTTAGACATGGTTCGATCAATGATGAGCCAGTCGGACCTACCGTTGTCATTTTGGGGATACGCTCTAGAAACAGCAGCTTTCACACTTAATAGGGTACCATCTAAATCCGTAGTTAAGACACCATATGAGATATGGACTGGAAAGGTTCCTAGTTTGTCTTTTCTAAAGATTTGGGGATGTGAAGTGTTTGTCAAGCGACTTCAGTCGGACAAGATCACACCCAAGTCGGATAAGTGCATTTTCGTGGGATATCCAAAGGAAACTTTGGGGTATTATTTCTACAACCGATCAGAAGACAAAGTGTTTGTCGCTCGGAACGGGGTTTTCCTAGAGAAAGAGTTTCTCAAAGGAGAAAAGAGTGGAAAGACAGTGCATCTTGAAGAAGTTCAAGATGAGCCAATCGGGCAAGAATCAATGAGTGATGCTAACGTAGCAGAACAAGTTGAGATACCCATGGCAAGAGAAGCACCGCCACAACCACGAAGGTCAGCAAGGCTCCGCGAAATGCGGGAAATATTATTGTTGGACAATGATGAGCCTGCGACATATGCAGAAGCAATGATGGACCCAGACTCCGAAAAATGGCAGAGTGCCATGCAATCCGAAATAGAGTCCATGGGAGACAATCAAGTTTGGAACTTGGTTGACCCGCCTGATGGTGTTAAAGCCATAGAGTGCAAGTGGATCTATAAGAAGAAAAAGGACATGGATGGAAATGTTCACATCTATAAAGCACGACTTGTCGCAAAAGGTTTTCGACAAGTTCAAGGAGTTGACTACGACGAGACCTTCTCGCCCGTAGTGATGCTTAAGTCCATTCGGATTATTCTAGCTATAGCTGCATATTTCGATTATGAGATATGGCAGATGGATGTCAAGACAGCTTTCCTGAATGGAAACCTAGCTGAGGACGTGTATATGATACAGCCCGAGGGTTTTGTCGATCCGAAAAATGCTGGAAAGGTATGCAAGCTTCAGAGATCCATTTATGGATTGAAGCAAGCATCTAGGAGTTGGAACATTCGTTTTGATGAAGTGGTCAAAGGGTTTGACTTCACCAAGAACGAAGAAGAGTCTTGTGTTTACAAGAAGGGTAGTGGGAGCTCTGTAGTATTTCTAATCTTATATGTGGATGACATATTACTGATTGGAAATAACATTCCTATGCTTGAGTCCGTAAAGACTTCACTGAAAAATAGTTTTTCGATGAAGGCCTTAGGGGAAGCGGCATATATTCTAGGCATTAAGATCTATAGAGATAGATCGAGAAGGCTTATTGGTTTGAGCCAAGATACTTATATTGACAAAGTGTTGAAGCGGTTCAGCATGGAAGAGGCAAAGAAAGGGTTCTTGCCTATGTCACATGGCATACATCTCAGCAAGACTCAGTGTCCTTCGACTGCTGATGAGCGGGATCGCATGAGTAGAGTGCCATATGCCTCGGCTATTGGATCTATCATGTATGCAATGATAAGTACTCGCCCAGATGTTTCATATGCGCTAAGTATGACAAGCAGACACCAATCTGATCCAGGTGAGAGTCACTGGACAGCGGTGAAAAACATTCTTAAGTACTTGAGAAGGACTAAAGATATGTTCCTCGTCTATGGAGGTTAGGAGGAGCTCGTTGTAACAGGTTACACCGATGCTAGTTTCCAAACCGACAGAGATGATTCAAAGTCACAATCAGGATTTGTGTTCACGCTAAATGGTGGTGCTGTTAGTTGGAAGAGTTCCAAGCAGGAGACGGTGGCCGATTCTACGACAGAAGCCGAGTACATCGTGGCTTCGGAAGCCGCGAAGGAAGGTGTTTGGATAAGGAATTTCCTAATTGAGCTTGGTGTGTTCCCGAATGCGTCCAGCCCATTGAATCTCTACTGTGATAATAATGGGGCAATTGCGCAAGCAAAGGAGCCAAGGAACCACCAGAAGAACAAACACGTAATGTGGCGATTTCATCTCATTCGAGACTTCGTTAACCGGGGTGAGATCAAGATATGCAAAATACACACGGATCTGAACATTTCTGATCCGTTGACAAAACCACTCCCGCAGGCTAAGCATGATGCGCATGTAAGAGCTATGGGTATTAGGTACCTTCTAGATTGACTCTAGTGCAAGTGGGAGACTGTTGGAGGTATGCCCTAGAGGCAATCATAGAGATGATGATATTCCACTTGTATCCATGATTTGAATATTGTGTTCATTGAATATCCATTAAAGGCTACTTGAATTGATTTGCAATTATGTGAATTGTATGTGAAACTCTTTACTTGTATGGTTATTCTAAAGTTGTCCCTAGTCGGAGTTCATGTGAGGACACACATGAATATTAGACTAGCACATGTATTAGTTGATGACTATGTTTCACAAGTCATGGACATGAAGATGTTGAACTAATAATGTGGACACATGCGGAGACATGTGTTAGGACTGACCCAACACGAGAAGTAGTTCTCTCTTTAAACAACATATACGCTTTGTCCTTAGACCTGAGATTGTCGCATGTATTCTAGATGTGGATCGACCTACTTAGGGGCTATCAAACGCTACGCCGTAACAGGGTAGTTATAAAGGTAGCTTTCGGGTTTGTCAAGAAGCATGCTATGAGACATGGTCAATCAAGAAGGGATTTGCCCCTCTCTGATTGAGAGTGATATCTCTGGGCCCCTCGAGTGATCGGATCCGGAAATGCATGGCCATGCTACGTACGGTTAAGAGTTAACCTACAAAGGGATTCCGAATCACAGGATCGAGAAAGAGCGGTCGGCTTGAAGCTAGACCAAATATCGTGAGGCAAAGGGAATAGCATGTATATTATGTTGTGATGGTTCGTCTGATATGATCTTCGTGTGCGTATAGGAGTTGGCACGTCTTGCTAGAGGCCGCTACCGACTATTGGGCCGAGTAGGAGTACTCGGGCCATGTCTATACGTATCCAAACCCAAAGGGTCGCACACTTAAGGGGCTGGAAGCCCAATTCGGATTTGATCCGAGTTGGATTAGGTTTAGGAGTACTAATGGGCCTCGGATCCAGAGGCCCATCAGGAACCTCTATAAATAGAGGGGTGGGGGCGCCCTAGGGTTTACACCTTTTTGGCTGAACACACTTGCCGCGCCTCCCACGCCCTCGCCTGTTGCAACTCGCGGATCTAGCAATCCGGCTTGCGACGCTTCCTCCCTGCACGTGTGGATACCTTGGAGGTGTTGCGCCTGCAGCACTTGGACGAGCCGCCGACGAGCCGCCGACGAGCCACGACGAGCCGCGGTACCGGAGGCGATCTTGCTGTACACGTGGACGAGCTGCTGAGGAGCTGCTGGACGTGATCGACTACGTACGACTACGTGATCGTCTTCACTGCACCGACGCATATCTACATCTTCCGCACCAGTAGTGCGTCGAGTGGTAATCCCGTGATCCTTATACGGCAGTTCTTCCTGGTTATACGCGGTAGAAAATTTTGATTTGCGCTAGTGTAGCCTACCTCGTATCCCAACAGCAATTAGTCATGAATAATTGGTTGTATAGTCAAGTGAGTAGCTCCTTGCACCAGTAACTTGGGCCTCAGCCCACTGGTATTCGAGGCCCAGCCCACAGCAGCCCGGTTTGTGGCCAACTATATATACAAACACTGCAGGCCGTTGGTTCCAAATTTCAAGCAAAGTAACTCACAAAGAACAAGTACATGCTAGGTTTAAACCAATTAAATGACTAACTCCTGATTTTTGTGTTCTACTCTATCGTTCTCTACAAGATTTACAGCCAGGGTCTCAAGGATAGCCAACCAACTGGGTTATAGGCTGCCTTAGACCAACTGGTCGACTAGCACAAAATTAATCGCGACTAGTCGTCTAGTCGGCACCCATGCCTATATTATTGTATTTTATTTATTACAAAAGAAATCATTTGATAGTGACATGTCGCAATGGTTTCTTTTTAAAAAATAAAATACAGTAGCACAGATTTTTTTAATTGGGAACCCATACATACCATTTTTAATTGGGAACCCATACATACCATTTTTGAAGATTCAGCATGTGTTTTAGAATCACATGTTCTAGGATGAAGTAGGAAAATGGAGGGATTACTTAATTATAGTGATAAAAGCATAACAGTGCTATTTTTGCAATAAATGATATCTAATAGGAATGTGGGCACATTTAGCTGGGATGTACTCCTATTTCAACAGCATCAGTGGGGTGCAGCAGTGCAGCTGATGTAAACAATAGCAGCTATGCAAAAAAGATGACAGAGTACATGCAGGAGCATGAGTGGTATGGGCACCAGCAGCTTTCACCAAGACATGCATGCTCACATTTTAGTGGGTCCTGGTATTGAATTCAAATATTTCTTTTGTTTTTTTTTTGTTTAGCTATCTCAGGGAATCTGAATTTTTAAGAAAAAAAATCAAGAACATGTTCCCGATGTAATATTGAAATTCTTAGTCTGTTTTTCCCCCTTTTGGAGATCATGTCCTTACTCTGTTGTGAGAAAAAGGACTTACCTGCGAAATTGAAAGATCCAGCCTCAGCTCATTAACGGTATCAAATAGCCTCATCCGTAGGCCGCAGCATGGAGGTTTCCTTGATCCAAAGCCGTTGGAGATGACGATTTAGCTCAGCAAACTGGTGGCGGCTGGGATCGTAGGGGTCGTCACGCCAATCCACCTTCTTTAGATTCGGCGCGTCGATGTAGGCCTTAGTGGCTTGAGACACAGAGATCTTTTCCAGAAATGGGTGGTGACCTCTTGCTTGCCCGTGTTTGCGTAGTAGAAGAGAGACACCAGAGATTCCGGAGACATCGCACTCGGCAGCCAGCTTGACTAGTACCACAAGCTTCCGAAGGCGTGGGCACTGCGACGAGACGAGGCGTCCCAGGTCGCGACCATTCAGGGTGGACATTATTTATTACCCGCAGATCGGTCAGCGCCCTGAACGAGCCGCCTAGCGGCAGCCGGAGCACGATATTTGGTCGGAGCAAGAGCTTGATCGAACCCCTGGTCACTGTCCTCCTCGTCCCCTACCATTGGTAAGTAGAAATCTAACCCTGCCCGCGAGGCGCTGGGAGGCGAAGTGCAGCCATCGGGCGATACGGTGCGCGGGGACGTGGCACTCGTCGTGTATGCTCATGTAGATCTCAAGGCGGCCGAGGGTCGGGGCGGAGTAGGCGTTGAGGGCGGTGTCGGCGGAGTCGAGGAAGACCGAGGAGGCCGGCTCAGGACCGTCCTCCGGACGGCCGCAGCTGAGGACGAGCTCGGGCATGTGGGCCCAGACGCGCGCGGTGCCGGCGACGGGAGTGGAGGCTGGTGCGCGCGGCTGCTGCGGTGGATGGGAGGCAGAGGAGGATGCTGTGTAGGAGCTCGTCGGGGAGGCCGCTGATGAGCTCCTCCGCGCCACCGCGGCGGGCGTATAGATGGCCAAACGGGTTGTTCGGCCTGGCCTGGCCTGAGCACCGTTTGGCCCGGCCCATTTAGGCCTGGCACGGCGTGGCTCGAATAATAACTGTGCCGTGCCGTACCAGCCCTCGTGCTAAAGAAGCAGCTCAGGCACAGCACGCTGCCTTCTTAGGTGGGTCGTGCCGGCACGTTGACCTGGCAGGCTTTAACGGTCTCGCCGTGCTCGTGCTAGCCCGCCCCTCATTTTCCTTGCCAGTTTTTCTTCTCGAGATCACCGGAACGGGAATAATGCTCTTGCGCGGCCATCGTTTTCACGTACCATGGCCTCCACCAACACTGCCACCATCAGGGCCCCACTGCGCCTGCTATCCTCCTCCTCCGCCCATCTCACCAAGCCCATCCTTCCCCGCCCTCACTACCTCACCCTCTATTCTCCCATCTCATTCCAGCGTCTCACAGCCCGGCCCGCCGTCTCCCCATCCCTATCCACCACTTCCTCCTCCCCATCAGGCTCCGGCTCCGTAGACCCGTCGGAGCTACCCAGCGCTCCATGACATCATCGGCCTCTTCCAATCCGTTCCTGATGTGCACACCCCGTACAAGCAGCTCCTTGCCTATGCCTTCCAGCTGCCACCAATGGACCCGGTGCTCAAGACCGATTCCAAGCACATCCGAGGGCTGAGAGCGAGGCCCAGGCACGGCCCGTGGTATGGGCCGGACCAGCACGGGCATGACGGTCGCCGTGCCATACCGTGCCTGGACCGGGCCAAAATCCCGCGCCATGGGGCAGCCCATGTGCCACAGACCATATGGCCAACTATAGGTGGGTGTCGGGCAGTTGATGTCTTCTCTATTCAATTTTGAGAAAGGACTGGTCAGCGTGGGCCGTAGGGCTGGGCTTTGTCGAGACATTTTGTTCCTATTGGGCTCAATGCTCATCTGGACCTCTCGCACTGGATTTCCGGAAGGTCCTATATAAATTCCGGAAGTCTGTTAGTTATTGGGCTTCCCGAGTTTGAGATTTGTGCGAAAAGCTTCGTTCATCAGATCTTCCCAACCCTAGGATCCCGTCCGTGCGTTGCCCTCTAGTTCCATGCGCCGCCGACTTTGCTGGCCATCACCGAGGCAAGCGTGACGTGGCCCTGTGGCCTCGAGTCCCCTGCCCACGTGCTTCGCGGCTGTCCCCTAGGGCTGCTCCCATGTACTCATCTGCATCAGGGCATGTACAACGCTTGTCTTTTTGCTGTCTAGAAGATACTTTTTTTGCAAAAAAAAAAAACCTTGACTTAGCCAAGAGACGGACACGCCATCTCTTCGCGAAGAGATGATGGGGGCTCGTGCTCTCAAGTCATATCGCCCGCTCCAGCACCGTTATACAACGGGGGCTCGTACTCCCAAGCTATATTTGGGCCTTGTTTAGTTGGTTAAATTGGGAGATGCAAAATTACTGTGCCAGCACTGTAGCACACTGTAGCGTTTCGTTTGTATTTATGAATTCTTTTCCAAATATTGACTAATTAGGCTCAAAAGATTCATCTCGCAAAATACAACAAAACTGTGCAATTAGTTTTTAATTTCGTCTACATTTAGTACTCCATGCATGTACCGCAAGTTTGATGTGATGGGGAATCTTCTTTTTGCATAGTGTCAAAGTTGGAAGTTGGGAGGTAACTAAACATGGCCTTGATCATCTTGATTTACGAGTCTATACCAGAATTAATTAGCTTACAGATAGTCTAATAGACAACTCATTATATAAGTTGTCTGTATTGCTATCTTTATATGACATAATCGGTACAGACGGGAGGTGTCTAAAGGTACCTTAGCTTAGCTTGTGTGTCGCCACTCGCGCCCTGCCTCCTAGGTACGCCAGACCCGCACGCCACATGCCCGCCCCATGCGCCACCGGTCCCCTGGACACGCTGCCTCAAGAAGAAGCTGCCTCCACCGAGGCTGAAGAAGATATTTTTTTGGAATGCCCATCCTTGTTTGAAAAAAATGTTGAACCCATCCGACCCAACTTTTGGTGGTTAAACGTGGTTGCCCTGCATGTTTGAATGAACGTCAACTGTAGGTGAGCGGCGCGCGTCCGCGTGTAGTGTTTTCTGCGTCCATTTAGGGCTGAACGGTGGCGACCGTTTTGTCCACCGATTAAATGGCGAGCCAATGGTTCAACAGGGTGAGCGTGGGCGCCAACAAACTTACCCCTGATACTACTGAAGTGAATTGATTATGTAGGATATGTTTTTTATGAAACAGGAGGGGATGATTCCCTGCTGGATATATATTATATAGGAAAAATAACACTAGTTTGAGAGGTACAAATCAGGAAACAAAGAAAGAAAATCAAAAAAGATTACAATGAGTGCTCTAGCCATTCCAACATTGGTTGCTTCCAAACCTCTTTTACTCGCAGAACAACCTGAGTAAAAATAATCTTAAACCTTAACATAGCATCTTGAACTGATGGATTAATACCTTTGAATATCCAGTCATTTCTTGCCATCCAAATACACCAACTCATGAGAATTATGATTTCCATAAAAAACGAAACTTGTAGTTGAGTTTTGAAGCTACCGAGGATGGTGTAGGGCTCATCTGTCAACTTAGCAAACAAGCTTATATTGATCCAACATTCCTAGGCAAAATTATGTAGGATATGTTACAGTCTTGAGCTTCTAGGAATGCTCGGACTATGGTAATTTTTACTATTGAGGGGAGTGGTGATGGGATGGCTTAAATTTGCAGGTTGATATTCAACCGTAGACCCGTAATCATTTTATCTCATCGAATCCAAATCGGATGACTATGTCGTTTTTAAGAAACAAAGAGTAAAGTGTAACGCGAACTGAGCGTAGCTTAGCTGGTAAAAGTTCCTTATGGTGGAACCTGCCCACCAGGGTTGGAGACCTCGACTCGGCACTAGTGATCACATTTTTCCTAATTTTATTCCAGAATTTAACCGGTATTTCAATGGTAGGTGACGTGCCCGTCGACAGCAAGGCGCCAGCGGTGATTTCATCAATCTCGAGGATTTGCCGGCTCAGTTTCTCGGAGGTGCTCATAAGATAGAGTTGCATGCGTGTGTTCGTAGGAGAGAGTGTGCACATGTGTATGTGAGCGCCTACATCTTGCACTGGATCGCCCACATGGTGGCCATCGTAGCCTCGGTGGTGTTCATGTAGTTTATCAGTGTTCTCGCGTGCAGTTCCGGATTGACCACGGTGCAACGTCACTTGTCACACCAAATGCGGAGGGTTGGCCAAGAAAACCAGACGTGTTTATTTGAGCTGCAGCTTTTGACATTTTCTGAAAAGCAGTTGCTAGCTTTTTATTTTAAAAAAGCTAACATTAGCTTTTAGAAAATGTGTTTAACTTTTTGAGTTCAAAAAACTATGAAAAGCTCACAAAACCGAACTTTTCCACTTTATGGTTTATTTGAGCTGCAGTTTTGACCTTTTCTGAAAAGCTGTTGTTAACTTTTTTTATTTTAAAAAGCTAACATTAACTTTTAGAAAATGTGTTTAGCCTTTTGAGTTCAAAAAGCTACGAAAACTTCACAAAACTGAATTTTTCAACTTTTCTTATAAACTTTTCAGAAACTGCATGAAGTTCACTATTTTTTGAACTCTTGTCTTTTGGAACCTACCAACTACCAAGAAACTAATAATAGAACCCCCACGCGCCAGGCATAGCAAAGTCATCATCAGGTGGCAGACTCGAGGCCAAACCCGAGAACGCCCTGCTCCGGTTGGTGCACGGGGCATAACAAGTCGTCTTCGAAAACCCACGCCACACTGGTCCTGCTTCAGCTTATTCAGCCCGTTAAGCTAGGCTACCGTTATTCAGCCCGTTAAGCTAGGCTACCGTTACGTCCCGGTGCCATCGCCCGTTAAGATATTTGATACAAGATGCTAAACTTTAGAAGGATCACATCATATATTCGGACGCTAATTAGGAGGACTAAACATGAGCTAATTATAAAACTAACTGCAGAAACCCTGTACTAATTCGCGAGACGAATCTGTTAAACCTAATTAATCCATCATTAGTAAATGATTACTGTAGCACAATATTGTCAAATCATGGACTAATTAGGCTTAATAGATTCGTCTCGCGAATTAGACTCCATCTGTGCAATTAGTTTTGTAATTAGATTATATTTAATACTCCTAATTAGTATCAAACATTCGATGTGACAGTTACTAAAGTTGAGAGTGTATCCAACACTCTCTAAGTCAAAGGTGCTGCTGGTGCAGCCGCACCCGAGACGAGCTAGGCTGGCAATTGCCATTACCTGACGTCAGGCAACCAGTCATGCAGCTGACGCCTGAAGCATGTATACAGGTTGCTGCTGGGTGGGGTGTTCTTAGTACAGGTTGCCATTAGGATTAAAAAAATGACAACTAGAGACTGACCTTGATTGGATGGTGTTTATCGCATCCAATTGACGTGCTAGCCCAAGATTTGTTTACATGTTTTACCATTTTGATATGGCTTACTCCCTCTCCTGTCTGTAAATACTCTGTTTTGGATAAATGGCAGCGTCTCTCAAAAATATGATTTTAACCACTATTTTTATTAGTTTATAAAATGAAACACATATATATGACATAATGAAAGTTCCCTTCAAGGCAACTCTGGCATATGGCTTGTATTTTTTTACAAGTAAATATTATAAAATTTATATATAGTGAAAGCTATAATATTGAAAATTGGAGGGAGTACATAATATTGAAAGCAGAAATCAAATGAATTACCATGAGAAACACTTGGTGTACAGAAAGTCTATTTTTTAAAGTGGAATTTAACAAGTGACAGGGGAATGTAAGGTAGTAGAGAACAAAAAACAACAAAGACAGGGAATCTTGCAAAGTTCCGTGAGTTGCATTCTAAATTTCTTGTGCAGCAGTTTGATGTTTAGCTACATGGTCTCTGAATTGGAAGTAGTTGGTGCTTCTATGGTTGAAATGTTTTGTGCTAGTCGCATAAGCAGTGCGAATCTCCGCTGTCGCAGGTCGTGTCATCACGTGCGTGTCTTTTGTTTGCTAGCACCTCTGGATTTCGACTATGACATTATCACATTATGCAACTTGGACCTCTTTTGAACATTTTGTTTTAAGCCGCCGGAACCCTCTCCACCAAAAGCATCTCCAGCAGATTGCTCATCTTCTACTACCAAAACATCTTCTTTTTCCATCTTCAATAGTTACTTTTACATTTACCGAAATCCAATTCCAATACCTCCACCAACACATGGGGCCCACGCGTCAGACGATTTACTCATTTTTTCCACCCTACCCGTCTCTTCCCCTCTTCCTCCTAGCTCCTCGCATCCACCACCCGCCCGTCCATTTCTCTTCTCTGCTCTAGCATCCGCCGCCCTCCTTTCCTCCCCGCGCCAGTCACACCCGTGCGCTCCTTTCCTCCCCGCATCGACGCTCCCGCTCCTCTTCTCCCCCATGGCTCGCCAGCGGCAGCTCTCAAGTTCCGTCCCGCTCGCAACCAAGGTGTTGATGTCAGATTTTGACACGTATGGAATCGGCGTCAAGGAAGGAAAGGACTGGTCGATGCGGTAGGTTGAGAGGTCGCGATTGGGAATCGGCCGATTGGTGCTATAGTTGGGGATCGGCCGATTGGCATCACAGTGTTTTGGCGGACGGAGTTGGAGATCGGCCAATTGGAAGGCTGGGGCAATTGGGCAAATATGGGCTTAAAGTGGATCAGAGAAAAAAGATAGAGAAAAATTTGTCCGCAGGAGTATAATAACCAACTCCGATATGAGTTGTGTTTGTAAATATTCGTTTTCGTTTAAAATTAGAGATAGATCCTAGTTGGTTAGGAAATTGATTGTAACAGGCTATAAATAGCCATCCTCAGAGATTTGTAGAAACAACATCAATCAATACAAACAAATCTACGTTTTCATCATACTTTACTTTCAAGCCGGCGACTTCGCCAATACTTTTCTTCTTTCACGAGTTTGTACGGGTTGGCAGGACTGCATCGACACGATCTCCGGCCGATTCTGTAAGTTCCGCTTATCAATATCTAAGCTTTAACTTTGGTCGCATCACTGTCGTTTCATTTAGATTTATTCACCAGTTATCGATATTTACTAGAATTATAGGTTTCATCTGTTGTTCTAGTTTTATCACCAGTTATCCAGCTTGAGATTTGAGCTATCGGCTTTGTTATTGTTACTTCTTATTCATTATCATCACATAGCCGATTAGATCTATTTCAAGTGTCGCCTTCGTAGCTTTGTCTAGTTTACTCCAGTAGTTCTCTTCACAATTGCTACATGATCGTCGGCTGTATCATAGCCGATTATCTTTTTATAGCAAATCGGCCGATTTGCTGATACGCTTTCTCGAGATCGGAACCTTAGCCGATCGGAACCCCTGGAATTTGACACGTTTTCTTCCTTGCCAATCAACGGGTCAGATTGGCTAGCACGCCGCGCGAACCGCACCAGGGCGATCACCCGAACAGGAGCTAAGCAGATTCTCCCGAGTCGTGTGTCCGACGCTGAGGGTCAATCGGCTGACTTTTAGCGCCAACACACTTTTGGCACGCCCGGTGGGACCACTTCAACCTCTACCATGTCGAAAGCTGCCAAAATCTTTGAAGATAACGTCATCGAAGTGACGGAAGCAGATCTCAAGGACGACCAGAAAGAAGAGTTGGAAAAGCAAGTAGAACAATACCGGAAAACATGCCTGTAATCTTTCAGTCGTACCAGGAGTGGGGAGACCGTCAAGAAAGCTCCTTTCCCAACTCCCCACCAGATCACCATTGCTGAGGACTCGGGCAAGATGTTCGAGATGGTTCAGCAGTCCGTCTATCAGGCTTTCATCGACCAATCCCCTGTGATGGCCAACATGGTATACAATGCCGTCATCAGCTCCCTGGCCAATGGCGTATCTCAGGGATATCAGGGGCCAGCATATGCCCCGCCCATTACGGCCCCAGTTAGAAGCTTTCCAAGCACATCTCACTCGGCTTCTCAGCCGATGCCAACTCAACATGGAGGACACAATGCTTCACTGACTTCAATGCATCCAGAATATAACGGTGCGCCATGCTTTCAGTCACAAGCGCCACATCAACCTGCTCAGATTTTCTCTGTGCAATCATTGCCATCAAACTCAGTGCCTTGGGGGGCACCATTGACAGCGACTGTTCTAGATCAATCGGCCGGCTATGGAGGCTCTCCGATCTAGGAACAAGTCCAATCGGCCACCCGGCCGACGGTTCCACAGTATCAACCAGCCACGTCAGAAATCGGCAGGGGGGCAGACGCTGCTGAGGTACTCCGAAGTGCGGCGCCGATGATACTATACGATGAGGTGGCCGGTTCGCCGCGCCATCAATTGTTAAACACCCAGGCGGTTACGTTACCACAGAATCCACTGCACGCTTCGATTCATCACCCGGTCATCCCACCACCGATCCACCAACATGTGCCAATTTCCCAGCCAGTAATTCATTAGCAGCAAGTGGACTGGACGGCAAGGATAGAGGAGATAATTCAAGATCAATTTGGGTTGAAGCCGAAGGTACAAACCTACACATACAAAACGCCGTACCCACTTGCTTACGATCTACTGCCGTTTCCCCATCGGTACAAAGTCCCCAACTTCACCAAATTTTTAGGACTGGACGACACCTCAACTGTGGAGCACGTAAACAGATTCATCATCCAGTGCGGAGAAGCCGCCACACAAGATGCTCTGCGGGTACGTTTGTTCTCATCATCCCTGTCCGGGTCGGCTTTCCAGTGGTTCACTACACTGCCACCCAATTCCATCGTCACTTGGGCCGATCTGGAAAAGCAATTCCACAAGTACTTCTACGCGGGAGTCCACAAGATGAAACTCTCATATCTGACCAGCCTCAGGCAGAGGAGCGACGAGCCAGTAACCAATTATGTGCAGAGGTTTAGAGAGATCAGAAACAAATGGTACACCCTAGTCCTGACTGACGCACAGTTGGCCGAT
Source organism: Setaria italica (assembly GCF_000263155.2). Lineage (NCBI taxonomy): Eukaryota > Viridiplantae > Streptophyta > Magnoliopsida > Poales > Poaceae > Setaria > Setaria italica. Next base: position 37,540,067 of record NC_028452.1, read on the forward strand.
ATCGCCTTCCAAGGTCTCCCGCCACATATCAAAGATAAGTACGCTTCCTAGGAGTTTGAGAGTCTGAGTCATATCGTTCACCGTTTGGCCGGTCAAGAAGTACGCCCCTTTGATCAGCGGAGAAATTTCCAAAAGAAGGTAACATACCTGGAGGGATCTAAATCTGAGGAGGAAGCGGAAATCGGCCTAGCAGAGTGGGTTAAAGGAAAGAAGCCGATATCGTGTCCGTTCAGGAAAAAGGAGCCAGAGGCGTTCGGGTTTGACATGTCTAAGGCTGACAAGATTTTCGACCTACTTCTCCAAGAGGGGCAAATCAAACTCTCACCTTATCATACGATCCCATCGGCTGAGCAGCTAAAAAAGATGAAGTATTGCAAATGGCATAATGCCACGTCCCACGACACAAATGAGTGCAAGATCTTCCGTCTGCAGATACAGTCGGCCATTGAGCAGGGCAGACTCAAATTTGAGGTCCCGACGAAGCCACTAAAGCCGATGAAGATCGATCAACATCCCTTTCCCACTAACATGGTTGACACGGGAAGGAACGCACTTCAAACCAAAGTGCTGATGTCAGAATCGGCCAAGAAAAGCAGAGCTGTCGATCCCAAAAATCAGGCCACGGCTGAAGATATCAAGGGTAAGAAACGGGTTGACGACGAGGGCGAAGGATCGGAAAGGCCGCGTAGACCTATCACCTCCCAATTCTTACTGAACAAATATCAATGGCAGCAGGAAAGCTCGAGATATCGCAAAGAAATAGTGAGACAACACGAAGATCATTGGCGATGCCCGTTCTTCATCCACTGTTGGGAAACTAACCTCAGGTTGCCATCGGCCGATAATTGCCCAGAATGTAGCGGTCCATATCGCGACAGTTGCCCGTTCAAAAGGTCTCGCTCTAGGGACAGAGGATCAGAGCTAATCAGCAGAAACTGACACGAGCAAGAGGATCGGCGCCTTTTAGTGCGTGATCGGCTGGAGGGCAGAGTTGATCGATATGATCGGCCAAGGGACAGACGCGAGCAATATGATAGGCCGGGGGGTAGACCTGACCAGCACGACCGACCGGGGGCAGAGTCAGCGCACACGATCGGCTAGAGGAGATGGCCGATGCTCGGGTGTCAGATGAAAATCCCCTAGGATGGGAACCGGACTGGGAACGTGCCAAACTGCCGGCCAAATTGGTGAACCCCAGGTGGTGCCCTGATGGATTGATCAAATCCCAAAAATGAAGGATCCAACGCCTGCGCCAATGGGAACAACAGGAAGAAGAGCAGAGGCAGATGGTGGATAAGAGGGATGACAGGTCTCGAGTCTGGCGCCCCAAAAGAAACAACAATGAGGAAGATGGCAACCAAGAAACGGCAGCTGATGTCAGCATGGTGTTCATCTTGCCGATGGAGTTCATGGCTCCCGCCGATCGGCACGACACGACGAAGATGGAGGAGCAGATGGCGCAATTGGCTTTGGAGCCAATGACAGCCACTTTTGAGAAATCAGAAGATACATCTCAAGGCTCTGTTCCTCAAAGGACACGTCGATGGACGACCTGTCACCAGGTTATTGGTAGATGGGGGCGCTGCAGTCAACATCATGCCATAGGCCATGTTCCGAAAACTGGGCAAAAGTGACGAAGATCTGACCAAGACGGACATGATGCTCAAGGACTTCGAAGGCAACGTGTCCCCCGCCTGCGGAGCACTCTGCATCAACCTCACCATCGGCAGTAAGACCCTTCCCACTACTTTCTTTATTATTAACAGCAAAGGGTCCTACAATATGTTGCTCGGGCACGATTGGATACACACGAATTGCTGCGTCCCATCTACAATGCATCAATGCCTCGTACAATAGGTCGGCGACAACATCGAGGTAGTCACCGCCGATTCTGCCTACAGTGTTGCTGCGGTCGATACGCAGCAATGGAGTTGCGAACACGTCAAGTGCATATCCGGAAGAACTTGGGACACCGACTTCTTTAAAGTGTCCGATTTTGGCCTACAGCCGATCCGAGCAGTCAGCTCTAAAGATTCAGATTAGATGGATCAGTTCGTCCAAGAAGATGGGAAGCTGGGGCACTAGTTTACGTCGGCCGATTCATTAGAGATGATAGATTTAGGTAATGGTACCAAACCAAGTCCGACATACATTAGTGCTAACTTGGATCCCGAATATAAGTGTAAATTGACAAATTTATTAAAAGAGTTTAAAGATTGTTTTGCTTGGGAATACCATGAGATGCCTGGTCTAGACCGGTCCATTGTTGAACACTGGTTGCCTATAAAACCAGGATAACGGCCGTATCAGCAGCCAGCACGACGATGCAATCCTAAGATCCTACCTGATATAAAGGCCGAGATTACAAAACTGATTGAAGCAAAATTTATTCGGTAGTGCCGTTACGCCGAGTGGATTTCTAATGTTGTGCCCATATACAAGAAAAATGGAAATCTGCGCGTATGCATTAACTTTAGAAACCTTAATCAGGCTACGTCGATGGATGGGTATCCAATGCCGACAGCTGATGTGTTGATAGATGCTGCCGTAGGACATAAAGTCATCAGTTTCATGGACGGTAATGCTGGGTACAATCAAATATTAATGGCTGAAGAAGATATTTCGAAAACGGTTTTCAGGTGTTTGGGCCACCTCGGTTAATTCGAGTAGGTAGTAATGACCTTTGGGTTAAAGAACGCCGGCGCTACATATCAGCGGGCTATGAATTACATCTTCCACAAGCTCATTGGCGTCCTGGTGGAAATTTACATTGACGATGTTGTAGTCAAATCAAAAGGGCATCAAGAGCATCTGGCCGATCTACGAGAAGTGTTGGAATGCATGAGGAAGCACGGGTTGAAAATGAACCCGAACAAGTGCGCGTTCGGCGTATCGGCCAGGCAATTTCTAGAATTCATGGTCCATGAACGTGGGATAGAAGTCAACCGGAAAATCATAGCGGCCATCAATAAGGTCGTGGCCCCACAGAATAAAACTGAGTTGTAGTCCCTAATCGGTAAGGTCAACTTTATCAGAAGATTCATATCCAACATGTCCGGGCGTATACAAGCCTTCACACCGTTATTAAAATTGAAGCCCGACCAGGAATTCGTATGGGGAGAAGAGCAACGAAAGGCGTGGGATGACATCAAGCAATATCTGATTTCGCAACCTGTATTAGTCCCGCCACAAGCTGACCGTTCAGACTATACTTATCGGCCGATGAGCGGGCTATTGGATCAGCGCTGGTAGAGGAGTTCGATGGAAAGGAACGGGTAATATACTATGTTAGCAGAAGACTTTTGGACGCTGAGACAAGATACTCCCCAGTAGATCGGCTGTGCCTATGTCTATGTTTCTCATGTACCAAGCTCAGGCACTACCTGTTAACGACAGAGTGCATAGTCGTATGTAAGGATGACGTGGTAAAGTACATGATGTCATTGCTGATTCTGAAAGAACGAATCGAAAAGTGGATCCTAGCTCTGTCAGAGTTTGACCTAAGGTACGAATCGGCCAAAGCTGTCAAGGGTCAAGTCATGGCCGATTTCGTGGCTCAACATTGCAGACCAGAAATCGCTGTCGTTGAACCGGTTCCATGGACCCTATACTTCGATGATTCTTCCTGTGGGTCCGGGTCAGGAATTGGCATCGTCCTCATAGCCCCTCGGGGGGCAAGTTATGATTTCTCTCTGCCGATAGAAGCATCCGCCACCAATAATTAGGCAGAATACCGAGCCGTCCTAAAGGGCATTCAATTATTGAGAGAGATCAAAGCTAACACCGTGGAGATTTTTGGGGATTCCATGCTCATCGTAGACCAATTAACGGGAAGATCTAAATGCAAAGATGATGTCATGAGAATTTACTACGAGGATTGCCTCCAACTTTTGAAGGAATTCAAGTCCGCGATTATTGAGCATATTCCCATAAATTATAATGAAGAGGCCAATAGGCTTGCCCAACACGCGTCTGGGTATTGGCCGATTCAAGGCACCATGACTTTGGAACTCGCGGCCGACGATTGGCGAAAGGAAATCGCCGATTACTTAAAGGACCCGTCCAAGAAAGTGGATCGGCGAGTACGTTTTCAGGCCACAAAGTATGTACTACTCGAAGATGATTTGTTTTACCGAATGATTGATGGAGTTCCACTCAAATGCCTGGGGACGAAAGAGGCAAAGATCCCAATGGGAGAAATCCATGAAGGCGTGTGCAGAGCTCACCAATCGGCTCATTAAATGAAGTGGATGATCAGGAATAACCGATATTATTGGCTGACGATACTCGAAGACTACTTTAAATATTATAAAGGGTGTCAGGACTACCCGTGCAACGTGCGCCAGCATCGGCTATGAATCCGATAATCAAACCATGGCCGTTCAGGGGTTGAGGGATAGACCTCATCAGGAAGATTTATCCTCCATCAAGCAAGGAACATAAATTCATAATAGTAGCCACTGACTACTTTACCAAATGGGTGGAGGCAATCCCATTGAAGGCCGTGACATCGGCTGCTATGGTCGATTTCGTAAGAGACCACATTGTGTATCATTTCGGCATCCCTCAAACCATCACAACTGACCAAGGGACGATGTTCACTTCAGGAGAGTTCGAGGAGTTCACTGCCAATATGGGAATCAAATTACTGAATTCTTCTTCATATTATGCTCAAGCCAACGGTCAAGCCGAATCATCCAACAAGGGGATAATTAAGTTGATCAAAAGGAAGATCGAGGAACAACCTAAAAAGTGGCACTTGTGTTTGACCGAGGCTTTATGGGCTTACAGGATGGCCTGCCACGGGGCCACTAAGATATCTCCTTATCAATTGGTGTACGGTCACGAGGCAGTGTTGCCTTGGGAATTAACGACGAGGTCAAGACACACATCGCTTCAAGATCAGTTGACGGCAGATAACTATTCCTTACTCATGAAAGGAGAGCTCGATGATTTGGCAGGTCAGTGATTGAGGGCCCGAATCAGCATTGAGGAGAATAAAAAGAGAGTGTCCAGGTGGTACGACAAGAAAGTCAAAGTCAAGCAATTCTCCCAAGGAGACTTGGTTTGGAAGTTGGTGCTGCCGATTGGGTCTAAAGATCCCAAATTCGGTAAATGGTCGCCCACTTGGGAAGGACCGTATAAAATCGGTCGATGCACTCCGGGAAACGCATACATATTGGAGACGATCGAAGGATAGGAGTTCACAAGGGCCTTGAACGAGAGGTACTTAAAAAGGTACTATCCTAGTATATGGGTCGGTGCATAACTAGTTACGAAGTATATCAAAATGGCACGGCCAGCTCCTACTAGATCTTATAGCCGGTGCAAAGATGACATCGCCTTGAGAACAAAACATTCGTTCGAGTTGGCCGATTGATTATTCGGTACGAACGATGGGGTACATGGCCGACGCGGTACAAGTCACCCTTAGAACAAAAGTACCAACACATCTGTTAACCATGTTTTTTCTTAAGCTCCCTCTCTACCCGACCTAATTCTATCAAGAGGCGGATGCTCCTTTCCTCTAGATCCTTCATCGCGGCCTCAGCCTCAACTTGGCGTGGAAGAGGGTGGCTCCGATCTAGCGATGGTTGAGATGTTCCCACTGTGGCGTCTTCTAGGGCGACTGGGCGAGGGAGTGGATGACTCCTTTCGATTGGCGGCCGCCTGGAGCAGTTGGCGTCAATGTGATCCCAGATCCTCTAGACTTCAGCAGGGACGTGATCCCTAAGTTCTTCGCGATGGGCTCGGATCAAGTCTTTGTCCTCCTGCGACAACGGTTCATCGGAGTGCATGATCTCAATCGCCCCAGTTCAAGGCTAAGGCATCTCGGCTGAAAAAATTGATAACCACTCGATGTTAGACTGGTCAAAATGTCAGACCGGGGAATGGAGGGCATAGGAAGATCTCGCACCTGGTTAACGGAGAAGGAGGAAAAGGAGGAGGATGAAGAAGACATCCTGGCGAATAGTCTGGTGGTATGAACTGCTAGAGGAGAAGAAGATGAGCAAGGCGGATGCCCTTGGAAACCGTTCGGGGTCCCGTACTTATAGAAAGAAAAGGGGCGAGAGTTTGGTAAGACGCGTCCCATCAGAAGAAAAAAGGGTAATAAATGAAAGGCCGCCATGAAGGACAGGTCAAGGCTGGATTCGCACGTCAAACGGTCAAGAGACATTAATGTTTTTACAGAGCAGCCAACACTTTTACAGTTCATCCAAGGAGGGCATTCATGGCCGCAATCGCTCGTTGCCTAACTTGATCGGCCGAATCTAAAACTCGCTGGTCATCATCGGTCGATCCCGGGACTTCTGGCAGATGGCGATGGAGTCTGATTGCTTCGTGGGCCAGGCTTTGTCTCTCTTGCTTCAGTTCGGCGATGACAGAGGGGAGATCTTGGAGTCTCTTCTCTTCGATGGCTATGTCCTTCATCACCTGCTCCATCTCCTTGGTGAGCTCTGCCTTTGGACGCTTGAGGCAATCTATAGCACCAACAATACTCGGGCGGGAATTTTCAAAGAAGTTGATCCGGTGATGTACCTCTTGGGCTCGGTGCTTGTAAGAGTCTTCCTCCTCACGAGCTTTAGCTAGCTTGGCGCGATTCGACATGTAGCGCAAAGCCCTGAACACCGGGATCCGCATTGATTCAATATATGCGGCTGGCGCCAGGGCTTCTTCCGCCTCCTCTGGGACTCGGCCGCTGACATCACTGAAGAGCTGCCGAATCGGCGAGGCATCCTCCACCAATCGGCTGATGTCTTCTTGGAGGAGGATCCGTATGCTCTCAAGTTTGGCACGGATGTCATCAGGGATTGAGCTCAGGGTGACCTGACGTGAAGCAACCTCCTCATCATCAGAAAGCGCGACCGCGAAAGAGAAGAGGCTGTTATTGGGAGTATCTTGTTCTTGCGAATAATGAGCATCGGTTAGCCGATGGTAATAAGGAAATCGGATGATTTGGGTGATGAGTCTCTTACCTCTTTGAAGCGGATTTCATCTGCTTGCATCGGCGGGAGTACTGCCCTTGATTCGGGAACTGGTGCGGCTGGCTCATCAGAGGAGGAGGATTCGATGATTATTGGTATTTTGCTCGGACCGGCCTCCTGAAAAGGTACGAGGAGCAAGTTCTTATGAGTATAATACAAATGGTTAGATCTGATGAGATGTGGTGATTGTCGTACCTCCGTAGTCTCCCTGGCTGATGGCCGTTGAGAAGTGGGAGGAATTACTGGTGCTCCGATTTCTGCTTGGGGCGTCGTTGATTGCTGCGGGGGCACCGGGGCGACTTGTGCAGCCTAATATAAGGAAGAAGTCAGTATCGGGAGAATATTCGGGAGATGTGAACATGAGGTTACCTGAATGGCTTCTAGTAGCAGGGATGCAGCGGCCGCTCCAGGTTCTGTAGCAGCTTGAGGATCAACTTCCTCGATGACCAAGAGAATCGGCCGATGCCGCCGCAGACTGATCGGCCGATTCCGTGCGGGCGTGCACTCGGTGGCTTGTCCTAAAGTTTTCTTCGGCGTCTGCCTCAATCGGCCGGTGGTGATGTCATCAATGGATGGAGCGTGGTGGCCGATGAGTGGGAATTCTGTATACGGATAGCGATTCTCTATCGGCCTACCACTCTGGCTGCGCCTTGGAGGGAGTTGACTCTCGGACTATAAAAGAAATAAGAGTTAGTAGTATAAAAAGAAAAGCGGCATCGAAATCGGCGGAGGGAAGAACGGTACCTCTGCATTTGGGTCAATGTTTTCAAGATCCAGGGAGTTGCAGTATATTGCGGGAGACGTGCAAAAAAGATGTTTCCATTCTGCCCACCATAGCTTGAACTGTTGAACAGCAAAGGGTGCCACTATCCAATTGGTCAGATCGATGGTGCCGAAGTCAGGCACTCGGTCGCACAGTCGACTATAATCAAGACCTTTGGTGAGCTCATCCCGGAATTTGGCATGACCGGCGAAGAAAACATAAATCGGCAGTGGACCTAGGCCGAATTGCCATGCCGCGACGGATGGATTGTAAAACTCGTAAGTAGGGTCATCCTTCCCCGAGAAAAAGTTCACCGGTAAGATCCCTGGCTTGATCAAGACTTCCGTGAGATCATTCTCAAAAGTGTTGGTCGTCGAATCATAACAGAAGGGGAGCTCAAAAAGCAGCTCTGCCCTTTTATACGGGTACCAGATGGTGGTTTTCTTCACTGTAGCCGTTGTAAAAACATCTGAAATATTCGACTACTTCGGTGGTAGTAAGCTGGCAACTAGGGAAGACTGATGCTGCCTCGCCGAAAGAAGTGCATCAGCATCGTACGGTGGGATTTTCTTCTGACTCAATGTTGGGGAACGTAATGTACTCCACCCGATGTGATATTTTGCTCATATATAAATTGAGCCAGAGATTGATGAACCACCAGGGGCCACCTGGGCTTCCAATCGGCTCTCCCTTGGATAATTTGACGCTGATTTGGTGCAACATGTGATAGGCCGATCCTAGTAGATGCTTCCCGAGGGGGATGGAGGCTCCTCTTGATAAAGCTTCAGCCAAGGCTTATGTGTTGGAAGTCGAACCGACTGCCCGGCTACAAAAAAGGTGTTTTTCCAGCCACATCATTAAAAAGGCTGCGTATTCTCTCTTTGAAATGGTCCCCGTCTTCATGTTGTTTTTGATGTACCCCTTCCACCTGCTGATTCCTTTTGTCTCCAGCCGATGGGTCAGCTTGACCAGATAATGGAAGGAGGTGTCCGGAGAAGAAATGTCAAGGCCGGTCAACATCACAACATCAGCCAGAGTGGAGGTCATGGGCCCGTGGACAAAAAGGAACGCATTGAGGGCGTCAGACCAGAAATAGGAGGCTGCCATCACCAAGGGCTCGTTTCTTTCCATCTGAGACAGGGAAAGATTGATACACTGGCCGATTTTTCGCTCGTCCCATTGAACTCTCTTGGAGTTGGCTATCCTTTAGTACCACTCTTTTGAACCTGGGGTTTCATTCGGCCAAGATCTAAAAGTCCCCGACCACTGATCCAACTCCATTGGTGATTGTTTAAATGGAATTGTGTGAGTTTCTAAATTTATTAGATCGGTTGGGTCTGGATTTCCCATGGGACCGAGACAGATAAGGCCGGGGGCTTCAAAAATACGAATGGTTATTTGGTGTCTGACCGCCTAAAAAAGGAAAAAGCGGAAGAACTAAGAACGGATCTAAAAAATGCATGGACGGTAAAAGTAAAAAGGAAAAGTTCCGGGTAAGTACCTCTGGGATGAAATTCATTGTCGCCGGCGGGGCTGCTGGTGGAGCTGCCGCTTCTGATGAAGCCGCCGGTGGGGTTTTCGTCGCCGATGGAGTAGCTGTCGCCGTTGTTGGAGCTGTTGGCGGGACCTCCATTGCTGGTGGGATTGCTGACGGTGCCGCCTTTGGGAAGATGAAGCAGAATGCAGATGAAAGGGGAATCGCCTGAAGATTCGGTTGGAAGCCAAGAGGGCGCCGGGAGAAGATGGAAACTAGAAGTGCGGGACGTGCAAGTATTTAAAGATGGTCCGAGGAGGGGTAAAGGCAGGATTTTTACCACGCCGTCTATACGAATTCCGGGGGAGTGATTGTCTCAGGCGCCCGTTTCGAAAAGATTGCAATCATCAGGTAGGAGACCGCGAAACGGAAGGATATTTTTAATGTGTTTGTTTCGGAGGAGAAGTTAAAAAGGAATTTCGAAGTAAAAGTTATGTTTTACTCCGAAACTGGAGGGCATGTGTTGACGCCAGATTTTTGACACGTATGGAATCGACATCAAGGAAGAAAAGGACTTGTCGATGCGGTAGGTTGAGAGGTCGCGATTGGGAATCGACCGATTGGTGCTACAGTTGGGAATCGGCCGATTGGCATCACAGTGATTTGGCAGACAGAGTTGGTGGAGATCGGCCAATTGGAAGGCTGGGGCAATTGGGCCAATATGGGCTTAAAGTGGATCAGAGAAAGAAGATAGAGAAAGATTGACCCGCAGGATTATAATAACCAACTCTGATACGAGTTGTGTTTGTAAATATTCATTTTCGTTTAAAATTAGAGATAGATCCTAGTCGGTTAAGAAATTGATTGTAACAAGCTATAAATAGCCATCCTCAGAGATTTGTAGAAACAACATCAATCAATACAAACAAATCTACTTTTTCATCGTGCTTTACTTTCAAGCCGGCGACTTCGCCAATACTGTAAGTTCCGGCCGAGTTCGTACGGGTTGGCAGAGCTGCATCGGCATGATCTCTAGCCGATTCTATAAGTTCCGCTTATCGAGTAATATCTAAGCTTTAACTTCAGGTGCATCGTTGTCGTTTCGTTTAGATTTAGTCACCAGTTATCGATATTTACTAGAATTATAGGTTTCATCTGTTGTTCTAGTTTTATCACCAGTTATCCAGCTTGAGATTTGAGTTATCAGCTTTGTTATTGTTACTTCTTATTCATTATCATCACATAGCCTATTAGATATATTTCAAGTGTCGCCTTCGTAGCTTTGTCTAGTTTACTCCAGTAATTCTCTTCACAATTGCTACACGATCGTCGGCTGTATCATAGCTGATTATCTTTTTATAGCAAATCAACCGATTCGCTGATACGCTTTCTCGAGATGGGAAGCTTAGCCGATCGGAACCCCTGGAATTTGACACGTTTTCTTCCTTGCCAATCAACGGGTCAGATTGACTGGCACGCCGCGCGAACCGCACCAGGGCGATCACCCGAACAGGAGCTAAGCAGATTCTCCCGGGTTGTGTGTCCGACGCTGAGGGTCAATCGGCTGACTTTTAGCGCCAACACAAGGCCACGACCACAGTCACCTCCTTACTCCTGCATCGTCCTTCCTGCGGTGAGCTCGGGGCTGTAGGTTTGAGATGGGCGGCAGCAGTCCTCGATGGTAGCGTCCGTGGCCAAGTGACGACGCCAGCAGCACGGAAATGTCTGCGCCGAACCCAACCGTCGATAGGGGAGAGCTCTGGAGAGGGCTGCTTCTCCCCTCCATCAAGGGGAGAGGAGGTGAGTTTTTGGTAATTGCTGAAAATTTTTTGTTATTGGAGATCTGATTGGTAGTCTGCTGGAGCTCTCTCTTATCTCCAAAATCTTCTAAATGGTAGGTTTTTGGTATTGGGGATGAATATGAGCAATTTGCTGGAGATGCTCTAAAAGAAAGGGAAAATGAGGACAACATTAGTAAAAAAGAAAGGGAAAATGCGAACATCATTTTGGCCCTGTCTTAAGAGAAAGGAGCAATGAATACTGACACAATCTGCCAATTGCTGAACTTCCAACTGAGATGATGCTCTGTTGGGCATCTCGGCCTATCATGACTATGTATCTCACTCAAAGGAAAAAAAAAACCCTTAAAAGTCTGAAATGTTCGTTTCCTCAAAGTGGAATTTAAGGCACAGAAATGTAGCAGAAAAACAAAACAGAAGTACACTATGAATATTGCCATCTGAATTTATAATGTAGCAGGGGCAGGTCAGGCCAGTTGAGTTCAGATTCGTCACATGTTTTATCTTATCTCTTTTCTCTGGAAACTGAATGCTGTCTTGGAGCACTTTGTGCAAGTGTTAATCTATGTCTATATCTATATCTATATACCTTGATATTAAAGAGCTGTTGTTTCTTTCAACCGTCGTGGTCATTTTGCAAAAAGGTTCCTCAACTTTTTCGTAATCAACCCGCGTAGGTCAGTTGCTGTCTCTTTCCATTAGATGTTAATTGTAACGGCCTAAGCTTATTACTGGTGATGTCCTATGCGGAATCATGATTTCTCTAGGTGGATTTTCTACTTGCCTTGTTAGTTGGTAACTGGCATCAAAGTTTATGATTAGCTTGTTAGTTAGGAGAGATAGAAACTGCAACTTCAGCAGGTCCAAAATTTCCTTTGATGCGTTTTGTAAATTGTTCTTGTTGGCTAGCTATGCTACGGCCTCAGACGATTTGGTTTTAGATTTTAGTAGAGCGCTAGATTTAGATTTTAGTAGAACACTAGATGCAGATTTTAGTGGAACAATACAGTACTGAAGGTTATCAGGTACTTGTGAGCAGAAAAGCATGCCCCAGCCATTGAAGTTTTAACTGTTTTTATGCTTTCCTGTGTATTTACAATGCGAATGGTTGATGCTGCAGAATTGTCTAAATTTCTACAAATTAGTCTTTTGTTTGGAAAAAAATATTTGTACTTGAACCATGTTTACTGACGCAAGGTAGCAGATTCAGGTACTTAGGTTGAGGTTGCATTGCTGTTACTTAGGCTCCGTTTGGTTCCCTTGCTTATTTTTAGCACATGTCACATTGAATGTTTAGATACTAATTAGGAGTATTAAACGTAGACTATTTACAAAACTCATTACACAGATGGAGGCTAAACGGCGAGACAAATCTATTAAGCCTAATTAATCCATCATTAGCAAATGTTTACTGTAGCAACACATTGTCAAATCATGAACTAATTAGGCTTAATAGATTCATCTCGTCGTTTAGCCTCCACTTATGTAATGAGTTTTGTAAATAATCTATATTTAATACTCTTAATTAATATCTAAATATTCGATGTGATGGGTGTTAAAAATAAGCAAAGGAAACCAAACGGGATTTTAGTGGGTATTGACCTGGGCTATTTGCATCGGATGTCTTTCAAACACCCACTTGATGTACTACACAAATATTTCCTAAAAGATGCTATTAATGGCCTTAAACAACAAAACTACAGCACAATTAGCCCACGGTCCTACACGGGCACATCTCCACCCGGTGGTTGAGGGCTACCTCTTGCTCTACCAAATCTAGATCATGGTTGGTTTTGCCTTTCAGTGCTTCGTGATCTCCCCCCACGGTCCCCAAATTTACTAAATTCTAGCGGCCTAGCCTAGACAGCAGGCACTGGGAGGAAGAAAGGAAGGGGAGCAGGGGCACCCGAGCCATCCATGCGTTCATGTACGGAGATTATTGAAAGATTACAGTTCATGCCTAATTAAGGGGATTTATCTGCGATGGACTCACCAAATATACATAAGCTACATTTTCAGAGAACGTTTACCTTTATGTAGTTAGTAATTTGATGTGTCCTACACCTAAAGCATTCATTCATTAACTTCAAATTAAATTGACCCACCGAACTGATCTGAACAGAAAGTATTCCAGCTAATTAGGATGGGTGGAGATTATTTTCTTCTTTGGGTCCAATTTTTAAATATCAAATATGGAAAACTCAGTCGAATCAAATATTCTGAGCTTGAGGCTTTCCTTGATTTACTTTGTTGAAATTGATCGGTAATTTTTTTTCTATGTAGACTAAGTTGGCCGGTTGGATGTGGTGGGCTGGTTTGGGCTGCATTAGGCAGTTAGGCTGGTATACGTGTATCTTGGTATATTGTCCTAGAGAGTTACTTACCGGTTATGACGAACTTCGTTGTGCAATGCTTGGTGATTTAACATTTTCACATTATAGCTTCATTTAGTTATATTTTTATTCAACATCAAGTTATCTAAACTTCAAACATCATGAGATCTTTTATTTTAGTATATCTCTCTTGGGTGCTCTAAATCTTCCTACAAAATGAGAAACTCTAAGAAAATCATAATCATAAAATTCCAGTAGTTGGTGGATGGCTGGACGCCATCAAGTAGCAGAACACCACCGTCTCATGCGGCTCTTCACCATCATACAGACCGCTATCCGCGTAGACTTTGGCTAAAGCATGGGTGGTGGTGTGGAAGGGACAACATCAGTATAGACGCTAAGCGACCATAGAGAATAATAATCTGAGAACGTGTAAAGACCCGTAGCAACGGGTGGTGGCGTGGAAGTGACAACATCAATATAGACGCTAAGCGACCGTACATGAAACAAGAATAATAATCTGAGAGAATAAAAACCTGAGAACGTGTAAAGATCCGTAGCAACGCATCGGCATTTCTACTGGTAATGATAGAGAGCAGTACTCCAAACTTGTTACCGCTTTCGCTGGAATCAGATTCAGATTTGCTTATAGAGAGATTTGCTTTTTCTCCTGAATATCCTCATGACGATACTCCTCACAATTCAAAACTGGATCTCAGAAAAAAAAGAGCCGAGACAACATGCAAATCTACAAAAATGGGACCAAAAGAAAACTGCACAAACACCCAGCTTCAATTAGTTTGAGCGAGCTGGACTCTGTCCATTTGCCCCTTCGTTCTGACGGTCGGAGTGGCCGGAGCTGTCTCCTCCTTTACTTCTCAAGAAGCACGATACAGCCACATGGACCACGAAATAGGCCAGCACGGCGATGACGAGCGCGGAGACGTATCCGGCGGTCTTCCACGACCGGCTGGAGCCGGCGGCGTAAGCGATCAGGAGGCCGAGCAGGTCCAGCACGATCGTCGTGTTCATCACCCCGAGCCACCAGCTCCACCACTTCTTGTTCAGCGACGGAGGCAGCAGGAGGACGATGACCACGACGGACGCAACGAAGGAGGTGGAGTTGCTGTAGAAGAAGGCCAGGTACCGGTGCCTCCGGTTGTCGTGCATCACCGGGTCGCCCGCAGCGTGCCCGGCGCCGTCATCCTGCCAGACCCCGCCAGGCGGTGCCAGGCCGGCCTGGTAGGTGATGCTCGCCACCAGGATTCCCAGCAGCATGAGATACTTGCGCTTGGCGTTCAGCTTCTTTTGTAGTACCTCATCTTCTGTCTTCGGGGTCTCCTTGGTAGACGGCTTCTCTGCATCATTCTCTGGTTTCAGGTTCTTCTCCAAGTCTGCATCTGTTTCCAGGGAGGCACTGGGTTTCTCTGCTCCGTTGTCCCGTTCCTTGGATGCCTGCTCTGCTTTCCTGTCTTTTTTCTTTTTAGCTTTGTCCCTCTGATCCCTTTTCTCATGGATGACCAAGAACACAACAGCCACTATGACCACAAAGAGGACGAACGCCGCCAATGCGAAGATGTAGATGGATGTCTTGAGATGCTGCGTGCTGCCGGCGGCGTATGCGCCCATGATACTCATCATGCCCGCCGCCGTGCAAACAGACAAAGCGTTGGTCCGGATGGCGGGCCGGTAAAGGTTGGGGTTTACGAGGACGATAATGAGCGCGATGGACAGCATGAAGCTCACCGAGTTGCAGTAGAAGAATGCCGTGTAACGGCGCGGGTAGTTGTTGAGCAGCACGGGGTCGCCGGCGAGGTGCCCGGTTGCTTGATCGTCCTTGAGCAGGAAGCCGCTCGGCGGGGTCAGGCCGGCTTGGTAGGTGATGGTGGCCGCCAAGATCGCGAAGAGGAGCAGCCGCTTGCGCCTCTTCTCCAACTGCTTAGCCTTTTCCTCCTCCTCGTTCTCCGGTGAAGCTTGATCCTGCCCTCTTGTGCTGCCGTCCTTGCGGTCCACCAATACAAGATGGATCACCACGTAGACGAGGACCGCGCCGGCCAAGGCCATGGCGTGGATTGAGGTGTTGACGTCCCGGCAGCTCCCGGCGGCGTATGCGCCGATGAGGCCCAGTAGGTCCAGTATCATGGCAGCCTCCAGGGCGTTGTGGTGGTGCAGTGTCTTCATCCGGACGAGGACGATGGCTACCAGGGAGGCCACGAAGGCGACAGAGTTGCAGTAGTAGAAGGCCTTGTACCGCTTGGGGTTTGTGGTCAGCAGGATTGGGTCGCCGGCCATGTAGCGGCCGCCGGCATCGGCGCGCTGCCAGAGGCCGCCCGGTGGGTTCAGGCCTGCTTGGTAGGTGATGGCCGCTGCGAGAGTGGCGAGCAGCAGAACAAGAGAGCGAGCCCTCTCCAGCACTTGATGTACTTGCTGCTTGGCACTAACATCACAGAGAAAAAAAATCCGTCTAAAATTACTGAGAAAACAAAATCCATCTCAAATTAACTGCAAGGACGAAGAAGGATATATGCTATATAATACCTGCCATTCGAATTGCCAGTGTTTGGCTGTCGTTGAGTGCTCTGCTCCAAACAAGATTGTTCTGTGCCACACAGACATCCTGACACTTTATCACGGATGCGTTTTAGTTGTTTCCACAAGCAGCTGTTCGTTATGGCATCTTTGCAAAACTTAACAATGGCCGCTTGAACGAGAATGAAACCAATGACGGCACCAACCAGAGAGTTGACATAGATGGTAGTGTCAATCTGCCGGCAGCTGCCGGCGGAGTACGCCCCGACGAGGCCGATGAGCGTGACGGCGATGAAGACGTAGAGCTCGACCGACCGAAAATTCTTGCTGAAGGCAAGCTTCTTGTCCAGGAGAATGATGATGATGAGCAGGGACGCGACGAAGGCGGTGGTGTTGAAGACGAAGAAGGCCTTGAGGCGCGCGTCGTGGCGTCCGCCCTTGAGAATGGCCCGGCCTGGGCGGTGGCCGCCGCCGTCGTTGTCCCAGAATCCTCCCGGCGCGCTGAGGCCGGCGACGTACGTGACGCTGACGGCGAACGTGGCCAGCAGCATCAGCACCTTGCGGAGCCGCAGCAGCGCGCTCTTGTCCGCCCTCTCCGCCTCCGATTCGCCGGCATGCTCCGGCGACTCATCCTCCCCCTTGTCCATCTTCTTCTCGGGCGCGCCGTCTTTCCCCTTGTCCGCCGGCGCCGTCAACGAGGCCAGCAGCATCAGCACCTTGTGGACCTTCGCAACCGCCCTCCTGTCCATCCTCTGCTCGTCCGACGCCGGAAATGAGGCCAGCAACGTGTGGACGGCGAGGTAGGCGACGACGCTGGCGAGCAGGACCAAGGAGTAGATGGCCGTGAGCCCGTCCCGGAACGTGCCGGCGGCGTAGGCGACCATGAGGCTGAGCAGGTCTAGGACCATGACGAGCCGGAGTATGGCGAGCACCGGCGCCAGGCTGATCCCGCCCCGGTCGTGCAGGATGGACAGGATGAGGACGAGGACGATGACGACGAGCGAGGAGGCAAAAGCGGTGGCGTTGCTGTAGAAGAAGACCAGGTAGCGGGCGTAGCTGGTCTCCCGGATGATGGGGTCGCCGGCGATGCGGTCGCGGGAGGGGTCGCCCTCCTGCCACACGCCGCCGGGCGGGTTGAACGCCGCGCCGTACGTTACGGTGGCCACCAGCGTGGCTAGCAGCAGGAGGTACTTGCGCAGCCTGTACTCCCACGACGGGTCCTTGGGTCCTTCCGTCCTCGCGCCCTCCCCGGCGGTGCCGGCGGGCTGCTCCGCCATCGCCGCCGGCCGGCTCGCCGTGCCATCCATCCGGCCGCTACGGGCGCGCTCAGTGCTCACTCCCAAATCAAGTCTCAGGCTCTCAGAGGGTGTGGGGAGTGGGCTTGTAGCGGGGGCCCGGCGGGCGAGGCGGAACGTGCCGTGCGTGCCAGAGGTGAGAGTTTTATATTTTGTTTGACGAAGACTTGACCCCGCGCGCGCGTCGTGTTGCTGCGGTGCTATTGAGCTATACGAAGGTCCCTCGGCTCTGCCACGAAACTTCTCGCTCCGGTGGCCACACGCGCACACCCTGCGCGTGGGCGTGGACTTGACCCGGAGTCCAGGTCACCATCCGCCGAAACCCGTCGGGCTCCGAGCTGGATCTGCAGCCTGCGTGAGCTCGGGGCGCCCTCGTTTTGCAGGAGGAGCACCACGGGACCGCGTTATGGTAGTAAATGGAAATTTGTAACCGGATTGGAATCCAGTGGGAGCTGAGAATGCCAAGGACGTATATTCTGTTTCACAAAACTGCTGGGATGCAAACTGAACTATACAAAAACTGCAATCTAGTAATGTTGCCATCTGTGTTTGGTGGCCGATTCTGAATCGTTGCGAGGACAGGATAACTGTTGACCTGTTGTCTCTGTGGACTGTGACTCCAACGGATGAGGTGATGAATATACATACTCCCGTACCGCAAGCCGGACTAACAACGTTTTTGTAATTTTAGTTCAGTTCTACCTGATGACTCGTGTAGCACTCTTTGATCAATATGCGCACTTTCTTAAGCAAGTGATTATTTGCACTTAGATGGCTGCACTAATATGCCAATACAGTTTCACTTTCAAAAAACAAACAGAAGAAATAAACAATCTGACTGAGATGTGGGCCCAGGGCTGTGCGGGTGGTGGAGGTGGACAGGTGAGACGGAGCGTGGTGGCAAGTGGCAACAGCCGGAGCTCATCTGGCCCGCTGCCCGTTCGACGAAATCACGAAATGCCCGAGACCATCGAGGAGAGAGAGAAGATGAAGAGGGAAGAGAGATAAGATGCTCAATCAGCGAGCCACATCAGCGAAAGACGTTTACGTGGAGAGATCAGCAAAAGACGTTTACGTGGAGAGGTATGAACTTAAGTGATATGATTTTAAAGTTTATAAACCTAGAATTGCACTAGAAATGTACTTTTGAAGTTCGTGTACCTACATGACATTATGACATAATGTTACAGGTTGATGTATCTTAGGTGCATTTTACGTTCATTATGATTTCGCTATAAATTGTGCTGTTATAACTAGTGAATATGTGGTGTGTATTTGTTCCTTTTTATCCTTTGATTTAGCTTGTCGATAGAGTTTGTCCCACCTATTTTGTTTTCATGACTCGGCCATTGCGCTTATGTACTTTCTTTTATAAAACAAGCATATACTCCCTCCGTTCCAAATTATAGGTCGTTTTAGCTTTTATAGATACATAGATATTATTATGCATCTAGACATAGGGTATATCTAAGTGCATAACAAAGTTTATGAATCTAATAAAATTAAAACGACCTATAATTTGGGACGGAGGGAGTATGAGTTAAGAACCATGCTAGCTACAGCACATGCCAAAGGGGATTTGATGGAGAATAGGATCCACCTTTTTAGACTTTTTCTATTTATTTTTCCACCTAGGATTCAAATTACATACTATTCATTTCTTAGTGAGATTTTAAGTCATGATAGGCCGAGATGCCGAAAAGACCAGTATCTCGGTTGGTTGCTCAGCTATTCAAAGAATGTGTCAGTATTTGTTGCTCCTTTCTCTTATACAAGTCCAAAATGATGTCCCGTGTTTTCATCTTTTTTAAATATTTTTGTATGCTCTCGTTTATCTTTAGTGGATAGAGTATTCCTGCCGTTTGTTTATAAAAACCAAGGTGGTGTTTGGTTGGCTCAAATGTAACGTAATCTGATTACAGAAGGTAATGAATCCCATTACATATGTTTGGCTGCGGTGGTTTGTAATCAATTGACACTGTAATCGAATCCCTTACCTAAATAATATCTATACAAGCTTGTTACCCCTCCTTCCCCACCGTAATCAGATATAGCACCCACACAGTAATTTGATTACGTTACCAGAGTGCAACCAAACAAAGAGGGTAATCACCCATTCCACCACCAACTACATTGTAATCTGATTCCCTTTGCGTTTACATTATCTTAGCACGAACCAAACACTATCCAAATGTTAAAAGAAGGTCCAAGTTGGTCATGTCAGAGATTCCAGAGGTGCCAACAGCCAAAAGATATGCACATGGGTTACCGGCGACCGACATCGGAGATTCCCACTGCATATGCTACTAGCATAGACATCTCAAAAATAAAGCACCAACCACTTCCAATTCTGAGAGACCATTTGGATAAGTATCACTCTGCTGCACAAGAAATCTAGAATGGAACTCACGGAACTTTGCAAGATTCCTAGTCTGTGTTTGTTTCTGTCCTCTTCTACCTTCGCCTGTCGCTCGTTAAATTCCAATTTAGAAAATAGACTTTCCGGGCTTTCAAGTGTTTCTCAAGTTAATTCGTTACACTTCAGTTTTCAAACTTACATACATACTCCCTCCAGTTTCGACATATTTGACGTTTTTTACAACAATCCAGTCAAACATTATAGCTTTGACTATTTATAAATTTTAAATATTTACTTTTAGAAAAAAACAATATGTGTAGAATTGCCTTGAAGAATACTTTTGTAGAATCATATACGTATTTCATTTTATATAAACATAGTGGTTAAAATTGTATTATTGAGAGACCGTTCTATATATTATTCAAAACTATTGAAAGTAAGGGGCAAATGACAAGAGTGAATATTGTATTATCTCATGAAGTCTGTACATATATATACATGATGAAGGAGCATCACGAAGGGACATGTCCATTAGGACATGTAACCGCCCACAGCCTTTCAAATTAGATCACATGGTAAATGTTCTTTAACACTCCCCCCTTTCAATTCCAACTTCATTTGATCATCCTTCAGTTACGTTGATAATTTGTCTAAGAGAAATCTTGTGGGTAAAATTTGAGAAGGAATATATATAGGTAGATATATATCAGGTGTTCCTCAAAAAGCAGTGGGAAAAATAAGGAGAAGAACCATGGTATATTATTGTTCCATTCGGACCTCCATGAGAGAAACTCAAAGTATAGTTCAGAGAACAATGATATGTCTGTAGCCATCATCTCTAAAAATTTCGGTGGGAGAAAAATAATGATGAGATATATAACTTAGGCTGATATTTCTCTGAGATAATCTTGTTAGAAAATCTGAGAAATATATACATAAATTAGGTAAACTCCTCAAAAAACCAATGAGAAAAATAAGGAGAAGATTCATGATATATTGTTGCTCCATTTGAACTCTTGTGAGGTAAACTCTTAGTCTAGTTCAAAAGAACAACAATTATGTCATTAAGTATCATCCTCAAAAACCCCGGTGGGGAAACATAGATGATACGACATAAGACCTTGTGTCGATGTAGCCTCATTAAAAACTTTGAATGAGAAACCCAGAAAGGGAAAAAACTCATACAATGAAGAGAACACAACATTATGTAGAAACAAGTTTTGGATCAAAGAGAAAACTCCCCCAATACTTGCAAATCACCAAGTCATCTCATACCAATCTGTTAAACACATTTGAAATGTGGAGTAAGGTAGAGACTATGTAAATAATCCGTAGGATTATCATAATACTTAGTTTGCAAAATGTTTATTTCCCAATGATAGGGATAAAAAATTCTTAGGGCTAAATGTATACTAACATTGTGCCTCACATAACTTGCATCCATCTAAAACACAAAGTGATTTTATCTTTATAGATAATATAGTTAGTGATTAGTAGAACCACAACCACCACATAGTCTTAGTATGTGGCTTATCATTCTACAAAGACACGCGTAGTGTTGCTATAGAATGATTGGTGTAAGTGACCACTAATGTCTGTTGATAGACATCCATGAAATGGTAGGTCCAACTTACAAAGTAAATGAACTATGTTAGTGACCTGGCGCTCTAGGGATCTTATATAGACAACCAAGATCAATATATCCAATCATAACCAAATCATGAGTTCTATTAAAGAACATAACATGATCGCATGTGCCATTTGCTAGCATATCATTGCTAAAAGAATATCCGGTTGGATGCTCTTGCAAGATACATTAGCACTTCTCATGGTCTCAGACAATCAAACAAACATAAGAGATATGGATATGAGTTTTTATATTTAGTTTCTTCAATATATATTTGATATAGACAACTTCGTATCCAAGATTCTTGGGAAAAGAGATTTTGAATTGAAAATCTCAAAAGGAGATTTCGTTCAATTCATATGCTCCATCTCAAACTCTGTCAGTAAGTAATGTATGTTTAGAAATATGCAGCAGGCACATACACTAAACATACAATTCTTCGTGTATCCCTTTGAAAGGAGGAATTCACTAGGTCGATTGTACCACATTCAACCAGTATGTTTTCAGCCATGAAGTGACTTTCTAAGCATTACACAATATATGTTGCAAGTTTGTGTTTAGGGATTAGGTATTTGGATTCCTTTAGGACTCCACAAATACACCAGAATCCAATGACTACATAGGCGTATGTTGTCACTACATCTATCAGCTGCATAGATAGATGATTTTACTGCCATAAGTATAATATTGGAAATTTATGACTTGTATAGGAGAATAAATAGCATTGAAAATAATGCTTGGGCTTTACATAAAACCCTTATTGCTACTAGCCTTACTTCTCACCACCATACTGTTCCCAAATCCATTTCTGGATGAAAATAAATTTGTATCTACAGTAAAGATACCATGAAACATTGGAAATAGACCAAACACTTCTTTTAGGTGAGCTTTAGGTGAGTGAGGCTATCTATGCTTCATTGTATCACTCTACAAGGTCCAGTTTGAGCATGGAGGTGACCTGCCATGGCCATGGTCTATTGGATTACTTGAAATGCATATACAATGTGCTGAGAAGTAAGTGTAAACACATGTAGCCTTTAAATAGCAAAATTTCTCTAGTTGACATGATGTCTATATTTTATGCACCCTTATGATTCATCATGAAACCCCAAAATGAGAATCCAGGGCTTCCGATATCCCAGCCTCAGTATTGTGCACCACTGAGCTAGGTCGTTAATGTCTTCCATTCACATGATGAATATCGCCTACGTCTTCTCCGATATTCTCTTGTCGATGGCCTTGTCTCGCTCGGTGGAAAGCAAAAGTGTCTGATAATGTATTGAAAGTAAGGGGCAAATGACAAGAGTTGTATTGATGCTGTAAAGTCTGTACATATATATACATGGTGAAGGAGCACCACGAAGTGACATGTTTATTAGGACATGTAACCGCCCACACCCTTTGGAATTAGATCACATAGTAAATGTTCTCTAACAAAAAAACAGCAAGTATTTAACTAATTATAGATACCGGAGGGAGTGCACCGTAAGGAAATGGCAAAACATGTAACAAATCCTGGGACTCCATTTCTGCAACAAAAATTCACGCTGAAACTCCATCAGGTTCGGAAAGAATTTTTTTTGCAGGATTCAAACCTAACCATGAGAAGCTGTGGGAACGACAAAACCTATGATTTTATTGCCGGATTTTGTTGAAAAGAATCCTAACACTTCATTGGTGTGATGGCGGAACAAATCATAAAAATTGCTTTATTTGATAAGATTAGCACGGTAGTGGGATGCAATAAACACCATCCAGTCAGTCGTAACTAGTTGTCATTCTTTTTAATAATCCCAATGCCAACCTGCACAAGAGTACCTACACCAGCAGCCACCTGTACGCAACTACGCATGAATAAAGCCGGGGCACACGATGCTTCCTCGTATGAGGATTCTTCTAGCATCGCAGCCACCGGACTCAGCTCAAGGATCTATGGAGGGAATGTAGAACCTCAATATGAGGAATCTTTTAGCACCAGGGCACTTATTGGAAGCTCGCCAACATCAAAAAGAAGAAGCCTAAGGCCAACTACTGCTATAACCCAAGCCATACTTTTCAAAGAGGAAGATGGAGCTCTATTTATAGCCAGGAAGCTAAGCTACCATCCAAGAATTGCAACAATGCTCCCGTGACTACATAGTGAAAAACTTGCCCCACCGCCTGGCACAAGTACAGTACCCACGTGTAGAATCAACCAATCTGAGCAAACGCTCGCACATGATCCGCCCTGATTGGAAAATGACAAGGTACACATAGTACCCTCGTGCGTCCTCTTGAATACACTCACAATAATGCAGGCACAAAGGACAAAGGCATAGTGTTCTCATGCGTCCTCTTGGGTACACTCGCAATAATGCAGAGAAAAAGGATGAGTACTTCATCTACGAGGCTACAAGTAGTAAGCTATCACAGCCTACTCATCAACTGAGATCACAAGTCAAGTCAGCAATAAACAAATGCTCAACAAAGTACTAAGAATCATCACGGTTGCACTAGTCGGAAACTGCAATACAATATTTTAGTTCCTCCAAAAGATCATTGTTCAAAGATACAAAGAAGGACTATTGCAGGTTGATGAATTTGGCTACTTCCTCAACTATGGGGTCCAATTCTTCCAAGTATTGCTGATAAGTTTTGTCCAAGCAATTCGCAGCAACACCCTCCACCACTGGAGATAGGTCAGCCATAGGATAGAAAGACTTGACGAATCCCAGCAGTTGCTTGGACACCGACTTGGCCATACCTTGGACTAGGCTATTAATCTTTGCCAACGCATCCCTAACCCTATACAGTAGGGGACGAGGCTCTACTCCTTCCTCAGTGGGCTCCACCATGTCAGCCAGAGGTCGTGCCACATCAGACCAATCCTTGAGAAGTTCTTGTTGTGCCTTGAGAGTAGTCATGGCCCCAACTAGGCCAACATCACCGTCTCGGTGCATTTTAGATTCCTTCTCCAGATCGTGCTCTATTTTCTCCAGCCAACTTTTTAGCTCTTCATGCTCCTCCGTTAGCAACAAATCCAAGGACGCACGCAGCCTCGAGCTCCGGGGCTTCAGTATCCACAGAGTTGAGAGGAACGGCAACCAAGACATCCGTCGCAGATGGTTCTTCAACTAATACGACCTCAGGCAGCGGTCCAAGGGCAGTAGTCTGGGGAGTTGCCGATGTTGCATACTGGAGAGAACCAATCATGTCCTGCAGCAATGTGGCCGCAAATGACATCGCATCTTCCCCCACCGCTGGAGCTAAGTTCTCCTCCGATTCGATAACAGGCACAGGGGCTGGGTTCGCAGTTGAGTGGTTTTCATTATCAACTGCTAGACTTGGGCCTACCGCACCAAGTTCAACACTCGAAGATGACCTACACACAACAAAGCATCAGAAACAGAGAGCAACTACTCGATACAAATTTTGATGCTCAAATTACAGTGATAGGGTACTCACTTGGTCGACCGATGAGACACTAGAGGAGCTTTCTTCACCAAGCGCATTGGCAAGGTACTAGGAATTGACATACTTGGAGCTCCAGGGTTGTTGCCAATATCTGCAGCAATCAACGGCAGCCACATGATTGCCACTAGTGTCCACACATTCTCCGCCGCTGGAAATTTCGGACAGAGTAGCATCAGACATAGTCACCGGTGTTTTCACTGCTTCACTCATGTCTGTCTCCGTTGAACTGACTACACCGTCGGCATTCACCCCTACCTCCAAAGTCACGCTTGGAGTAGTTACCTTCGGAGCCATGGTCATAGCACTGGTTGCCGTGTCCGCCGCATCAGTCCCCTCGGCGACAGCTATTTCTGCAACTTCGTCGGCATTGTTGGTAGCCATCTCCGTGGCATCAACATCCTCATCATCAGCTGCCCATACGGTCTCGACTACTTCACTAGCAGTCTACAGAAGAAAGAACTCAAAGATAAGTGGTCAAAACTACACAAAACAAGTACAATAGTACTCGCACCTCAAGGCCTTGCCCGTTTGCAAAAGTTATTACCGGCGGGGGGGGGGGGGCATCATGAATGCGAAGATCGTGTCTAGTGCACCTCTTGGGCACAATAGTTCGCTGCTTCTTTGGTGGTGGTGCCAAATCAGCATCTACATCATCACTGGCATGGCGCCTTGGCACAACAAAAGATGACTTGTCTTGTTTCGAGACACGCGGCTGCGGTAAAAAGAAACCCTCACCGTCAAAATCAGAGCTGTCAATGGGATCAGTCTCTTCATCCTCCCCCTCCTCCCCTTCCTCTTCTAAGGAAACCCTAGGTAATTGTAGTGAATACACTAGCATTGCGTTCTTTGCGACATATGTACCGGGAGGAGGAGGTGGCGAATAATACATGAGTACATTTTCCTGCACAAGAAGAAACAAGTCGGAAAACAACAGATCAAAACAATACAAGTACTCGAAGTAGAACACTAACAAATACTTACTTCATTCAGCTTAGTCCTACCATCGAACTCTTCAACCGCTCTAGGTTCGCCCTCAAGTTCTTTGAACATCTGGCGCAATCAGGCTCCAACCTCTCCATCAGAGATATCATCAGGTGACATCTGCGAGGGATCGTCGAGCCCAGAGTACTCGTATGCAGGAGTCTGCCGAAACTGCAATGGATGTAACAATCTTTTCAGAAAGCTAGCAGCTACGACTACTCCTATCAAACCCTGCTTCTTCAATGCACCAATCTTGTTCAACATATTGGGTACTTGAATACTTTTAGCAGTGGTTGGTTCATCAAGCCATCAGCTGCTATACATTGGATGATGTCCAGTAATCTTGGGCAGAGACGGCCTATGATCTTCAATATAAAACCACTTCTCCTTCCAACTACCATGAGATTCCACCAGCTCATACTCTAAATACAGATCCGAGTACTACTCATGGATCTGGAAGCTGGCACCTCCAATAACCTGCATATTCTCCTGACTAGGCTGTGGCTTCAGATGAAAGATCTTGAGGAAAAGACCAAAATTAGGTAGAATCCCCAGAAATAATTTGCACAAGTGAACAAATATGGAGATAGGCATGATGCTATTGGGATTGAGATGGATGAGTTGCAATGAATAGTACTCCAAAATGCCCCAGAAGAAGTTAGAAGTCGGAATAGCAACCCTACGCTCCCCAAACCGAGCAAATATTACCGTCTCATTGGGATGGACTTCAAACATCCAAGCATTGCCATAAGAGGACCTCCAGCCCACGACTGCCTGCTCCTATAGCAGTTTGGCATCCACCAGCTCTTGGATCTCTGCATCCTTCATGGTGGATTGCTTCCACGCCATCGCTTGATTTGGCGGCACGGTCTGGTTGGTCTCCCCACACTTCGGTGCTGGCAGTTTGGGCTCCTTCCCCTTCCTGGAAGTTCCCCTTTGGGGACCCTCCTTGGGTGCCTTCTTGGCATCCTCCTTGGATCCCTTCTTTGAACCTTCGAGCTTCCTCCCCATCCTAATTGTTGCCTTGGACTTCACTTGCATGCACTCAGGGGCTTAGAGGAGGCGTCGCAGATGACGGAAGGTGCAGCGACACTAGCAGATCAAGATGAGATCGCGGCGGCGCTGGGAGCTAGGGTTTTTCAGCCAAACAATAGAGGCAAAATGGCAGTGTAAAGGGTAAGGGTAACTACCCCATAACTTTTATAACCGCGGCGGAGTCTCTAGGGTAACGGCCCGATATTTTGCTAATCAGCGGAAATTACAGCTTTATCCACGCAAGACAGGTTTTTTCCAAAACAGCAAAAGCTGAAAGGTCACGGTAACAGATTAGAGGACCCTAATACCTCTCGAAATCAGGCGGGTAACGGCTCGGGGGCTGCGTATACCATGCCCATTGGATAAAATTTCTTTTCTTTCAAAGATCAAGATGAAGATGAAACAAAAGTAGATTGACCCTCAGCCTGACTCTTCAATTCAGCCTAAGGCTCGGGGGCTACTCCATATGGAGTGGACTTTCATCGCATTCCCATATAAAAATTTCAAGGCAACCTACTCAAAAGCCACGTTGGATGAGGCTAGAGTACCTTCTAGCCGCATGACAATGCTCAAGTACTCGAAGGACTCAGCTCCAACAGAAGTACTCAAAGAGTACCAAGAACTAGTCGAGCAACATCTATGAGTACTCAAGGCTGCTGCATTTGACTACAAAGTACTTGGGGGCTTGTCGGCCATACACCTATAAGCCCACCACAAGACCTGTACGGACCCACACCAGGAGACATACACCAAATCATATCAAGACATGAAGACTACGGTACAGGGTGGCGTAGTCTACATAAACTCTAGAGGACTAGTCAAAGACATGGAAAGTACTCCTCCAAGTTAGAGTAGAACTCTCTAGTTGAATCCGACTAGTACTCCTGTATGACAACTACCCTGTAACTCTGCTCCCCCAGTCTATATGGGCAGGCAGGGACCCCCTCAAGATAAGTTCAATCGAATACAAGCAAACAACATACATGACGTAAGGTATTACACAATCTAGCGGCCTAAACCTATCTAAATCGCATGCCTACGTACACCATCGAGCTCCTGATTTTAGCAACACCCACCAACCAAAAACTCTTCCTCGGGTACTCCCTAGGTAGGTTGCCGGGTTAAAACACCGATAGACTGGCCACCACATTCTTTGCCATATATCAAGGACGCGTACCTCGAATTAGGAAAGCATGATTGAATCTCCCACCCGACAAATCACCCTCATGTTTCCTTTTTTTCTCAAGGTGCGTACACACATTTATTTGAGTACTTGTCAGCGCTATCTACTTGTGTATTGTCCTAGTTCTCCTAGCCCAAAGAAACCAACACAAAAGCTTCTCTGCCATCTCTGCCTTGACAGCACCTTCGAGAATTCTATCATGCCATCCTCCATCGTGCTTGAAATTCTAACTATCTAATGGTGCGACCTGCCTACCGAGATATGGGGGGAGATCACCAGCCGCATTGACATGTTGGACATCATGAGCTTCTCTTCAACCTACAAGTCACTAGAGTCGGTTTGCAAGACCCTTGGAGCTACCGTTGTAAAGTTAGGGATTGTAGTACTGGTCGCATTCAACTAGATCAAGATGGCTGGGGATTGAGGACGACCTGAAAACAGGCAAGTTTGGTTTACATGATGTCTCCAATGCATTGTCCTTTTGCTGTGTGAATGAGGGGTTGCAACGTAGGATCTGTTTAGGTGGCAAGGGTGATTGGCTAGTTACTATAAATACAAGCCTCGATGTGGAGCTCCTAAACTCAATAACCAGAACTAAGGTTCCACTACTGTCCTTTGGTAATAATCGGAGTGGTATAGAATTGCCATCATCCAAGGAACATAGTGTAATATTTCCTCAATTTGCACGTGATGTCCGTCGCGTCGTCCTTTCTCAGATGCCATCCCACGCGGATGGCTATGAGGCCATCGCACTTTTCTTTGATGGATTTTTGACATACACAGCACAAGGTGAAAATGTTGGGGGGTGTTGAAGAATCCAACTGACCGTAATGACAATTCCTACAATTATTATTCAGAGGTTGTCTTGGATATCATAGTTTACCATGGATAGGTGATTGCTGGTTAAGAGGATGGTGACATGTTTGCATGGGACATGAGCGGTCCAGACTTGACACCAGTGTAGGTGCCAACACCACAAACTACTCCAAGTGAGGAGGAAGTTGAACGTGTGTTCTACCTTGCCATCAGCTAATCCTGCCATGCTTGTATGGTCATGGTTTTGGACACAATAGCAACAAGAGTAGAATGGTGTGGAATGAACATGACAGGTTTGAGCAGCTGGATAGTATTTTCATGTTTGAATTTGACGATGCAAATGTGACATGGAGAAGGATTTCATCCATTGGGAAGGACCAACCATTATTCCTTGGGCTAAACTACCCCTTTTTTTGTCACTTCAACTGACTTGAAGGGCAATAGCGTCTATGTGGCCGATGTGTAGAACTTTGATGTTGGCATATGCAGCTTGGGTAAAGAAGGGCAAGTCTCCATTACTAATCAAGATTTTCCAGTTGATGAGAAGGCACATTTGCTCAAAGGATGAACCATTCGCACCCAAATATGGTTCTGTCCTACTACTCATGCAAAAGGAAACAATTAGTTTATAATTATAGTATAGATTTTCTTGTTACTTTGCTCATTCTTCACTGCATTGTAATGCTTGATGATTGATTTAAAATATAATTTAAGTTCACAAGTGATTTTGAATGATTGATTCATCGCTATACATATAATACTAGTCTACATGTTAATTTAAAACACAATTTACATCCATAATCAATTAGATCTTAATAGATATAATAAATAAAATTGCCACTGCAATGCTGGATGTATGATCATATCTAAACAATCAATCAACCTTTTACCCTCCCTACTATGTTTATTGTATGTTTCCAAACGCATCTCCACGAATTAGGCTGGTTATCTGTGTGATCGGGGTATTGGGTTGTAATATGAAACTAAGGATAGTATGAAAGGAAAAAGGAAGGTGTGAACACAATCAGCGGGGGCGCCGTACAAGAAGATGAATTGATGTCAATTCATTTCACCACACGCACCGCGATCCATTCCATGTATATAATAACTACCTTACAATGAACCATGGGCCAGCGTTTAACCCACGAACTTAGACACGTAAATGACAGCCCATTATAACCATTACAAACTCAAAAGGTAAAATATTTTTACAGCCCATGTCGATGGCCTGGCCCGTTGTATGTCCTAGATTGTTCAACAATCTTCTACCCCAGTATAGAAGGGGACCGACCATTCACCTCCTAGAAGTTGTCATCGATTCCCCTTTCCACATTGTAGCATTCTTGCGGATCTACCGAGGATACGCACAAGTAACGCTATCTGGCAAGGATGCCTTCGATCGAGGTAACTCAGCAACTTCACAATGCACTTCATCCCTTTCAGCGCTCTCCATTAGCTGGGATCCAAAACTTTCAACCTTTGTTTGTCCATAGAATGGACACACAACACCACAAACGCCATGCCGAACAACTTCCCTTTGCCATCGGAACCATCTTCCAAGGAGGAAGAACTTTTGCTTCCCAGTGAACAGGTCAGCACCGATGAGAACCCGAACGACTCTATTCCACCATCGTCACCTCTATGGACCGACGATGAATGGGAGGAGAAGTCCCCATCAGAGACTGACAGTGACATCAGCTTGGCTCTTGCCCTGATGAAGATGGACCCCTCCATCACACAAGATGAAGAAGGGCAGATGGATACAGATGAAGGGGAAGGTGAGGGATATGAAGTTGACATCGAGGACTATGAGCACTGACTGCACAAAAGAATCAAGACTTGCTCGAGTCCATCTGCTTGGGACACCGCCGGCCCATCAACCAACAATGACAGTGTCCCCGACACTCCTCCTAGCTTCTCTAGATGCGATCGTGTGTTTGGTGCAAGAGAGGAACCGCGCAACAAGCCTGGAGACACCACCGAGTCTCCAATCAACCTCGACAAATCTGATGATGAAAAATAAGACACATAGTGTGCGCTTCATGTCTTTTTCAATTTCTTACAAGCAATGTTATCAGATACTATAACCATATTTTCCTTGGCGTATGTAAATTATCATATCATGCAATTAATATATTATAGAATTAATGAACTCACAATATGTAAATTATCTTGGCGTGCTTCTATGATTATTTAATGTGGGGATATAAACCGTTAAAAAAGTATGCAAAGTAGCCCTTAAAAAAAATTCCTTCCTTATTTCATACTCGTCAACTTAACACTACGGACCTAATCAAGGTCTACTTCACAACTACAAACATTTTCATACTCGTCAATGACATGTTCCATATGATTGCCATTTATCATGTACTCATACATATCAGCTATGGAATGTGGAACGCACACTCTCCCTAAGCTTGCATCTAGTGCCTTGATCTCGACGGCATGTATGACAATAGCAATTTTGATGCCATCGTGAGCCATGATGTCCGTACGCAGTCCAGCTCTAACATCTGTACAAGAAGTTGCAAGATTAGCAAACCTACGATGCCCATATATATATATACACATACTATAAAGAAATAATAATTATGCAGCACCTCCGAGGCTGGGAATGCATGGGTATGCGCCATTATCAATCAGAGTAATTGATGTATTCTGGCACTCTTCGAAGCAAGCTGCAAAATCTCAGATTTGAAAATGGATAACAGATCTACATGTGAGCTCTTGAAATTTACACGAACTCTTGATGAGCTCATGTATTTGCATACGCACCTCTATCTCGGTTTACACGAACTCTTGTTGCAACCATAAAACCATTGCTTAGTTCAGCACCAATGAGTTTTCTATAGGCCATCTGATCAAAGTTAGATATGATGCGTAGAAATCCAGTGCGACTTCAACACACACAAGGGTTTGAAGTGACATAGAAATGCATAATTTAACATTTAATTAAGCGCAATGGAATTAACAAACGTTGTATCTTTCAAGCAGATCTCCGTTGTGCAGTATGGTTCAAAGGACCAAATTGGTGTCATCGGGCCAACAGAAGCAACTACCACGAACAAACTTACCTCGAATCCATGCTCCATGGCAAGGGCTTCCTGCATAATCAAGAAACTGGCTCATGAAACCATCGTGTTGTTCACAAAATTTGCCTTCATCTCAACTGTTAGTGTGTACTCCTACGCATGGAGATCGAGACAAATTCGGTGTCACACGTCATGCACTAGCAATTCAGTGTATATATACTTGACGCCGCTTACCTCCAAGTACCTCATATTGAAAGGTGATTGGCTAGCCAATTTGTTTCCAAAAGTTAATGGATCCAATATTAGGGGATTAATATTGAATTAGGAAAGCCAGAATCAAAGGGTCTGACAAGGAATACTGAATTACCAGGTGTATAATACCTTTCATAAATAATCAATAATCAATATATCAATTTCCAGTTACATACTATAGTCATACTGTTGGCGCTAAAAATCGGCCGACGATCCTCAGCGTCGGACACACGACCCGGGAGAATCTGCTTAACTCCTATTCAGGTTATCACCCTGGTGCGTTTCACGCGGTGTGCCAGTCAATCTGACCTGTTGATTGATAAGGAAACAAAAGTATTAAATTCCAAGGGCCTCGATTAGCTAAAGTTTCGATCTGTCTTAAAAAGCGTATTGGCGAATCGGCCGATTCACTGTAGAGGTGACCAGCTATAAAATAGCTGATATCGCGTAGTGATTGTAAAGAAAACTTACAAGAGCAAGCTAAACAATGCTAGAGAAGCAACACTTGGGATAGATCAAATCGGCTATGTGATAACAAAGAATAAAAGTAATAAAAGCTGATAGTTCGTATCTCAAGCTCGATAACTGGTATCTAATCGCCAACTTAGAAGTAAAGTACGAGGAAAAAGTAGATTTGTTGTATTGATTGATGTGTTTTTTATAAGCCTTACGAGGCAGCTATTCATACCCCACCACAACTGATTTCCTAACCAACTAGGATCTATCTCTAATTTAAAATGATAATAAATATTTACAAACACAACTCGTACCCAAGTTGGTTATTATTTTTCCATGGGTCAATCTCCATCTTCAGCTAATCTTCATCTTGGCCCACCTTAGGCCCATACCAGCATAACCATCCCGACTCCCAAGCAGCTAGCCTTTATCAACTCCCTCTGCCAGTCGGCCAAAACACTGTAGCTTAATCGACCGATTACCAACTGTAGCTTCTAGCTACCGCACTGGCCGCTTTTCTCCTTCTATGACGTCGATTTCATACACGTGTCAAAATCTGGCGTCAATAGATGCTCTCTAGTTTTGGAGTGAAACACAACTTTTGCTCCGAAACTTTTCAACTTTTAACTCCTTCCCAGAAGAAAACACAATAGTAAGCATGGCGAAAACTCATTTACGCTCTGTAGTCTCCTCTCTGATAAGCCCTTCGATTTTTTGATCAAACCAACCCATCGCCTGGAAGCAAAGGGATTCAGCGGGTGGAAACGCTATATTGATAAAAATATGAAGACCGGACCTATCGGTGACAGAGAGTACAAAGCCTTTCTAATGATGAGGCTAGAGAAACACTTCTTCCGTGGCAAAGTAGTCAGTCCTTCCTCCAATACACAGGCTCTGGCCGAGGCCCTAGCAAAAGGTTCTACTATTCCCTTAGGAAAACACCTGCTAGGATCGGATTATCATATGATGCACCAAATCACTGTCAAGCTGTCATCTGGAGAGCCAATTGGGAACCTTGGTGGTCCTTGGTGGTTTATCACCCTCTAGCTTAACTTATACATGAGCAAGGTCTCCAGGGAACGAATTGAAAGCAAGACGTTCCCCAACATTGAGTCAGAGGAAACCCAACAGTAAGATGGCGTTGCACTTCAAATGGCAGTAAGTTTACCCCCACCAAGACAGCCGAGTATTTCAAATGCTTTTATATCGTCTTTAGCGAAGAAACCACAAGCTGGTATCCATACCAGAGAACTGAGCCACTTTTTGAAAACCCCGACTGCTTCAATTCAACTACCAATTCCTTCGGCAATGAGCTTATGGATGTTTTGATGAAGCCTCGGATCCTACTAGCAAACTTCTTCTCAGGAAAAGACTCCCAAACCTATGAATTTTACAACCCATCAGTGGCAGTGCGGCAACTTGGCCTCGGACAGCTGCTGATTAAGATTTATTTTGCTGGCCACATGAAGTTTCGGGAGGAGCTCACTAGAGGACTTGAATACAATCGGCTGTGCAGCTTGACGCCAAATTCTAGTACAGTTGACTTAGCCGGCTGGGTGGTGGCCCCCTTTGCTGTCCAACAATTTAAGCTATGGTGGGGTGAGTGGAAAGAACACCTCTTCTGCATATCTCCTGCAACATATTGCAACGATCTGGACCCCGCCAATATTGATCCAAATGTAGAGGTACCAACCCTTCTGGCCGATTTGACACTGTACCCTTTACGCTGCAAGATTACTACTAACTTTCCTCTTTTCCCCGCACTATGAAAACCAACTCCCTCCAACATGCAGCCGTAGTGGCAGGCCGATAGAGAATCACCACCCATATACTTCATTTCCAATCATCGGCTTTCAGGCCCCATTAATTGAAGACATCGTCACCGGCTGATTGAAGCAAAAACTAAAGATATCTTCTTCAAAGAAGACAAGCCGCCGGGTGCGCGCCTGCATAGAACTGGCCGATCAATCAGCGGTATTACCAGCCGAGTCTTCAACCGCACCAACCTTGTTGATTGCTCAGGAGGTCAACCCCCAAGCCACTACGGAGGCCGGATCAGCAGCCGCATCCCTATTGGTAGAGCCTGTTCAGGTAACTCTATACGCCTCGTATTTTTCCAAGTATACTATCAGTATTAATTTCCACTTTCTGTTAGGCCGCGCAAATCATTCCAGAGCAAACTTTGCGGCAATCGGCCACACCCCAAGTAGAGACCGAACCACCAGTAGTCCTTTCAACTGAGGTAGAGAATATTTATTTTAATCAAGTCTCTTAATCCTTAACCGAAAACTGATCGATTTCTGATGCAGGCTACTCTGGGTGCATCAATCGTACCTTTCCAACGGTTATCGGCCGGATGACTCGCAGCGGTAGAGTAACTGATATTCATCATCAGATTTAACTATTGCTTCACACTTAAAGAGACTCTCCTCTTGTTACTCTCCAGGAAGCTGGTCCAAGCACAGCGTCGATAATCGTCGAATCCTCTTCTTCTGATGAGCCAACCATGCCGATTTCTGAATCAAGGGAAGCAATCACCAACACAATCGGAAGTAATTCGTTTTAAACAGGTAAGGGCCTTCGGCATCTAATTTTAACCGATCTCCACTATCATTGGCTAACCCATTCCTTCCTCTTTTACTTTTACACGAGCAAGATACGCCCAATAACAGCCTCTTTTCGTTCGCGGTCGTTGTCTCTGATGATGAAGAGGTAGCCTCTCGACAGGTGGCTCTGGGCTCAATTCCTGACAAAGTACGTGCAAAGCTCCAGAGCATCTGAGTCCTCCTTTAGGATGACATCGGCTGATTAGTGGAAGATGCCTCGCCAATTTGGCAAATCTTCAGCGAAATAAGAGGCCGAGTCCCGGAGGACGCAGAAGAAGCGCTTGCACCCGTAGCATACATCGAATCAATGCAAATCCTGGTGTTCAGAGCCCTGCAGCACATGGCTGACTGTGCCAAGCTGGCAAAGGCACGCGAAGAAGAGGATTCCTACAAACACCAAGCTCAAGAGGTACATCACCGAATTGGCGTACTTGAAAACTCTCGTCCAGATATTGTCGGCACCATAGACCACCTAAAATGGCATAGGGCAGAACTTGCCAAGGAGATGGAACAGGTGATGAAGGCCATTGTGCTGAAGAGAAGAAGCTCCATGATCTTCCGGCCGTCATCGCCGATTTGAAGTAGGAGAGGCAAACTCTTGCCCATGAGGCCATCCGGCTTCATCGCAATATGCCAGAGGTCCCCGGATCGGCCGAAGACGACCAACAGGTTCTGGACTCAGCGGATCAGATCCATCAGCGGGCGATCGCGGCCATTAATACTCTTCTTAAATGAATGTATCGAACATTGAATTATCCTTCGAAAGCCTCTGCACAAACATTTAATACCCCTCTTGCCGTCGTTGTGTGAATATGAATTTGAACATTTCTCCTTCGCAGCTTTTAGCCCAACGGTCGTTTGCCTTGAATAGATGCCTTTACTAACCGTTGCCGCCTACCTTTTCTCCTCCTATAATCATGGGGTCTCTACATTTCTCCCAAAGGCACTCGCGTCTCATCCATCCTTCCACACTCTTGCTCGACCATTTTCAGATCCTCAACCGGGCGCCAAGATGTCTTCTTCCTCCTCCGTCAACTAGGTATGGGACCACCCTTGTGTTCTTTGACCAATTCCTTTCGATGACTGATTGCTCGCTGTTTTCCAGCCAACCGGGCTTAGCCCTGATCTTGAGCGAGCTATCGAGATTATGCACTCCAAGGAACCACTGATGCAAGTAGATAGAGATCTGATCGAAGCCCTCCGTGAGGAAGTTAAGGACCATCTCCCGGCCCACATCAAGAGGATCGTGGATTACATCGAATCCAATAGCTCCAGGAAGCCACCTCATCCGCCGATTGAGAGGAGTCATCAGCTGCCCCGCTAGGTCGCTCTCGAAGATGCTATGGCGGATATGGAGGAAAAGAGCACCCACCTCTTAATAGAACTAGGCCAGGTTCAGAGAGAGATTAATAAAAACAAAGCCCAGCTGAAACACAGTTAGATGCATTGATACTTTTTTGTCTAAGGGCAATTTGTACCATGTTGGCCACGTATCCAATTACCGTACCGAATAATAATTGGCCAATTTGATTAGAGGTTTTCATCCTCGAGGCGATGCCTTCCTGCATCAGCTATATAAACATGAGTCAATAGCAACCGGCCATAATGACTTGATACACTATATCGTCGGCTACGCGTCCACCCATATGCTGGGATAGTATTTTTTCAAATATCTCCCATTTAGTGCTCCTGTAAACTCCTCTCCCTCGATGGTCTCTAATATGTATGCATTTCCTGGCACACACCGACTGATTTTATACGGTCCTTCCCAAGTAGGCGACCACTTGCCGTATTTGGGATCTTTAGACCCTATCGGCAGTACCAATTTCCATACCAAATCCCCTTGGGAGAACTGTTTGACCTTGACCTTCTTGTCATACCATCTGGCAACTCTTTTCTTATTCTCTTCAATACTGATCAAGGCCCTCAATCGCTAACCCACCAAATCATCGAGCTCCCCTTTCATGAGGAGGGAATAATCGTCAGCCGTCAACTGATCTTGAAGTGACGTGCGTCTAGACCCCATCCTCAATTCCCAAGGTAGTACCACCTCATGTCCATACACTAATTGATAAGGAGATACCTTAGTAGCGCCATGGCAGGCCATCCTTTAGGCCCATAAGGACTCGCTCAAAGTCGCATGCCATCTCTTTGGTTGCTCCTCTATCTTCCTCTTGATCAACTTTATTATCCCCTTACTGGATGATTCGGCCTAACCGTTAGCTTGAGCATAATACGGAGAAGAATTTAACAATTTAATTCCTATATCGGCGGTGAACTCCTCAAACTCTCCCGAAGTAAACATTGTTCCCAGATCGGTTGTGATGGTCTGAGGAATACCAAACCGATAGATAATGTGCTTCCTTACAAAATCGACCATGACAGCCAATGTCACGGTTTTGAGAGGGACGGCCTCTACCCACTTGGTAAAGTAGTCAGTGGCTACTAATATGAACTTGTGTCCCTTGCTTGATGGAGGATAAATCTATCTGATGAGGTCTATTCCCCAACCCCTAAACAGCCATGGCTTAATTATTGGGTTCATAGCCGAGGCTGGTGCACGTTGCACATTGCCGAACTTCTGGCAGTCCTGACACCCCTTATAATACTTAAAGCAATCCTCGAGTATGGTCGGCCAGTAATAACCATTGTTCCTGATCATCCACTTCATCTTGTGAGCTGACTGATGAGCCCCACATACGCCTTCGTGAATTTCTCCCATCAGAACTTTTGCTTCTTCTATCCCAAGGCATTTGAGTAGTACCCCATCAATCGTCTGGTAAAACAAATCATCTTCAAGTAACACATATCTCGTGGCCTGAAAACGCACTCGCTGATCCACTTTCTTGGACGGATCTCTTAAGTAATCGGCGACCTCCTTTCTCCAGTTATCGGCTGCAAGCTCCAGAGACATAGCCCCTTGAATCGGCTGATACCCGGAAGCATGTTGGGCAAGCCTATTGGCTTCCTTGTTGTAACTTCTGGGAATATGCTCAATAATTGAAGACTTGAACTCCCTCCATAATTGAAGGCAATCTTCGTAGTAAATCCTCAAGATATCATCTTTGCATTCAGACCTCCCGGTTAATTGATCCATAATAAGCATGGAATCCCCAAAAATTTCCAGTACATCGGCCTTGATTTCCCTCAATAATTGGATACTGTGGCGGAACCGCCCAACTTAAGCTGGTTTAAGTGCGCCTGATCGCTGTCGGAACAGCAATTATTCGAAACGCACCTAAAACAGCATAAGTCCGGTAGTCCGTCGAGTGTCCCTAGGACTCCTCGAAGGATCCACGATGTGTTTCATAGCCATACATCAGGATAATATCCGCGATGGGATAATATCAACAAATATTACATTTTTAAAGACATATCAAAGGTACGATATATTACAACCATAGTTTGAAACAAACTTAATAGTGCAGGTTAGCATGATTCTAAGAATTTAAAACCAGTCCGGAAGAAAAATAAACATTGAGTTTTATTCTAGAGTATCATGAGACTCATAAGATACCCTAGGTCTTCGGGGCTTCCTCTTCGGTGGGTCCCTGCTGGGTTTCTGAAAACAACAACAAGGGATCCCCTGAGTACGAAGTACTCAGCAAGTCTTACCCGACTAACCAATATAATAGCTTTCTTTGGAAGTGTATGCTTAGCTTTTTGGTGTACTTGGCTAATGCAATTTTTGCCGAAAAGCTTACTACAAGTGATACCTTAGTTTTATCTTTTATTTGGGTTAAGTTATTACCTAACCATTCTAAATGATAGCAGAAGTAAAAACAACCACAGCTGTTAAGTCATACATTACTTGACAACAGGAGATTTTATATTGCATGAATTGATACTACGATGCTCAACAGTGATCAAGTGCATTCATAACCGAGAATTGCGGCGATCCGGATCTAATTACATCCTGCAGGAGAGTACCCTGATCACCAGCTATATACGACTGTACAAGTCGTACGTAACGACTTTTCGATCAGCAAATCCAATGATTGGGAATACGACTACCCGGACCCAGGAACGCACCCCCACATAGGACCCTACGTCTGGCCTGATCACCATGTGAGTTTCAGGCTACGCCCCTGCCAATCTCCAGCACGTCAAATGCGGGTACGAAGTATTCCCGATCAGAGAGTTTACTAACCTACTGAGCTTTACTGGTCCCATACCCAGTAAGTGATCAGATGCTTATCACTTGATCAAAAGTTAAGACACGAATCGGGCCTTAACCAAATGAACTAGCAGACAGAACTACATCTCTAGCTTCTATCCGCTTCTCAATTCCAAGTTAACCTTCTTATATCACATGTATGACTCAAAGTTTTCCCTAAGGTTGGTAAACCAAGCATGTAAGCAAGTAAGCAGTTCTAGACTTGGGTAGTTTCTAAGGTTTGAACAAGTGGCAAAGATGTCCTTAAATCAAGGCATGATCATACACAAGAATAGGTTTCAATCAACTCCTAGACTTAGTGCATACATATAGCAATAAACCTACAACTAGTCACATGAAATAACGACTCCAAAATAGATAGGTATAAATGCACCGGGGCTTGCCTGGGATCAACAAAGGTTAGTTCTTCGGAAAACTTCCTTATTAACAGAGGCAGTCCACATTTCGCGAATGATGTCCATCTCCAGCTGAGATCCATGAATTCCACTTCAGGAGTTGTCACGTCTACGATTCAGCATATGCAAGAGTTAGAGATGCAAAACTTTTGAATACAAGACTATACAACTTTTCTTCATGATAAAGTTGCAAGCCAACAAGGACTATACAATTTATCATGATAAAGTTGCAAGCCAACACACAAAAACCCTAAAGATTAGCCCACCATTTTTTTTATTTCCTTTACTAAACCTACCTTAGGCCTCTTCTTTTATTTTTAAAAGCATTATAATAATTTTCTAATCTCAAAAACCTAATTCCTATGAATTAATAATAATTTGTGGATAATAAAGCATTTTTCAAGTTTTATACATTTAATAAAGTTTAAGCATTTATTTAAATACCTTACACAAAAAGGCATTAAATAAATACCTAAATTTTTATTATTTTTCCTAGGGTTTAAGAATTTTAATGCATAAAGGAAAATAAAACAATCCTAATAAAATTGGTTTCACTAATTTTGGACACTTCTAGAATTTCCTGTAAATTAAATGGTGAAAACAGCATTTAATCTATTTATCTAATAAAGAAAACCTAAGGTTTAATTAAAACCCCCGGCCCAAACTTTTCTCACCCAACTTGCTTCTACCCACTATCACTTCCACCTAGGGTCCATCCGGCCTCCTACTTCCTCCCTCTCTTCTTCACTCACGAGTGGGGCCCACGGCCGAAATCTTCCCTTGGGCCAAAAGGTGGCCCACCGGCTCTTAACCTGCGGCAGCTCCTTTTTGGGCCGGCTTCCCCTTCTCTCCTTTTTCTCAACCACGATCGGCCCACCTTCTTTTCTTTCTTTTTTTTTCCACTCAACCGGCCTACTAATCCGGCCCAGGGTTTCCTTTTCACCCACCGGCCCACCTTCATTTCCACCTGAGCCGTACGGCCCATATTCCCTTTAGATCAATGGACAGCCCACCGGCTCCCTCTTCTTCTTTTACTCGCGCGGCCAGCTGGGCCGGCGCCTTTTCTCGGCCCAAAATGGCTGCCTGGCCTTCTCCTTCTCTTTTTCTTTTCGTCGCACGGGCCGGCTGGGCTGGCATCCTTCTTTGGCCCAAGACGGCGCTGGCCCTCATCTTTTCCTTCCCTCCCTCCTGTGCGGCTGACGGGCGGCCCCCTTGGTCAGGGGCTTCTTCTTCCCCTGGCCAAGGTTGGGTGCACGCCGGTGGGAGGAAAACTGGGCGGCGTCCCGGCCAACGGCGGCTCGCCGGCAGCTGAGCCGACCGGGGCGGCGGCACCCCAGGCCAGACGCACCTACGCCCACCGCTAGCTTGCCGGGAGGCGGCCCGAGCCGGCCCCTCCACGGGCGGCTGCGGCTTGGCCGGTTGCCGGCCGTGGCTTCACCAGATGACAGCACAACCGGGTCCTTGGCCTCCCCCTATGGCTCCTATACGACCCCGCAATGTGACTAGGATCCACAAATCGAAGAGAAAAGGATGGCACAGGAAGCTCACCGGCAGATGGTGGTGGCGGCGGGCGGACCAGTATGGCGACGATTACTGGCTTGCCGACGGGGAGATGAACTTCGGTTGGGTTGAGGGTGTCATAGAGGGGTTATGGAAGCTGCTTGATGGGTGAAACGGGAGGGGAGACAGCGGCGTGGGTGAATTGGCCGGCAGCGGCACTGATTTGCTTGAGCTCTGCTCCTGTTGATGTAACACGGCCGGGTGAAAAGGATAAGCGCGGGGAGCAACGTCGTGATCTTCCATCGCGCATGCGTGCCACCTCAACAACTTGAACACCTGCGGACGTGGCCGTTGTACTGGCCGGTCATGTGCGAGAGCCGGCGGCGGCACGACTTTGCCTGTCGCCTCTGTTCTTACTGTTTTTATTTCTTCCTTTCAAAACGATTTGTTCATCCCTCCATTGCTCAAGATATTCCATCTCAACTCGTAGAACTCCTTTAAGCAAACTTGTAGAGTAGTTCGAATACTCCATTTGATAGATTGGCCTCCAACTGAATTAAGCATCCTAAGGTCGAGATTTTGGAGCTCCAAGTTCCTGTCACGTTTTCTGTTAACTGAACATTTACGATTCAGTTTCGACAGTCTTCAAAATGTGGTCATTTACCCCTCTTTGGCACCAATTTCAGTGGCCCAATTGTATTCCATATAGGCCAACCACTCCCTATTTGTGTTCTTCAACTAATAAGGATTCCATTTTGCACCAGAAACCATATAACCTTTGCACTGGATTTTCCTGAAATTTGCCCCAAACATTGCTAGTTAACACTGTTTTCAGACTTAGAATTCATGCAGCTCAAGAGTTGGCCGAATTAGTTAGAGTGCTGACTTTGAGCTTTGATTTAAATTTGATTCTTTCGCTATCTCTGAGCACAACACCTTATTAAACATGTCCAAGGATCATACTTCACCGCTGTCTAGTTGCCTTTGCTCACTTCAAAAATTGGGCAGAATTCGGTTTCAAAAATAGATACTCATCCTATTTTCCAGACTTAGAATTATTTCAGCAATAGAATTATTTCAGCAAGGAGCTCGAAATCAGCTCAATTGCTGACTTTTGGCTCCAATTTGAATTCAACCCTTCCACTTTCTCTGGACCACAACTATTCATTTACCTTCTCCATAGTCCATATTTCACTAATGTCCAAAAACATTCGCTCACTTTTAAGGAAATTTCTCCAGAAATTGGTTCTAAAGTCATGTACTCAATACCAAATTCCAGCAAAGCTGCCTATTGCGACAAAGTGCCAACTTTAGGCCTTTATTTAAAATGGTTCCCTCCACTATTCCTGATCAACAACACCCAAATTTTGGAGTCCAAAGTTCATAATTCAACATGGTATAGTTGTCCTGATTTACTTATTTGAGAAATTTGTCAGAATTCAGTTTCCAAAATGGACTCTGAGGCCGTTTTTCTGATTTCTTGTTTTCGAACGGTGAATAGTAAATGTAGCTTTTCATTTCCTTCTCTGATTTCTTTTGAGTGTTTAGGATCAAATATTATTCCAAATTTTTGTCCCTTAAGTTCTAATCATCTTTACACTTTTATTCTATATTTTTGCCGAATTTTTCTGAATTTCAGATGCAAAATTCAAATTTCGGCCAAAATTGACCCGAATTTGATTTTCGGTCAATTTCTTTTTCCTTTCTTCTCGAATTGCTTCCAACTCCTCCAAGTCACTTTGATGACTAAAAATGGCGGGTGTTACAGATACCCTTTAGGACAGCCCGATACTTCACCTGATTATTGGTGGCGGATGCTTCTATCGGTAGAGAGAAATCATAGCTTGCCCCCCGAGGCGATACGAGGATGATGCCGATTCGCGATCCGGCCCCACATGAAGAACTGTCGAAGTATAGTGTCCATGGAGCTAGCTCGACGATGGCGATTTCCAGTCCACAGTGCTGGGTTATGAAATCAGCCATTACCTGTCCCTTAACAGCTTTGGCCGACTCCTACCTCAGGTCGAATTCGGAGAGAGCTAGGATCCACTTTCCAATCCTTCCTTTCAAAATTGGCAATGACAACATGTACTTGACCACATCATCCTTGCATACGACCACGCATTCTACTGATAATAGATAATGCCTGAGCTTGGTGCAAGAAAAATACAAACAGAGGAATAAGAGTTCCACCGAAGGATATCTAGTCTCAGCATCTAGGAGTCTTCTGCTAACATAATAGATTACTCTTTCCTTCCCTTCAAACTCTTGGACTAATGTTGACCCAATAGCTCGTTCATCGGCTGACAAGTATAGTTTGAATGGCTTGTCAGCCTGTGACGGAACCAACACTGGCGGCGAGACCAGGTACTACTTGATGTCATCTAGCGCGTTTTGCTGTTCTTCACCCCACATGAATTCCTGGTTGGATTTCAATCTCAACAAAGGGGTGAAGGCTTGAATACGTCCGGACAAGTTGGATATGGACCTCCGGATGAAGTTAACTTTGCCGATTAAGGATTGTAGCTCAGTGTTTTTCTATGGGGCCACAACTTTATTGATGGCAGCTATGATCTTCTGGTTGATTTCTATGCCACGCTCGTGGACCATGAATCCCAGAAATTGCATCGCCGAGACACCGAAGGCGCATTTGTTTGGGTTCATTTTTAACCCATTCTTCCTTGTGCACTCCAATACTTTTCGTAAATTGTCTAGGTGCTCCTAATGTCCTTTTGACATGACCACGACGTCATCGATGTAGATCTCCACCAGGACACCAATAAGTTTCTGAAAATATAATTCATAGCCCGTTGATATGTAGCTCCGACATTTTTCAAACCAAACATCATTACTACCCACTCGAACAAGCCGAGGTGGCCTGGGCACCTGAAAGCTATCTTTGAAATATCTTCTTCGGCCATTAATATCTGATTATATCCAGCGTTACCATCCAAGAAGCTGATGACTTTGTGTCCTGCAGCGGTGTTTATCAAAACATCAGCCGTCGGTATCGGGTACCCATCCATCGGCATAGCCTGATTAAGATTCCTGAAGTCAATACACACACGCAGTTTTCCATTTTTCTTGTATACAGGCACAATATTGGAAATCCATTCGACATAGTGACACTGCCGGATAAACCCCGCTTCGATCAATCTTGTGATTTTAGCCTTAATATCAGGTAAAATTTTAGGATTACAACGCTGTGCGGGCTGTTGATACGACTGATACCCTAGTTTTATAAGCAACCGGTGTTCGACGATGGACCGATCTAGACTAGGCATCTCATGATACTCCCAAGCAAAGCAATCCTTAAATTCTTGTAACAGATTAGTCAACTCACGCTTATAGTCAGGGTCTAGACTAGCAGTAATATACGTCGACCTTGGCCTGCTGCCGTCTCCTAGGTCCACCATCTCCAATGAATTGGCCGACGTAAATCCGTGCCCAAACTTCCCGTCTTCTCGGACGAACTGATCCATTTAGTCTGATCCTTCAGAGCCGACTGCTTGGATCGGCTGTAGACCGAAATCGAACACCTTCAGGAAATCGGTGTCCCAAGTCCTGCTAGATATGCAT
The DNA here is from genome assembly GCF_000263155.2 of Setaria italica. NCBI lineage: Eukaryota > Viridiplantae > Streptophyta > Magnoliopsida > Poales > Poaceae > Setaria > Setaria italica. The sequence continues at coordinate 37,584,697 of NC_028452.1, forward strand.
CTGACGTGCTCGCAACTCCACTGTTGCTTGTCGGCCGCGGCAACACTGTAGGTGGAATCGGTGGTGACTATCTCGATATTGTCGCCGACCCACTGGATGAGGCACTGGTGCATTGTAGAAGGGATGCAACAGGTCGCGTGGATCCAATCTCACCTGAGCAATATGTTATAGGACCCTTTGCCATTAATAACAAAGAAAGTAGTGAGTAGCGTCTTAGTACCGATGGTGAGGTCGACGCAGAGTGCTCCCCAGGCCGGGGATACGTTACCTTCAAAATCCTTGAGCATCATGTCCATCTTGGTCAGATCTTCATCACCTTTGCCCAATTTTCAGAACATAGCTTACGGCATGATGTTGACCGCAGCGCCTCCATCCACTAGTAATTTGGCGACCGGTCGTTCATTGACGTGTCCTTTGAGGAATAGAGCCTTGAGATGCTGGCATTTTTCATCCTCGGGTTTCTCAAAAGTGACTATCATTGGCTCCAAAGCCAATTGTGCCATTTGCTCCTCTATTTATGTTGGGTCATCCCGATCGGCGGGAGCCATGAATTTCATCGGCAAGATAAACACCATGCTGACGTTAGCTACCGAATCATGATTGTTGTCTTCTTCGCCGGTTTTTCTTCTGGGGTGCCAAACTCGAGACCCGTCCGCTTTCTTATTCACCGCCTGCCTTTGTTCTTCTTCCTACTGTTCCCATTGGCGCAGGCGCTGGACCCTCCATTTTTGGGACTTAGTCAAACCATCCGGGCACCATCTGGGGTTTACTGGTTTGCTTGGTGGTTTTGCACGCTCCCAGTCTGGCTCACGCCCTAGGGGGTTCTCATCTGAGATTCTGGTGTCGGCCAATTCTCCCAGCCGATCGTGTGCATTGGTTCTGCCCCCCAGCCGATTATGCTGGTTAACTCTAGCTCCCAGCCGATCATGCACTGAAACACGCCAATCTTCTTGCTCATGCATGTTTCTACTGATCGGCTCTAGTCCTCGATCTCTGGACCATGATCTTTTGAACGGACGATTGCTGCGATATTGGCTGTTGCATTCGGGGCAGTTGTCGGCTGATGGTAACCTGAGGTTGTTTTTCCCAACAGTGGATTAAAAATGGGCACCTCCAGTGATCCTCGTGTTGGCGCATCATCTTCTTGTGACGCCTCGAGTCTTCCTGTTGCCTCTGATATTTGGTGAGCAGATCCCTGGACGTGACGGGGCGTCGCGGTCTCCCTGAGCTTTCGCCTTCAATTTCCATCCGGCCTTTGCCTTTAAAGTCTTTGGCCGAGGTCTAATTCTTGGGATCCACCGCGCCACTCCTCTTGGCCCATTCTGATGTCAGCACTTTAGTTTGTAGCGCGTTCTTCCCTATGTCAACCATATTAGCGGGGAAGGGGTGCTGATCAATCTTCATCGGCTTTGCGGGCTTTGCTAGGACTTTGAACTTAAGTCGTCCCTGCTTGATAGTGAAGGGATACGAGGTAGGCTACGCTAGCGCAAATCAAAATTTCTACCGCGTATAACCAGGAAGAACTGCCGTATAAGGATCATGGGATTACCACTCGACGCACTACTGGTGCGGAAGATGTAGATATGCGTCGGTGCAGTGAAGACGATCACGTAGTCGTACGTAGTCGATCAACGTAGTTGTACGTAGTCGATCACGTCCAGCAGCTCCTCAGCAGCTCGTCCACGTGCACAGCAAGATCGCCTCCGGTGCCGCGGCTCGTCGTCGGCTCGTCGTGGCTCGTCGGCGGCTCGTCGATGGCTCGTCCAAGTGCTGCAGGCGCAACACCTCCAAGGTATCCACACGTGCAGGGAGGAAGCGTCGCAAGCCGGATTGCTAGATCCGCGAGTTGCAACAGGCGAGGGCGTGGGAGGCACGGCAAGTGTGTTCAGCCAAAAGGTGTGAAACCCTAGGGCGCCCCCACCCCTCTATTTATAGGGGTTCCTGATGGGCCTCTGGATCCGAGGCCCATTAGTACTCCTAAACCTAATCCAACTCGGATCAGATCCGAATTGGGCTTCCAGCCCCTTTAGTGTGTGACCCTATGGGTTCGGATACGTATAGACATGGCCCGAGTACTCCTACTCGGCCCAATAGTCGGTAGCGGCCTCTAGCAAGACGTGCCAACTCCTACACGCACACGAAGATCATATCAGACGAACCATCACAACATGATATACATGCTATTCCCTTTGCCTCACGATATTTGGTCTAGCTTCAAGCCGACCGCTCTTTCTCGATCCTGTGATTCGGAATCCCTTTGTAGGTTAACTCTTAACCGTACGTAGCATGGCCATGCATTTTCGGATCCGATCACTCGAGGGGCCCAGAGATATCACTCTCAATCAGAGAGGGGCAAATCCCATCTTGATTGACCATGTCTCATAGCATGCTTCTTGACAAACCCGAAAGCTACCTTTATAACTACCCTGTTACGGCGTAGCGTTTGATAGCCCCTAAGTAGGTCAATCCACATCTAGAATACATGCGACAATCTCAGGTCTAAGGACAAAGCGTATATGTTGTTTAAAGAGAGAACTACTTCTCGTGTTGGGTCAGTCCTAACACATGTCTCAACATGTGTCCACATTATTAGTTCAACATCTCCATGTCCATGACTTGTGAAACATAGTCATCAACTAATACATGTGCTAGTCTAATATTCATGTGTGTCCTCACATGAACTCCGACTAGGGACAACTTTAGAATAACCATACAAGTAAAGAGTTTCACATACAATTCACATAATTGCAAATCAATTCAAGTAGCCTTTAATGGATATTCAATGAACACAATATACAAATCATGGATACAAATGGAATATCATCATCTCTATGATTGCCTCTAGGGCATACCTCCAACAGATAGCTGACTGTATTTGTTGTCGGAAGATCTTGCATTCATTCGTATTGCGAGACGTGGCGTTGTGCCACTTGCAATATTTCATCTTTTTGAGCTGTTCAGCTGACGGGATCGTATGGTAAGGTGAAAGCTTGATTTGTCCTTCTTGAAGCAGCAAGTCAAAGATTTTATCAGCCTTTGATGTGTCGAAGCTAAATGTTTCTGGCTCCTTTTTACCGAACGGGCACGATATTAATGTTTTCCCTTTCACCCATTCTACTAGGTCGATTTCCGCTTCCTCTTCCAATTCGGATCCCTCCACGTACGCCACCTTCTTCTGAAAATTTCTTCATTGGTCGAAGGGGCGCACCTCCTGGCCAGACAACCAATGGATGATCTCCTTGGGAGGCGTACTTCTCTTTGATGTGTGGGAGGAGACCTTGGAAAGTGATATCGGCCAACTGGGTACAGGTTAAGACCAGGGTGTAGCACTTGTTCCTAACTTCTCTGAACCTCCGGACATAGCTAGTTACCAATTTGTCGCGTCTTTGCTTAAGGCTGGTCAGATCTGACAGTTTCATCTTGTGGACCCCCACGTAGAAGTATTTATAGAACTGCTTCTCCAAGTCGGCCTAGGTAACAATGGAGTTGGACGGCAGTGTTGTGAACCACTAGAAGGCCGATCCAGATAGGGATGATGAGAACAATCGTACTCTTAGAGCATCTTGTGTAGCGGCTTCTCCGTACTAGATGATGAACCTATTCATGTGCTCTACCGTTGACGTGTCGTCCAAGCCCGAGAACTTGCTGAAGTTGGGGACCTTGTACCGATGGGGAAACAACAGAAGATCATAAGCAGATGGGTACGGTGTCTTGTACGTGTAGATTTGTACTCTTGGTTTCAACCCAAACTGATCTTGAATCACCTCTGCTATTCTCATGGTCCAATCTACTTGCTGCTGATGTATGACCGGTTGAGAAATCTGCATGTGCTGCTGGAGTTGTGGTATCGCAATCGGGTGATAGGTAGGCACGTGATGCGGGTCTTGCGGCTGGATTATCCGCTGAGGAGCCGATGGCTGATGTAGCACAGGATCAACTTGACATGGTGGGTCTGCCATTTCTTCATACAATGCCAGTGGAGCCGCAGTCCTGACGGGTTCTGGAGCCCCTGCCCCCCTGCCGATTTCTGCAGTGGGCTGTTGATATTGCATTACTGTCGGTCGAGGGGCCGATTGGAAGAACGTCTGCAATGGAGATTTTCCATAACTAGTTGATGGGTCTTGATTAGCAGGTGTTGCGGCTGCTCCCCACAGCACCAAGTTTGGGAATGGAGGTTGCACGGGGAAAATTGGTGAAGGGTAAAATGGCGTTCATGTTTGACAGAGCATTACGCCGCTGTACCCCAGGGGCATTGAAGCATTGTACCCTCCACTTTGCATCTGCGTCGGCCGTGGAGCCGAATAGGATGTGTTTGGCACCGTTGGGAAGCCTCTTGTTGGCGCCACGATAGGAGGAGCATAGGCTAGTCCCTGATACCCTTGAGCTACGCCGTTGACCATGGAGCTGACAACGGCGTTGTATATAGTGTTCGTCATCACCTTGGACTGGTCGATCATAGCTTGATAGACTGACTATTGTATCATATCAGACATCTTTCTTGAGTCCTCGGCGACGGTGATGTGGCAAGCAGTTGGTAGAGGAGATTTCTTGACCGTCTCCCCACTCCTGGTTTGACTAAAGGACTGTAGGCATGTCTTTCTATATTCTTCCAAGGCCCTTGCTATCTCTTCCTTCTGATCGTCCTTGAGATCTACTTCGGTGATTTTGATGACGTTATCCTCAGAAATCTCAGTAGCCTTCGACATGTTGGATCTTGGTTAGGTCCCACCGGGCGTGCCAAAAGTGTGTTGGCGCTAAAAATCGGCTGACAATTCTCAGCGCCGGACACATGACCTGGGAGAATCTGCTTAACTCCTATTCGGATTATCGCCCTTGTGCATTTCACGCGGTATGCCAGTCAATCTGACCTGTTGATTGACAAGGAAACAAAAGTATTAAATTCCAAGGGCCTCGATCGGCTAAAGTTCCGATCTGTCTTAAAAAGCGTATCGGCGAATCGGCCGATTCACTGTAGAGGTGACCAGCTATAAAATAGCTGATACCGCGTAGCGATTGTAAAGAAAACCTACTAGAGCAAGCTAAACAACGCTAGAGAAGCAACACTTGGGATAGATCTAATTGGATATGTGATAACAAAGAATAAAAGTAATAAAAGCTGACAGTTCGTATCTCAAGCTTGATAACTAGTGATAAAAACTAGAATAACAGGTAGAACCTACGATTCTAGTTGATATTGATAATTGATGAATAAATCTAAACGAAACAACAGCGATGTGCCCGAAGTTAAAGCTTAGATATTACTCGATAAGCGGAACTTACAAAATTGGCCGGAGATCGTGTCGATGCAGCCCTGCCAACCCGTACGAACTCGTGAAAGAAAAAGTATTTTAGCAAAGTCGTCAACTTGAAAGTAAAGTACGAGGAAAAAATAGATTTGTTGTATTGATTGATGTGTTTTTTTTACAAGCCTTAGGAGGTAGCTATTTATACCCTGCCACAACTAATTTCCTAACCGACTAGGATCTATATCTAATTTAAAACGATAATAATTATTTACAAGCACAACTCGTACCCAAGTTGGTTATTATTTTCTCATGGGCCAATCTCCATCTTCAGCTAATCTTCATCTTGGCCCACCTTAGGCCCATACTGACCAAACCATCCCGACTCCCAAGCGGCTAGCCTTTATCAACTCCCTCAGCTAGTCGGCCAAAACACTGTAGCTTAATCGGCCGATTCCCAACTGTAGCTTCTAGCCGCCGCACTGGCTGCTTTTCTCCTTCTTTGACGCCGATTTCATACACGTGTCAAAATCCGGCATCAACACATACCTAAATAGTTAGTACACTCACATGGAAAGGACAGTGTTGGGCGTAGAAAATCTTATGCAACCAGTACAGCCAATAGACGCCAACATCGTGATTGGTGCGCCCACATCACATGGGTTGATAGGTCTTGGGCTAACATTTTTTTTCTGATAAACCATGGGCCAACGTTTAACCAACGGACTTAGACACATAAACGACAACCCATTATAACCATTACAAACTCAAAAGGTAAATAATTATTACGGCTCATGTCGATGGCCTGGCCCATTATATGTCCTAGATTGTTAAACAATCTTCTACCCTAGTATAGAAGCTGATATAGCTTCATAGGTTTCTTAAGCCTATAATCTACTCATAATGCTCATGAGAGTGCATTCTGCTAGTCTATTTTTGTTGCACTGGACCCGTGTTTAGAAACTCAAGTTATGTAATGTGATGCAGTGAAAGACTATGTCATGTTAACTTGTTAATGTCAGCATAGTGTGGTTCAATCTAGGAATGTTTGTATGTGTGACAAGTTACGTGATTGGCAGTTCTTATTATGTCATTGAGATAATTGACTTTGCTAGTTAACTAAATATTTCACAACAATTGGAAACAACTGAATCGATATATCTCCTTGAACTACATTCTCAATCCATACATGCCTCGGGAGTTTAAGAACTTCTTTATTTCTGATATATGTACAGGTAGCATACGGGAGTGCCTTACCAATCCTGCCAGAGTAGACAAGCCATGGCATGGAGATTCCACTTGGCTATGCAGCGTCGGCCTAGAGTAGCTGGTTGATAGTTAATATGAAGTTTTAGAGCTTGACCTGCCGGGTGGCGATGGGGAAAGGACACTAGGAGATACGCTTCACGGGATCACTCTATGGTGCAAACACTGCATTATCATCCCCAGCATGGAGGCATCACTGCTCCCCGTAGATCTCCCGCAGCGACCATCTCCTCAAAGCTCAAGACTGTCATCTCCAACATATCCTGCTCCAGGACCATAGTCACCACCGGGACCATCGCTTCCTACTCGATCACCGTCTCCATCTCTAGCACATCCTGGTGGTGCGAGCCACGACGACAATAACACCCCTCCCCGATCACCATTGCTAGGACTAAAAGCCACATCGAGCAAGGAACCTGCAGCACCACTGAAGAAGTCACGACCACCGCCTTCCAAGTCAAGTTAGCAAAAGAAGAAAACAAAGAAACTTAAACCCGTTGAGAAGCTGGCGGCCAAAATGACTGATGCAGAACGCTGGGAGGCTGTCAAAGCAGAATCCAGGGAGTGGTCCAGAAAAAGGGCTGAAGAAAAAAGCAAAGGAGATGGAGCCAAAGCCAATAGATCCAAAAAAATTACAATTTTTTATTAAGATATCATAAGAAGCTAAGAAGATAATGCCACAGCTATCGAACTATGATCGGGCGTTAGTTAAGGTTGATGAGAAGAAAAAAAGTAAAGGAAAGTCGTCTTCAAGTCATACTGTCCCCCAGCTCAGGGATCTACTAGATGAAGACGCTAAAAAGATAGCAGCAATTCCCTTAGAACAATAAATACATATCATGAAATTCATGCGAGAAACAGGTATGTCCCTTGCTAAATGTCTTAGGCAAGTTGATCTACCAGCTCCAGAGCCATTTGTACCGAAATGAACCTTTGAGGTAGGCAAGCCTGTGGTAAGGCCTGAGTTGGTACGGAAGCTAACCATGAAGATGTACAAATTCCATGAATGGTACATGAAGCAGTCTGCCGATGAGAGGGAAATATTCGGTCTTCGGGTTAAACCGATGGATTTTTTGGGTGAAGGTGAGAAAGTCCTATGGCTACAATTCAAGGATATATATGAAGTGTACCATCAGGATGCCCTTAACGTCTCTCTCATCAGCGCCAGCGTTCTGTATGTGTCTGTTTATCTATATGTAAATTTTGGCTCATATCATTATTTTTTGTGCGTGCATCGCCCTACTAACTTCGTCTTCCATTTTATGTAGGATGCTAATTCAGAGGTTTTGCAGAGAATCGTACTTCAATGTTGACTTCATGGATCCATCCCTCGTTAACCAAAAGTAGATACAGGAGCAGCCAAAGCAAACATTGGACGCGATATACAATTTCTTGGACAAACAACATCACAAGAGTTGCATACTACTGCCATACAACTTTGAGTAAGTGTGGGTACCATCTATTTTTATTTTTTTTCTTACCTAATTAATGTTAGTTAGCTCTAATATTAACATTTACGTACATAGTTTCCACTTGATCCTCGTAATAATTATGATTGATAGAAGCCACGTCCTTGTGTTCGATTCGTTGAGGAAACCACTGACGGACATTCAAGACATGCTAAACTCGTAATAATTCTAGACATTTATCTCTATGCAAAAGTTTGTTTCCTAAATTTTCACCTAACACTATATCATTCATTATTTTAATCCGCGGCGCATGGAAATGATTCATTAAGAATCACGGTGGTCCATTCAATGAAAAACTTACAAAACAGAATTCCCGGTACGTATGAAGTTCGCACATTTTATACATTCTACAACATGAATATTTTATAACTTATTTTTTTCCACTAAAGTACTTGAGACAGGAACCCGGCAATAATCTATATGGATACTACGTCTGTGAGCACATGAACAATTTTGTGCGTGGCAACCCATTTATGGAGAATGATATGAAAGTACATAAAATAAACTATTAATAACTAATTATTTTCTAGCTCCTTATATTTAATTATTCGTATAACATTCACATATTTCCAAATTACAGATGTATAATCTTCAACTACTCTTGGAGAAGGAGAGAATAGGTGCAATATGTGAAGGTCTCATAGGATTCCTGGTGGATGAGGTGATAAATCTAGTGGTAGAATTTCATTACGACGGACGTTCACTAGATGCACCGAGCAACACCACGACGGGACGATCCTAGAAATGAAGTGGACAAATTTTTCTATATATAGTAATAGTATAAATGCTAGTTAGATTTGTATATATAATATAGTAAGAATTGTGTGTGTATATATAATATGACTACTGCCATGAAATATATATATGACTCCATGCAATACTAATATGACTTCCATACAATATTAATATCGAAAAAGAACTTAAAAAAAAGGGGTATGTGCATGCGTCGTGCAGGCGTATGCATGTATGCCCTTTAGTCTCGGTTGGTAAAATTAATCGGGACTAAAGGGTAGCTGTTTAGTTCTGGTTGAATGATCCGGAACTAAAGATCCTCTTTCGTCTCGAAAAATTTATCCCGGATGATTTTTCGAGAGCTTTGAGGCCTACCAACTAGGACTAAGTCAGTTTTTCAGTAGTGTTCATGCCCCAAACAAGATGTTTAATATCTACTAGCAGGCACGTTGACACGGAATCAAAGGTGCTCTTCAGATGTTTTCACAACCCGTTGCCATCGCTAGTTTCCGGTCTTTTTTCTTCTCAAATACACAGTAGATCTGCACATCATTATATTAAGCAGAAGAGAGTTTATGTTAGAAGCAGAATCGAACAACGCGCAGCGCAACGAGCTCACGCCTAGCCCAGCAATCTTAGAATTGCTATTACACTAAGTTAATTGACAACCAGAAACAAGAGCTAGCAAGACTACTCGCGAAGCAAACAATCCAAATGAGAAGCTCCTGCTGTCTCCCAAAGCTCTGCTTCCTTCATCACTTCCCCAACTATCTGACGCGCCGTCTTGCTTTCTCCTCTGAATATCTGGCATTTCTTTCCTTCCATAAGTGCATGAATATGGTGTCCATGCCCTTCCTTCTTGTCTGCTGTTGCCGACGACGCAGGTAGCTCCACCATTGCTGTAAGTGCATGTTGCCATGGAAGGAACAAAAGCAACGACAGGAGTTGAGCACCCCCTACCAGATTTCCTTCGCAAAGTAGCAGCTGACCAGAATATGGTCCGCTATCTCCCTCTCTTGATCACAGAACCAACATTCGTCCGTGGCCTCTAGATCATGCCGGTGTCGCCTGTCCGCATTTGGTCTCCCTCTCTTGATCACAGAACCAACATTTGTCCGTGGCCTCTAGATCATGCCGGTGTCGCCTGTCCGCAGTCCAAATGCGTCGCTTCAGGACAACCATATGAAAAACTTCACCTTGGGAGGAGCCCGAGGGCCGGCTCTACGATTCTGAGGGCCCTCGAGCGAACCGGATATGATGTAACCTCTAAGTTAATTTTTTTCATTTGAAACATGGTAAAGGAGATAATAATACTAATAACATATATTTAATTCTTGAAGAACAATATCGATAGTATAATCTAAAAAAGCAGTAAACTAAAACTAGTATAATTACCTCAAATAATAACTAAGCTCCATGATTCCATCAACCATAAAGTTTTGGTCCTTTAAAATAAAACTCCTTCCGTCATTTCTTGATGCAAAGTCATTACGAACAATATTAAAATTAATGTTATCTAAGATCATCCTTCTCAACGCTACAAAGAGCCAAGCCATTCAATCTTTATTGTAACGATTTGGCGTCAGTGATGTATTTGATGTTTACGGCTGGGTAGTGCATGGAGCGCATTGAAGTTGCGTGAGGCAAGTTGGACGCGCCACGACTATATGTCGCATATGCATGGATCCCAGCTATCGGCGAAAGGTCCACGGGTCCCACCTGTTGGATCCTTCTTCTTCCTCCGTCCGTGCGCCACCCCCCCCCCTGGAGATGAGGTCCTAGCAGAGCCGTCTTAGAGCGGTGGAGGGTGGTCGCAGCAGATGCGGCAGCGGGAGCTACTGGAGCCGGAGGAGCAAGGCGGCGTGCGGGCAAGCAGAGGAGAGGGGTTAGGGGTTCAGGGTTAGGGCCTCGCTGCCCGGTAGGGTTAGGGTTCGGGGTGGGCTTCCGTGTTCAAGTTGCCCGTGTTAAGGGTCTCCCGTGACCTCCGGGTGGTAGAGGGAGAGCCTTGGGCGACGGTAGAT
>NC_028452.1:37595527-37662108 GCF_000263155.2 Setaria italica
TCGTTCGTGATGGGGAATGTGTGTCCCTGCAAAGTTAGGTTCCTACAAAGTGTGTGTTTCTTAACTAGTCTTCCCGCCTGATGCCCAATCCGTCCCCCCTTCCTTCTCGGACCTGCCCGGTGACGTAGGCTGCAGCTTTAAGATCCCGGGCTTGGCCTGCGAGACTGATGGAGGTGGGCGGGGGGAGGGGGGGAGGGGGAGGGGGAGGGGGGAGCGGCAGTGCAGGGGCGACTGAAGGAGGAAGACGACCTCCTCGTGGGCCGTTTTGGTGGGCCGGAGGCGGTGGTAGGCCGCATGCTCGTTGAAGGCGACACTATCGCCTTCAGCGGCGCGTTGGCGACAGCAACAGCATTGGTAGTTAATAGCTAGGTTTGTTTTGTCTCAACGTACAATATTTCTTCCCCTTTGGTGGGAATACAGAACAGCCTTGGCCTAAATATATACCAAGCCTGTTGAAGATACTGTAGCAATTGTAGGCTCAGCAGGATGCCAATCAAGATCGATGAGAGCTTCCTTCGGACCATCAAGGATCGGTACAAGGTGCCCTTCTTGGTCCCATATTTGTAACATGTGCTCTGCTTTGTTTGCAGAAGCACCAACTATCCACTCACCATTACCACTGAAACATGGTTTCTTCCACTGTATGTTTGTGATGGCATCAGAAAGTTCACAGGAAAGAATAAGGCAGCTTGCACCATTTGCTTTTAACTTGTTGTAGTGACTTTCATAGTGCTTACTGTTGTTGATTATGTTTTTAATCTCCTCTCCTAAACCTTTAACAGGCAGAATATTCTTGTAGACTCTAATGACCCGATCATAAGAATTCGTCAAAAGGTATTGACCATCGCGACTTAAAACAATATCCTTAACAACAGCTCCACCAGGGATGGGAATTACTGCATGTACCTGAATGCTTTTTGAATCTACAATTAAAATTTCTCCCTTGGAGTTGCCCACATATATCAGATCCCCATGCTTATCAAACGTTGCAGCTGTTGGTGTAAAATGTGGGGTACCATCAGAGAATTTATATAGTCATCATCAGAGAATTTATTTGCATAGTAGTCATCATCTGTGGGTGATGTTATATAGTCTGGAAACACATGTACTTTTCTTAGATCAAGAAAAAAGTGCCTTCTGCTTTTTTTTTCTCCCCTCATGCTGACTCTTGTTCCATGCATCTTTTTATCTTAATGTTCTTTTCCTAGCTTTTGAGAGGTTCTTTCCAGAATGAAGGTTGCACTGATGGTAGTGTGTGTCTTTGTGCTGATTTCGTGCTGATAGTGCCAGGTAAGTCCATGTCCATGCTTGCAGCATGTAACTTCGACCTAACCATTCTGTTGTTAGCTATATTGCTATTTGCTTTTTTCTTTTGCAAATTTAAGCTTACAAATTCAATCTGGTCCTTCGCTTGCTATTTATGTAATTTCTATTTTTCATTGAGTGAAATACTCCATAGAATTACTAGCACAAGTGTATGGAAAACTTCCCACTTTCACTTCCTATTTTCCATTTTCTCTTTTAGCACCGTTGCTGGCAACCACCCTAAACAGTACAGACTACGGAAATCCTCCCTAAACAGTAATGTTGTGTAACCAATAGTGGCTAACATTTTCAATAAATTGCAAATAAGTTTGGTAATTAGCCAGTCAAAAAAATCGAATGGGCAGAAGCAGCTCCAATTTGTTCGAAGTGGCTTTTATTTTTTTGCTATTAGACCACTAGTGCTTTCAGTTCAGTAGTGCAACGTTTCACTGGTGAAGTTGTTTTATCATTACTTGGTACTATTTTCTAACCTCTTTCATCTCAGCCAAAACTATTATCATCCCTTACACAGCAGCACCCATAGCATAGCCCTTCCAATTCTCACCACACAAAAGATCATTCATGCAAGAGACTATAAAGAAGCAACGGCATATGCACAGAACTCACATACAGTCACTACTATATTTCAGTCATGAATGTTCTCTCGGCTTAGCTATTTGTAAACTTTTATTTCCAACCAAACATTGGCAAAACAACATGTCGGTACACACCAGCATTATGGAATCATACGGCCTGCATACATTCTTTTGATTTTTCTAATTCTTTATATATGTATTTACCCTGTTGATTCTTCTAACCCCAAGCCTTGACAATGTATCTGACGATGACTGCAGAAACAAAATGGCTGGCGAAGAACTATCTACCCTGTCACCACCAACTTCACCATGGTTCCCTACTGTATTCAGATCAGTAGCTATTATGTTCGGACTCTAGGTCTGCTTGTTTCACACTTAAAACCTCTTAAGATCGTTGTAATATATAGCTTAGCTTGAACCCATCCATACACATTGTGAAATACTCCCTCCATCCCAAATTATAAGTCATTCCAAGAATCTTGGAGAGTCAAAGTATCTCAAGTTTGACCAAATTTATATGATAATATAATAACATTTATGATGTCAACTAAGTATCATTAGATTCTTCATCAATTATATTTTCATAGTATAATGTCATAAATCTTTATAATTTTCCCTATAATTTTGGTCAAACTTGAGATATTTTGACTCTCCAAGATTCTTGAAATGACTTATAATTTGGAATGGAGGGAGTATATGTTACTGTCATGTAATGTACTCCCTTATTATCTTCCATCTGTAAACCATGTACAGTCCAAATTATCTTTGCATCAAAACATTCAGCAGATGTGCACTCAACGATCAGCACAAAGGCTCTTTGTTTGATTCGAGTTATTGTTAAACATACTCCACGTGCGCATGGGCATGCGGAAATTAAATCACTAGTATCAATTATATTTGGGCTTCAAATCTAGCTGTACAAAAACAATGGGCACCGGTACAACGAAGTATATAGGAGATTTCTTAATTTATACAAGTGGTGGATTCATGGTATATCACAAGCTATACTTAACAACAAGATAGGTTAAAAAAACAAGGATAAATGTACAGTATAATTAAAATTGTCATGTGTAACGATTATTTTTTAATTTTGCAATGAGTGGTGCCGATTATTTTTTAATTGGAGATGAGTGTACCGACTACAGAGCATATAACGAGTGCACCTTTCCCACCTATCTACATTGCTTTATATCCTTTCAAGGTTTCCCACATAGATAGTGTTTGGTTCATGTTAAGATAATGTAAACGTAAAGGAAATCAGATTACAGTGTATTTGGAGGGTGGAATAGGTGATTGCCCTCTTTGTTTGGTTGCACTCTGGCAACGTAATCAGATTACTGTGTGGGTGCTATATCTGATTACGGTGGGGGAGGAGGGGTAACAAGCTTGTATATATATTATTTAGGTAAGGGATTCGATTACAGTGTCAATTGATTACAAACCACCGCAACCAAACATATGTAATGGGATTCGTTACCTTCAGTAATCAGATTACGTTACATTTGAGCCAACCAAACACTACCACAGTACTTTTCCATCGTGTCCACCTGCGAAGATTATTTGCTGCCGGTACGCATACTATTCAAATAAAACAAATACAACTGGAATACATTCTCTCGAAGGATAAGATCACATGGTACACGAGAAGGGATGGATGGCCAGGATAAGTGCAATTCGTGCTGCAAGGTCTACCAACACATTATCGGAAACTGTGTGTGATCGTTGCCATCAGCAGCTGCAAATTAATTAGCTAGCACCACGGTCGTCATTTAGTGTCACGAGATATAAAGAAATGATGCACAAACCGCTCTACAAGCTCTCGTGCGCGGTTAAGTCTGGTTAATGTATCCAAATCTAACCAAAAAAAATACACTCCAATTTATTAGAAAGAAAAAGAAGAAGTCGAGGTTGAGGATGACACGGGCGCCCGTGGCAGGACTGGACGGCTGTCACGTATTTAGGTGTGGTAAAGAACTTTTAATTTAGCTCAGCAAATTTAAATATCAGGTTCAATAATGACCCATTATGATTTTGAGCTAAAAATAGATAAGGCTTGAAGGATCGGAAATGCGATTAGAGGGGGTGAATGGAAGCCAATTCAAATTTTCTCCAAGAATTTCGACTAAACTCCCCCAATCCTCTTTTCTAGTAAAATCAAGTCCACTTAGCTATGCATGAGCTAATGGACCTAACAATGATGTTAGGAACCCAATTTAAGAATAGCGGAAGTAAGAAAGAGTCGAAATGAGTACCGGAAGGACTTTGAAAAACAACACCTCTGTACGGAAAAATCCGGCCAAACCTTCGAAAAATTCCGGATTTTCGGAGATTTCTGGAGAAACCTTCGAAAACTTCCGAAGGTCCGGAAATTTCCGGAATTACTTCCGGAATATTCCGGAATCCCAGATTTTAGCCTTCGTGAGGAGAGAAGAAAAATCCGAAACTCGACCAAATGACCTCCAAAAATCACGAAATTTGAACCTAGCCTCACAACAATATTCCAAAGGTGTTCCCAAAGTTTCAAGTCGAAAAGCTCACGAATTGGTCACAATATTCCATGAATTTAGAGAAGGGCACAAGAAGAGGATTTTCGGGAAATCTCAAAATCCAAGGTGCGCATACATGGATTTGCTAGAGGATCATCCTAGGTGTTCTTGCACATGTCCTATTACCGATTTGCCCCAAGAAAAACACCTCAAAACACTGCCAATCGTAAGATCTAAAAATTCACCTAAAAATGGGGAGAAAGATAAATTTCAGATCTTGAGAAGGAGAAGCAATTGAGCACGAAATTGATTCTTGGATTACTCCACCATATCCGGTTACAAGCCAATCCTAAGCACAAACAAAACTTGGATGACAAAAAGATCAACACAAAGATCCACTCTTCTCTCCCTCTCCACCTCTACCAAAGACTCTCACAAAATAAATGAGTAGCCTACCACTAACTAGCCCAAGGGGGATGGCTGCCCCAAACAGCCCTCCTATACATATATAGGCATTTGGCAAATGTCCAAAATGCTCTTACATTAAGCACACAACCCAAATACCCCCTAGGGGTAAAGTCATCCAACTTTTTCTTCGTTCATCGAACGGACCCAATGCCTTCACGACTTCGCTTCGCCTCGATGCAAGCTTCACGATGGGGCCACGCGTCCTCCGACTCGACGCTGCCCGGCCGCACTAAACTCGCCCCCAGTTTTGAGGCCCAAACCGGCAAACCTGCCTACGCAGTGGTTTTGAGGCCCAAACCATCCAAACCCTCTGCACACCCACATGGTGTGACTCACCCCCGATTTTGAGGTCAAACTAGTCAAACCCTCTGCACACCCTCCTAGCGTGACTCACCCCCAGTTTTGAGGCCAAACCGGTCAAACCTTCTTGCACGCCGCACCCGACGTAACTCACCGATGTCGATGCGTGTCCGGCCTCCGCCAAGCCTCCGAAGCCTCCAAGTCTTTTGCTCCCGGCTCCCAGGCTGCCTACTCGACTCGTCTCCGTCCCGCTTGACTCGACCGATGCCGTCTCCATCCCATCCGTATACTCTTGCTATTCCGTGCACCATGTGGATCGCCCATGACTCCGCCCAGACTCCTTGGGTCCCTCACTCCAAGCCTACTCGTGTCCACCCTTCACAGCCCTAGTACATCGGCATGAACCTTTCACGCTTGACCTTCACCTCATACCGTTGACCGCCACATCGCATCCTACACATGCACATCACAAGTCAAGAGATACAACACACAACATACGGTATACTCAAATACCACAACACATCTCACACAACATAAACCTCCGGTTAGCCATTAGCATAATCAAGCATATATGGAATATGGACTCAACCGGTAAAGCTTCAAATCATCTAGTCAATCACTCATCACAAATATACCAAGGCACTTCTCAACTTGGTCTCTCAGGGCTGAGTTGGATTGTGAATGAGGCATGAGGGTCATGATTCATTACCATTCCTACACGTATTTGTCCTTGACACTGGAGGTTTAATGCCCCGTTTAAAAAAAATCAAGTTGATAGGTGGCGTTTTTTCCTTCCGCCACTGCCGATCCTAACAACATTGGACTCGAAGAAAATTGGGTGCATTCGGTATGCACGACGCATCTGGTCCCATCGAACCTGGTGGACGCCTCAATCCAACGAATCACGTTCTCGCCCTAGGTCTCGAACGCATTCCCGGCTCCTCTCCTCGCCGACAATCTCGGCTCGGCTCGACTCCCTCCCCGCAGCAATCACAGCTGGGGCCTGGAGGTGAAATGAGAGATACGGGCACTCAGCTGAAGAGAACTTGCTGAGAAGCTGAAAGCTGCTGGTGTCCGGCAGAAGTTGTGCATAGAGCAGACTGAGAACATCCCTCCACTCCTAGTTACTGGATAAAACGAAAGCAGTCTGATCCTGGCTGGTAGGATGAAATTGTGTTTTTGTTGTTGTGAATTGTGCAAACATTAATTGTTCATTGATCAAATTGTTGATGGATGGCAGATCAAATTGTGATTGTAAATTGATGGTTTGTAACATGATTGGCACATTGAGATCATCTATAGGTTGAAGAAAGATGATGTATTATATCATCAGGGGTGTGGGATATTTTTCACAGTTATTGGCATGCTAAATATAACTAGAGTTCATTTCTTCAGTTTCCTGCAAACAGGAAGGCAACATCACTTCCTGTTTGCTCAATCTACATGTTGCTGCAAACTGAAGATTATTGTAGTGATAGGTTAACGTATGATTCTGCTCAGCTGCAACATAATGCATCAAGTAGAATTCATGGCACCAGTAGAGGCTGCGCTGATGACAAGGGATCGGAGAAGGGATAAAGACAACTAATAGAGGAGGGAAACGATACTTGGGCACGCAAGTCTTCTTCTCGGGCTCTGGCGGATGACGTCGTCTGCTCCACCTTCAGCTTGACGTCGAAGCCCATTTTCGTGCTGCGCCGCGACCTTCCAGCCGTCATTTATTTCCATGCGCCGGCAGGGTGAGCCGGAGCTCGGTCTCGTCGAACACGAGGGCAAGTATTTCTCCCGACGTCGCTCCAGTTCGGTAGAGCCAAGCAAAGGCAGATGAAGGGGGCCGGCGCAGGAGGCCGCGGGGATGTGAAGCCTTGTCGTGCACTGCAGCCGAGCCGAGCGGGGATCTTCGTCGCGTGGAGGCTAGAGCCGCGTCCTCGCGCTGCGTCTGGACTCTGCAGCCGCGCCCGTCCTGCCCTTGGATCCCTGGGACACATCACGCTGCGGACATCAGCGTCGGGGTATACACGGAGGGCGCTTTGGATCCCTCCACCGAATTTCTTTCCCCTGGACTCTCTTGAGGTATCGTGAGTGCGTCCACCATATCACGCCCTATTTATACGTGCTAGTATTAGTCATTTATCGAACAACATCCTCCGTCGAGGAAACTCCCGTGTCGAGATGTCGCCCAACCGCGCCATGGCCCTTCTCGTTGTCGTCGGCATCCTCCTGCCGTCGTCTTGTGCTGCGGATGCCAAGCAGCTCGAGGCGGCCAAGCCAACACCCTGGAGCATCCAGAAGCCCGGCAGCGCCACACAGAGCCTTGCCCTCGAGCACATCCCGCTGCCCTACGGCGTCACCGGCGCCGAGAGCCTCGCCTTCGACCGCAGGGGCCAGGGGCCCTACACCGGCGTCTCCGATGGCCGCATCCTCCGGTGGGACGGGAGCTCCAACTCCTGGACTACGTTCGCGTACAACGCCAACTACAAGAACAAACCAATCTGCACGGCGCCCGCGAGGCGGCAGGAAGACGTCGAGAGCATCTGCGGGCGGCCGCTCGGCCTGCAATTCTACGCCAAGACCGGCGATCTGTACATCGCCGACGCGTACCTAGGGCTGATGAAGGTTGGGTCCAACGGCGGCGAGGCCGAGGTGCTCGCCGCTGAGGCCGACGGCGTGCCGTTCACCTTCACCAACGGCATCGACGTCGACCAGGTCACCGGCGACATCTACTTCACCGACTCCAGCACCACCTACACGCGCGCGCGCAACACACAGATCATGATCCACCGCGACGTGACGGGGAGGCTGCTCAGGTACAACGCGCGGGCTGGGCGTGTCACCGTGCTCAAAGCTGGCCTGCCTTACCCGAACGGCGTCGCCCTGAGCACAGACCGGACGCACGTCGTGGTGGCACACACGGGCCCGTGCCAGGCGTTCAGGTACTGGATCAGGGGGCCCAAGGCCGGCCGCTACGAGCTCCTCGCTGACCTACCGGGGTATGCGGACAACATCAGGCGAGACACCAGGGGAGGCTACTGGTTCGCTCTGAATAGGGAGAAGATCAACGCGACGGCTCCCGAGCACCTCGTCGGCGTCCGGGTCGACAGCAAGGGCGCGGAGCTAGAGGTGATGACAGCAGCCAAGGGTGTCACGCTCAGCGACATTGCGGAGAAAGACGGCAAGCTATGGCTGGGATCGGTGGAGCTCGACTACGTCGGGCTAGTTAATTATAAGTAATTAAATAATTAGTTCTTTAGTAGATTTGATAATAATTAGTGGTTAAGAACTACTGCCATATGCATTAGGCCAGGTTTAGTAAGGTTTACAAACTACTGTCAGTTAGATGCAGAACTTGCCTTATTTGTGTCTTGCACATTTTAATGGATTTTGGTAGGACTTGTGCGTTTCGTTTCGTTCAACGTGTTCTTGGTGTGTACGTGAACACTTGGTTGCGGATTGACTTTCTTCTAGCGTACTATACTTGCAATCTTAATGCGAGTTCGCCTTGACGACGACCTGATCCCTTACATGAAGGGAGAAAAGGACTCTTATGTGTCCCTCCGAAAGAAACCATAGGAATTCCTCCTCAGGTCAGCAGGCCTCTTGATTTTTCGAGCTTATTTTTTTTGTCTGGACTCCAAATTGAACATATCAAGGAGGCTTCAAAATTATGTACTCCAACTTTCAGTTTGGATTACATTTCATCATTGAGTCCATGAAAAATCCATCATTGTTGCCGACAACATCACAAAGACAAATCCAAAACAAAAACAAAATGTGGTGCTAGTGCAAAGAAAATTCATCGAACATAAGACTAGTTTATGGAGTCATTTGGTCTGCTACATTGAGACTATAAATTAACAAGGACTAGTTGCGTACAAGGTCAATTGATCTGGGGGAAAGTCTACATAACCCGTCAAACTATACATGGTGATTCACTTCACCCCCAAACCTACAAAACTGGGGTTTTACACCCTAAACTTGTGAAAACCATTCATTTGACCCCCTTAGGTGGTTTTGCAATCCAGTTTCGCTGAGTTGGCAATGCCACGTTGGATGAAAATGACACCGAAGCATTTGGGCCCACCTGTAAGTGTTTTACTCCATCTCTCTTCCAGAAAGACCAGAACGCGCCACCGCCCATCTCCCCTCCCCTGCTCGCGCTGCCACACGTCATCCATGCCACCTCCTCCTGTAGCGCTGCTTGCGCTGCCACACGTCATCCATGCCACCTCCTCCTGTAGCGCTGCTTGTAGTCCACCCTGACCCACTCGTGCTGCCACCCCATCACTCGCCCTCCACTCCACCTTCTCCCGCACCACCGCCCTGGTCCACCCCGCTCCCTCACACTCCGCTGCCCGTCGTTTGCCTCGCCCCCTTCCACACAGAGCTGCCTGCCCCCACCTAAGCTGCCCACACCACCGGGCGTCTGTGGAGGTGCACTACTTGCGCGGGCTAGGCGGACGGGCACAACTTGAGCTGCTCAAGGATGGACAACAAGCCAAAGCAAGCAACCATGTGAGAGAAAGGGGCAGAAGAAGAAGAGGACCTCACCCGCGCTGATTTCTACAACAAAATTTGGCACCATTGATCACCGATAGAGCAACGCGTCATCGCCATGAGCTTCGCTGAGCCACCACGCACATCCTCCGTCCCACTCCGTCACCGATTCATCGCCAGAGCAGCGCGCCCGCCTCTGCCATTCAAGCTTTTTCCATGCTGCCCATCGCCGCCGTCCGTTACTTGACCCTGGTGAATAGTGAGCACACCCACGGCCTCCTCTCCTTCTTCTCTACTCTCTAAACCAATCTTGGTGCACCTGGCTTGCTGGAGCCACGCTGAGGCCAACAGCATTCAGCCAGAGTCATCGTTAGCCATGGGAACGAGCTCCCAAATCTTTGCAAAAAAGCCCTCCAAAAATCCTATAACTGTCAGCATAATTTGTGAGTCTACGAAGAACCGACAAGTGGAGCCAAAAATGCTTAGGTGTCATCCCTGCCCCATGTGGCATGCCAAGTCATCGAAACCAGGGTGCAAAACCACCTTAGGGGGTTAGATGAATGGTTTTCTCTAGTTTAAGGTGTAAAAACTCCAGTTTTGTAGGTTAGGGGATGAAGTGAACCACCATCCATACGTTGGGAGGTTATGTAGAATTTTTCCATTGATCTACCACAATAACCTTCACCGCCACAGCAGGGAGATGTTTTTCACGGTGTGTTAGGGTCATGTTTTTGGAATGATAAATAGAGTGGCTTTTGAACAGAAATCCATATATAGTTTTTGCACTATTTGGATTGTCGGTGTCATCATATTCTATATGTTTAGTTGCAATTTCATCATCATTTGATTTGGAGCGTTTGATAAGAGTCTTATAGCTTGCTTACAATCAAGGAGTGCATTATTGTCTAAAACCAGTTAAATTATCTAACCTTAAGCACAAATCAGCAACTGTATATATCCTTTTTTAGTAGATATCCTCCTAAATAAAGTTACGGAGCAACCCGCCTGCATGAATTTCTGCTTGTGCCCCTGCTCTTATTGTAGTGTAACGGAGGCTAGGGGTAAATAAATTGGGAGCCATCACGAAATGAGAGTTGTCATGAACATAACACTAGAGGAAATCTAATTGACCAAGTTATTGCAGGAGGCGGAAGAGCTAAATCAAGCAAAACTGAGGCTAGCAGAGCAAGTAGCAGCGCATGCCGCCCAACAAGTGCAACAAGCTAGAGAAGAAGTGAAGAAACTACAAGCTGAATTAGAAGAGTTGAGGGCAAAACAACTGTAGCTAAGTGCTTCCGCAAATCCGAATGCGGAAAGACAGTCCAGGCAGATCAGCAAACAACCCAGAACAACCTAGGAGGTTTGAGGGTGGGGGCATGGCAAACCATCCCTTTTCCATCGGTAAGCAATCAATTGGAGTCATCCCTTCAAATCAAGAAGTAAGAATATTGCACACCAGAACCTGGGATAGAAAGTCACTGCTATCACAAGAGCTCCAGCTAACCCCTTGGCCTCAGACTTATAGGCCAGGTCCATTGCTGAAATTCTCAGGGCACTCTGATCCTAGGAAATTTCTCATGAGTTATGAGACAGCAATATTATCAGACAAAGAGGATGAATCAATCTTGGCCAAATGATTTATCATAGCAGCGGATAGCGTAGTTATTCAATGTTACTCATTGTTGAACCCGGGGGTATTCCACGCCTTCAACTGGAGGCTCTATCATATTGGCAAATAGGTTGGGCAGCTTCAACAATCTTCTTCAATGGTCTTCATGACATTGACATCGACATCAGCATTCTCGAGCATCTTCTTCTTCTTCTTCTCCAAATGATGTTCCAGCTTTTCATATTCGAGTACTAATTATGCTGGTCGGCCAAGCGATAGTGTGCGCTTTTCCAATCATCAACCTGTCCCTGGACATCACGATATGATTTTTCAAGACCAGCACATCAATGCACAAGATGGTCAGTGATACAGGGGAAATCAGTACTCAAACATCAACAAGGAAAGAGATTACCTTTAACCCGCTGATTCAATGACTTGTTCCGGCCATCGAGGTGATCCTTTTCTTCGTTCAGTTGCTGGATTTTATTTTGAAGACCAGCAATGACTCCGTCATGTTTCATCATTAACCAGGAGATGAAAAGCTTCTCCTTGTCTAATTCCTTCTCAAGAGCTTCAGCACGGAGTACCGTGTCCCCGTAGCCTTCCAATATTGCAGTATTGCAGTAAGAGCGCTTGATAAGATCCTACATCACCAATTGCTACTAGAGTTAATGCACGGGCACCAGCTACAAGCTATTTGACAACAAATCAAGACAAACGAAACATACCTCTGCATAACTGCCCAGGTGACGGTGCATTTCCATGATGCCTGACACCATCTCGGGATGATGTAGAGGATCATCGATGAGTTGAATGTCCTCCAGATAGATCTTCCCAGCCGCCAAGGGGTCCACTTCAGCTTTAGGATTCATCTCCTCCTGTGGAACTACAGCAAGGTTGCTTGATGAACCTGGCTTGGAAGATATGTTTGTAGCCATGGCTTTGAGAGCTGTCGCTGCTTCAATTTCTACTCCTGGCTTAGGGGCTGCAGAAGTAGCCATGACACTAGAAGTAGTTACCATCTCCTCGGGTACTTGCGGCTCGGAGGCTGGCACCACCACATCAGTTGCAAATGATATGACCTCCCGCATAAGTGCTGCTACAACAGATGTAGCGCTCGGGGTGGATGACTTCGCCACAGGTTGTTCTTTAGGCTCGGGGGCTAGTGGCACCGGGGCAATGTCTTGAGCTGAGAGGCTACTCCCATCAGTGATAGATTTGGAGCCAGGCCACGACAGCTGTACATCCGAGGATTTCCTATACAAGATAAAACTTCACAAACATGAGCAACAAAAGATGCTATGAGTTATAATAAGCACTCAAAGGAGTAAAAGGGATTACCTTGAAGGTCTCCTCAACTTCAGCGTGGGTTCACCTGTTAGACGCAGAGGCTTAATGATCGGAGATGGTGCCTTTGGCGCAGCCTGCACATCCGCAATAGGATCTTGGCCAACCTTAGATACCGCCTCTGTTGTTTGGGTTGTTCTTCCGCTAGCATGGTCCACCATGTGTTTAGATGAGTTGTCCTCGACAACAACAGGAGGCTCTGGATCATCCTCAATTTCAATTATTTCCTTGGTGAATGGCGACTATTTTCTCCGCATCCATCACTGGCTCGAGTACCTGCAAACCACTAGTGTCATCCTGAGTAGACACGGTGTTGTCATTGGATACATCCTTTGACAAGATATGATAATCAGGGTCTTGTCCTTCCACAAAGGTAATTATCTTGGGTGGGACATCCTGAGTAGCAACTGACTTCTTCACGAGCCGTTTCCCTGTTGATGGTTGTTAGCACACCAAGTTATGAACCGCAAGCGCACGGATCAGTTGTAGCTCTTCTCTCAAAGTACTCCCCCAACGATTCTCAATCTGTGGAACTTCTAGCACAAGATCTATTTCAACTCGCATTGTTAGTATGAACTTGGTGTTGATAAGTGATTCAGATCTAATCTACTAAGCATGTACAGATAGATAACAGATAGAGCAGAGGTAACCAATATAGAGCAACCTAGAATATGCATATTTTGTAATTCTGAGCATGGATAGCAAAGCAGCACACATATGATCTTAGTAAAAAAGCATCTTTAAATCTACACCTCCGGTCCTGCTCCCAAAAACCCCCACCTTACATAAGAAAGATCCTATCATGATCCCCTCTATCAGCACAGGTAGATTAAGGGCACGATCAAAAGAATACGTTATACTCATTGGTAGATCAGGCATGCAAATCCAATCATCACAATCACATGAACATCCTAAGCAATATATCATCAATCATAGATTGAAAAGTAAGAAAACCCAAAAGAGCATAAAACCATAGAAGGAGATACTTAGATCGCTAAGAACAAGAACACATCTATTACTTCACCATGAATGATTGTACATCACAAGATCATGTGGTGGAACCGTCCAACTTAAACTGGTTTAAATGCGTCTAATTGCTGCCGACGCAGCAATTATCCGAAACGCACTTAAAACAGTATAAGTCCAGTCATCCGTCGAGTGTCCCTAGGACTCCTCGAAAGATCCACATCGTGTCTCATAGCCATACATCAGGATTGTATCCGCGATGGGATAGCATCAACAAATATTACATTTTTACATACATACACGAGGTACGAGTTAATACAAGACATAGTTTGAAGCAAACTTAATAGTGCAGTGTTAGACAGAGTTCTAGGACTTAAAACATAAACGGTTCGGATGGAGATGAGCATTATGAGACTTCTTCTAAGGGTATTGTGAGACTCGTAACAATACCCTAGGATTTCGGGGCTTCTTCCTCGGTGGACTCCTGCGGTGCTTCTGAAAATAGCCACAAGGGATAACCCTGAGTACGAGGTACTCAGCAAGGCTTACCCGACTAACCAATATAATAGTTTTTCTTGGAAGTACATGATAGCTTTTCGGTGTACTGGCTGATATATTTTTGCCAAAAAGCTTACTAAAAGTGAGACCTTAGCTTTATCTTTTATTTGGGTTAATTCATTACCTAACCATTCTAGGTGATGATAAAAGACTATTGCAAACAACAAGGTGTTAAGTCATACACCACACCTTAGTAGAAAGATATATCATTGATGAATTTATGCTACGATGCTCAACAATGATCAAGTGCATTCATAACCGAGAATTGCGGCGATCCGAATCATATTACATCCTGCAGGAGAGTACCCTGATCACCAGTTATATACGACTGTCCAGGTCGTACGTAACGACTTTTCGATTAGCAAATCCAATGATTGGGAATAAGACTACCCGGACCCAGGGACGCACCCCCACATGGGACCCCACGTCTGGCTCGATCACCATGTGAGTTTCAAGCTACGCCCCTGCCAATCTCCAGCACGTCAAGCGCGGGTACGAAGTATTCCCGATCAGAGAGTTTACTAACCTACTGGGCTTTACTGGTCCCATACCCAGTAAGTGATCATATGTCTTTCACTTGATCAAAGGTTAAGACAACGAATCGGGCCTTAACCAGATTAAACTAGCAGACAGAACTACATCCTTAGCTTTTGTCCGCTTCTCACTTTTTAAGTCATCTTTTCATAAATAACATGCATGACTTAATATTTACCTTAAGGTTTGGTAAACCAAGTATTAAGCAACTAAGCAATTCTAGACTTGGGTTATCTACCAAAGGTTTGAACAAGTGGCAAAGATGTCCTTAAAGCAAGGTATGATTATGCACAAAAATGGGTTTCAAGCAACTCCTAGACTTAGTGCATACATATAGCAAATAACCAATAATGGACACATGAAATATTGACTCCAAAATAATTGGCATAATGCACCGGGGCTTGCCTTGTTCGCTAAAAAAGTTAGCACTGTCCGAAGGGTTGGCCTCGCAGGGGACCAATTCAAAGACTTCCTCAAATTCTGGAGATCCTTCTGAATATTCCGAGAAATCTTCTTCTGGTGCTTCGGTGTCTATAACACAACACATGCAGGGGTTAGGAATGCAAATTTTTTGAATATAAGACTATACAACTTTCCTTCATGATAGAGTTGCAAGCCCACAAGGACTATACAATTTATCATGATAAAGTTGCAAGCCAACACACAAAAACCCGAAAAGATTAGCTCACAATTTTATTTCCTTAACTAACCTTACTTAGGGCCTTTTCTTTTTATTTTTAGAAAATGTTATAATTATTTTTTAGCTTTAAAACCTAATTTCCAATGAATTGATAATAATTTGTAATTATGAAAATGTTATTCCATATTTTATGCATTTAATAAAGATTAAGTATTTATTTAAATACCTTAAAAGAAAGGCATTAAATAAATACCCAAATTTTTGTTATTTTTCTAGGGTATAAAAATTTTAATGCATAAAGGAAAATAAAATAAGCCTAACAAAATTGGTTTCCTTAATTTTGGACACTCCTAGAAATTTCTGTGATTTAAAAGGTGAAATTCAGATTTAAACTAATTATTCTATAAAGGAAATCTAATTTTTCCTGAAAAACACCCCCGGCAACTTTTCTCACGCGACCCTACTCTACCCCCTCTCTCTTACGCTGGGCCCGTGGCGTGGACCCACCCCTTTCTCCTATTCCTCCTACCCGTCGGCCTACTTCTCCTCGGCCGGGCCCTACTGGGCTGATTCTTCTTTTTCTTCCTCTTTTCCCGGACCGGCACCGGCCCACGGCCTGCTTCCCCTTTTTCTCTTCTGCGAGCCCAGCTTGCTTCCCTCTTGGGCCTCCGGCCTTCCCTACCACCGGCGAACCGTGCCCACACCTGGGCCTCCAAGACCGCGGCCCATCCGACGCCCACGCTCGGCCTGCCTCCTCCTTCTCTTCCTCTCCCTGACGCACGGGCCCATTGCTCCAGCGCCTTCTTCCTCCTCCCGGCAAAATCCCGAGCGCAACAGGGGGCGGAGCAGCTCGCCGGCCGGCGCCCCACCGGCGACGGGGCTAGGCCGGGGAAGCATCCCCATGCCATAGCACACCCGTGCGCGGCGACAGCTCCCCGGGAGATGGCCGGAGCTACTCCCTCCACGGCGGCGGGCGGCGGCGCCTACGGCCGGTCGTGGCGAAGCACGACAACGGCTTAGCTTACCCCGACGACTCCCTCTACGGCTTCCTAGCATCCCAAGGACCCGCCTACGACTACCCAAGAAGAAAGAGAGCAAGCGCAAGGAGGTGCTCACCGCGAGCAGGAGGTGCGGCGACGGCGGACGGAAACGATGGCGGTGTAGGGTATTCCGGCAAGGATGTTGGACAACGGCTTGACTGGGTGTAGCTGGGGTATCTGTGGAGGATTGGACAAGAGGAATCGATGGAAGCTGCGGTGTGGTGGGAGAATTTTGCTTGGCGGCGGCGGTTTGACAGAGTGAGCGGCGGCGGTGAAAAGGAACGGCGGTAAAAGGGGCGACGGGGGAGCGGTAGATATACGAACGATTTACCGCACGCATGGGCGACACCGTGGTCTACTCGTAGGCTTGCATGGTGAGGAGGTGGCGTAGCTGCCGCGCTGACGGGCGACCGAGAACGCTGGCGGCGACACGTCGAGCGTAGCTCTGTCATCCCCCCCCCCTTTTCTTGTTTTTGTGATGCCCGAACTTCAGAGCTCAATCCCAGTCGAAAGTACATCCGATGGCCCACAAGTGTCTTAACCAAAGTTGTAGATAATCTTGAGCTTTTCAATTCATATTTAAACCTTTGCTCGAGATAAGCATCCAAAAGTTTTCAAATTTGAATTTTTCTGTGGCAAATAACTGAACTCTTGTGTTCTTCCATTCAGTTCGTCAGTCAGTCGATGTGGTCATTTACCCGACTTGGTGAATCATTTCAGTGGTCCAAATCCTTTTCTTTTGGTCCAACTTCTTCCCAATTGTGTTCTACAGCATCCAAGGATTCCATTTTGCCCATAATCACTTATACCCTTTGCACTCCATTTTTCTGAATTCAGCTCCAAAGATAGCTATTTGTCACGGTTTCACACTTAGGCAGAATTTTCAGTTCAGCAGTTAAGCTGACCGTGGTAAAGTGCTGACTTTGAGCTTCCATTTGAAATGGTTCCCTCTACTGTTCCTGATCAACAACACCTGAAGATACTTGTCCAAGGTCCATACTTTAATATGGTATAGTTGTTTGGATCCACTTATTTGAAAAATTCAACAGAATTCAATTTCCAAAAATGAACTCTGTGCTGTTTTTCTGAAACTGCTGTTGTCAGACAGGGAACAGTAACTTTGATTTTCAATTTCTTTCTTTGATTTTCTTGAGGTATTTAGGACCAAATATTGTCCCAAATCTTGATCTTTAAGTTCTAATCACCCTTACACCTCCATTCCATATTTTTGCCGAATTTTTCTGAATTTCGAATTCAAAATTCAAATTTCGGTCAAATTTGACCCGAATTTGATTTTTAGCCAATTTCTTCTCCCTTTCTTCATGAATTGCTTCCATTTCTTCAAAGCTACTTTGATGACTAAAAAAGGCAGGTATTACAGATCACCACCGGGATCCTACCTTGATCTTGATGACTCCTAGCTCTAGAACTTCGACGTGGATCTTCCTCACACGGTGATCACACTCGCTAGGGCTTAGCTATGCCAATCCCTAGACAACTGCATGGCCCTCAGCTCTCTGAAGTAGTGTCCCTCAAGATCCTTCTGCTTCTTTGCTGCTTCATGTCGAGTACGTCATCTTGGATATGGGGCTCGGTGGTTTTTTGGGTATTTATAGTATGGAGAGCGCGTGGCAAAAATTGAAAGGCGAGGGGCTGAAGGAATTCCCCAGGTCGATCGGCCTAGTGTAGATGGCAGTTAGTACTCCAAATTGTGAATTGCAAGCGCACGGATCAGTTGTAGCTTTTCCCTTAGAGATTCCCCCAAGGTTTATCAATTCACAAAACAAGGGATTTGCACACTTAACTAAGCACTAATCGATGTAACCGAAAACTCTTTGTATAAGATGTGATTATGCTAATAAAAGAACTAAGCGGTCAAGATTAAGCAGATAGAGAATAGAGGGTGTGAACAAGATAGATTAAACACTTGTCCTAGGGATCTAGGATCACTTGCAGATGCAATCGCCAAGCATGAAAGAACTAGATCTAAGTGTTATCGTGAGTGGATGTGAACTATGCCCAACACTTTCCCTCCCGCAATACTATCACTACATAGGGGTACTCAACTATTGGAACATAAGAACACGACATGATGATCGTTCTAGGTAAGCAATAAAGAAACCCAAAGTAGCGCTAGTCGGCCTTTACATGAAAGAGCATCATCAGGATATGAATGATAACAAAATAGATCTTAACCAAAGGTTCGGCGATTACAAATCAAGATCTCCATACAACCCCGAGGACAAATAGAGGTATTACCCTATGATCTTCCACATGTTGACACAAGAGGGGGTAAAGGATGCCCTGTAGATCAACTGGACTGAAGACAATGATGAATGGGGGTAGGAAAGCCCCAGGCCAATCCAAGCCGATCGGCTTGGGGGGTTTTCACCTCCCCTGGTGCTCCTCTTCGCGTGGCCTCCTGTAGATCCAATCTTCTCTTCATTTTTTGATCTTGTGGTGGTGGTGGATGATGTTTGCATGGTGTTCTCCTCTCTTCTCCAACTCATCTTCCTTGATATCCATGTGGGGATATTTATGGTCTTACATAGGTGGCGGCTCTGGACCGATGTTGGTGAAAAAACCCTAGACAACATCGTAGACTTCACGCTGAAGAAACGGGAGGTCGACTGAACCCCGGAATGGGCTAGGCCGATCGACCCCAACGGTCCCAGGCCGATCGGACTAGGCCCTTTCTAGCCCTTCTGGTCCTCTCCTTCGTCATGCTAGCTTCCCTCGCCGACCTGCTGTAACGACCGACCCCAAATCTTTCAGGTTAGTCTTAATCCGAGTCCTAAACCCACCTGACTCAGCTTCCCCGAGTTTAAGTGTTCAACCTCCAGTTCCGGTCCCGACCCCTGAGAACCCGACCCCTCTCCGCCGGTTCCCAGCTCCGACCCCTGCCGACCCCCAACCCACCCCGCCGGATCCTTCGAAGTCTCCCCAATAGTGTCTCTTTTCAATCTGAGCAGAGGACCAACCGAGACTGACCGGTGGACCCACAAATCTTTTCCCCGATCTCCCGGTGCAGACGCACTCGAGTGGCATGCCTACTTCAGAGCTTCTCCGCCGTGTGGCTCAACTCCTCCAACCCCCGCCGCTCTGCCCCGTCGCCGGCCGCGACCGGAAGGATTCCCGCGCCCTCTTCCCCAATCGCAGCGGAAGCCCCTCTGCAACCCTTTCTGCAGCGCCTCGCAGCTCGCGCCCATCATCACCTCGTCGGACCGCCGGCTGCAAGGCCCGATGCCTCCCGGCTTTTCCGCCGCCTCTCCACAGTCGCGCCGCCCCAGATGCGCTACGCGACGATTCCTCCTTTGCCAACCCTGACCCCAGCCACGATAGCTCCTTTTTCCGCCTTGCTAGAGCTGCGCCCCGACAGACCACTGCTTCGCGCTCGCCCGCGCAGCCGTAGCCTGCCTGTCTTCTCACCTGTGCAACCTCGCTTCTAGCGCCGTTCCCCCTGTCACACCCATCAGATCCGCCGCACGATGACGCCCGCCTCCGCCAAATCACAACCACCGGCAAAACCGCGCCTGCGCCGCCCTGTCTCTGGTGTCCAATGGCCGAAGGTGTCATCCTCGAAGTCCTGCTCCGCCGCCCCTCATTGCTCAATCGCCACCATGGCAGCGCACTCCCCCTTTTCTTCCCGGTCTTCGTGCTGCTCCAGCTCTCTCTCTCCCCACGCAGCTATAAAAGGGAATGCCAGAGTCCCACCGGAGTTCCCTTCACCATCGCTGCCTTACCGCCGTTCCTCTGTTTTGTGCTCGAGAGCTGCCACCTAAGTTCCTGAGGAACTCTCCTCTCCGCTCAACGCTCGCCTTTCCCAATCCACCCAGCCGCTTGCTCCTCCGCGCTGTGCTAGAGCTTGCTTGTTGTCCACAAGATGCACCGCCGCCGCCAGAGCACCGCCGGACATCGCCTGCCCAAGTCTTAGTGCTTCAGTCCTTCCGCCCCAGTCTGCTCCTTCCCGACCCCAAGCTTCACCTATAAACCAAAGGTAAGTTACTTACCTCTTTTCCGCCTCGCATGACCCTGTCTATCCGTCCGACCCCTTTTCCGCCTCGCCCGACCCTGTCTGTCCGCCCGACCCCTTTTCCGCCTCGCCCGACCCTGTCTGTTCGTCTGACCCCTTTTCCGCCTCGCCCGACCCTGTCTGTCCGCCCAACCCATTTTCCACCTCGCCCGACCCTGTCCGTTCATCCGACCCCTTTCTCCATCTCTCCCGATCCTGTCTGTTTCGCCGACCCTTTTCCGCCTCGCCCGAGGACTCGGCTATATCTTTTTCCTTGACCCAAGGGTATATGTGTAAAAATTGGGGACTTCTCTGCGTTAAGTCTGAGGACCCCCCAGCACAACTATTCCTCTAGTCTAAGGGTCAGATCATAAGTTTCTTCCCATCCGACCTTTTTTTTCTTGCTCTCCACCAACCCCAGTACACTTCCCCACCTTTTCTGTAGCTTTGCTACCAATATCCGAGCTTTAACTTGCAAGTGTTGCTGTTGAATTAACCGTCTAAAACACTAACTCCTGCATTGCATTCGTGTAGAGTTGCTTCTCGCTGACGGCGTCTACGAGCTATACCCGGCGCCAGAAGACGGAGCTGTAGCCGAGCTACCGCTTCCAGAAGCCGAAGCCGCCCCAGCAGAAGACCCGTTCCCTTCCTCCTCGTTTGAAGGCAAGCCCCGGAGCATGAACCCCAGTTTCCCAAACTTGCGCATGCCTTCTCCATCATGTTTGTGCATTTACGTATAGAAGTTGTTTGCAACCGTAGATGCATGGCTTAGTTCCCTTGATCTGAACACTAGTCTGTTGGCTTCGAGTAGTGGCAATGCTTAAAATAGGACTCGGTAAAAGTCGAGTGATTTCCTGTCACTCGCGAGTTATAGGAGTTGGTTGTTTCTCTTCTGTTACAACTATAAGGACAATGGACGGGGCAGGGTTTTTGTTAACTCTTTTGGTGGTCGGCTGATCGCCCCGTCTGTCTACGGAATCTGTTAAGGCCCGACAGTGGTGGTGTTCGTGATCAAGTGTTTGAAAGTACTAACCTCATACTCAGTATGCGATGGGGAAGCCTAGTACCGGATTGAACCTAGACGTGAGCGGTCGCCCCATTGTCCTTGGAACGGAGTTCCCCTGCGGGCGCACGTGGTGGCAAGTGTGGTCACAGAACGGCAGAGGCTGGGTCTGTGGAACCTTGCACCAAAGGAAATGGGCCCGACACAGGTTAGGGAATTGATGGGGAAGGCCGACACAGGAAGCGACCTCGGTGGTGCGCGGATGTCGTGAGGTTAGGTTCACCATGCATGGTTAAAGAACTCGAATCGATTCGTCTGCCTCTCACAGTTTGAGACTGCTTGATCGCTATGCTACACTGAGTAATAACAGAATCTGATGATAACATGGTCTTGATGATGTTATATACCCTTTGGTTGGATCTTTGTTGCTTAAGAGTAAGTTGCCAACCTAGACCGGTTAATGAACTTAGAACCTGAGCTAAAATTTTGAAGATAAGGATCTACTTAGTGCTTTTGGCAAACAAACCCCTCAGCCAAAGAGCCTTGCATGTCTAGAAGTGGTGGAGTAGTTTTACTCCCGGTCGGTTAAGTCTTGTTGAGCTTAGTAGCTCAGCCTTGTTGTGGCTTTCTTTTCAGGTGAAGCTGCAACTCCTGAGTCTTCTCCTGTTGGCACTTGGCCGGCCCAACTCCCTCCGGGTTGGACGGTCGAGTGGGATCCCTCCTCGGACGGCGAGGAAAGGGATCACTGATGTCTTGGCTGGCCTCACCAAGGACGTCCGACCCCCGGCGCTAGCCTCCGCTGTTTTATCTTTCCGCTGCTTTTGAACCTTGTAAAACTCTGATGTTTGTTTTGTTGTTGAACTAAATGGTCAAATTGTTTAACTCAGTGGACTTGTTGTATTCTCTGGAACCGCTCACCTTCGTGTGAGTTTGCTAACTCGGTCCTGTTAAAGTGGTTAAATCGGATGAAATCCGACGGCACTTCGTGTTAACTTGGCTAAGGCATGAGCGTCGCGTGTTAGGCAACTTAACCATGTTTTAATCAAGCTAATCAGAGGTGGTTCCGCCACACCCATGTCCAAATATCCATTAAGCTCTTTTTGAAAACCCCCTTGGTTATGTCATATTTCCTGCCAAAAATACAATATGCTCCAAAATACAACACATATGCAAGTGGCGGGTAATATAAGAATATGAATGAAAACACTAGTTAAATAGCACTAAAAGTGTGTCAATAACGAGCGTCAATAATCCCCCCACGCTTAGCTCTTGCTCATCCTCGAGCAAGTCAGAAGATTATAAACTCCTCCAACAGGTTGAACAATGATCTTGAACCAAACCTGAGCAAGCGAGTCAAGTACCTAGCCTTTCAAACAAAAGATGAGCAGAGCAGCAAAGATAATCAAAGTATGGACGTTCAAAAACTTATCAAAGCAAAAAGTACTCCATAACTTTTATTAGAACTAAGTTACTTCAAGATTTAATCACACTCACTTTCTAGATCATCTTGGAGGGTTTTTCTTCTATCATAAAGCATTCTCCCTGCAACAAGAACTAAAACCAAGATTATCCTCCAGGTACTATCATGTCGCTCACATTAATTGTGGCTATCCTATTTAGTTTGCAAGCTCTCATCTCTCAAAAGTCACTCATTATATGGTGGATCTTGGACAAGGCTTAGCAAGAATCAACACTTATATTATCAAATTAAGAAAACTCTTTAATGGTCGCTTACCTTCCGAGCCAATGATCATAAGAATAACCATATAATGTGAGGTTTTCAAGGATGAGAAGATATAGAATAGTGGACATATGCAAAGGCAAATAAAATAATGATTGAGGCCCAAGCGATGTCCTTGTTGTGGGATTGCACATGGTTGGAATGAAAAACCATTCCGTAAATAAGGTCATCCTTTTTTGCACTTTTCTTGATCTTCTTGACAGTGAAAACTCCTCCTCTTTCTTTTCCTTTTATTTCTTTTCTCTTCTTTATACTTTTTCCTTTTCTTTTCTTTCTTCTTTCTTTCTTTCTTTCTTTTTGTTTATCATCTCTTCTCTGAACCTCCTTTGAACAACACTCCACAAAAATTAGATTTAGAATGTTCCAGAAACCTCCACTACTAGAAATAGTAGCTTCCATGACATTTTGCGCGTGATGTTCTAAAACTTCATTGAACATGCCACATCTATGATGAAAATCTCGGGTTCCTCATAGATCATCGGTGGGAGCCCTAGACCGCTATGGAATTATGAGGAAAAAAATGCACGTCATAGAACAACATCTTATATCATCACAAAACGGTGCGCCACCTATGTCTCGTATCTGTGATGCTAGTGATTTTTCATAGAACCAGTCCACCACATGTAGCGTTCGTACCCATAGGTCCACTTGTGATGCCAGAGGGTCCAGCGTGTCTACGTGGCTGCCATGTGTAGCAACGAGGACCAGCCGGTCCACGAGTCAGGGCTGTGGGTCAATATGTCAACGTGGGGTCCACTAGAGAGGTGGGACCCAATCATCCACGTGTACGAGTGCAGGCCCAGCAGGCCGACATGGCTAACACGTGTAGCTATAGGTCCTGGTTGACTGGTCCAACATGTCTACCTGGCAGCCATGTGTAGTGACTGGGACCCGACGGTCCACGTGTTAGGGTTGTGGGTTCAATATGTGAATGCGGGGTCCACTAGGGAGGTGGGACCTGGCCGTCCAAGTGTATGAGTGTGGGCTAGTAGGCTGATGTGGCTACCATGTGTACATGCAGGTCCCGTAGGGTGGGTCCCGTTGGTTCACGTGTACACGCAGTGGGTCCAGCAGGTAGTTGTGGCAACTAGGTGTAGATATGGGGCCTGCTTCCCCATTCGGCGTGTCCACATCATGGCCACGTGTCATGATGGAGCCCGCAAATAATAAGGCCTCGACCTGTTTCAAAGTCAGGCCCAAGATGAAATTGTTGTGGAGCCGGTCCAGATTCGAGTGAGCCACCAGGATAGACTCGATCCAGCCCACGAAGAGAAATAGGCCCACATTGAATAATAGTTCTGCCGAATGAGCCCTAAAAAGGGAGCAAAAATTTTGCTGTCGCACAGGTTTGAACACGGGCCAAAGGCGGTGCAGCAGATGCTATCAACCACTACACTACTCAAGTGTTTTCGACTATCTACACAACCACATTCTTTTTGAGCAAAATACTCACGTGGGCACGAGGGTTCCTATTCCCGTGCACGCTCACCGAGACACGGTGTTGCCTAAACTGTGAGTGGAGAGGCCAGCAGTCGACGACAGTTCCAAGAGAGCTTTTTAAGAACTCCTTGCCATCATCGCCAATTCCCACTCCAATTCGCAGAGGGGATTTCAAGAACTCCTCCTCTCATCGTCCTCGCCATTTTCGACAAGAGGGGTTTTCAAGAACTCCACGTCCACGCGCTCGACCCCCTTGATCACCCCCCTTCGATCACCGTACGTCGCACTGGTCCACCTCTCCAGTGCTTCAGCTCACCGCCGTCCACGCGCCGCAGCTCCATCCACGCCGCTGCGCGAGCCCTTAGGTGCCCCCCTAGCGCTCCGCGTCTTGCGACGTCGGCACCAGCAATAATCATGGCATTGAGGCGACACCCGTTGTTGCTAGTAGAGCTTCCTACCGAGGTGGCCATTAAGATTGTGGGCCACCTCGCTGCGACCTCGGAGCGGCCCATGGAGGACCTCCGCAGCCTACAGCCGACCTCCTCGACCATGCGCCGTGTGTGTGGTGACCACATCGTTGGCCAGCGCATGGCAGTAGACCGGTTTGCCATGGAGATGCAGTGGAATGACAGCAATGGCTACAACACCCTCCTTGCTCGCCTGACCCAAGTTATTCAGGGAAAACTGCAAACCCCGGCCATGCCTCGACGAGCTTGCCCACGCCGCCGCGGGCGGGCACAATGTGGCGACCTATGTGGCCACCCTCTTCCTCTACAGGGCCAATAGCAGCACCGGCGACCATGACACTATGATGCAGTACATAAGAAAGGTCGAGGGCGAGGAAGAATCGAGGGCGGCAGTGGCGGACTAACAATGACGCCACCGATGCTGAGGAACCTTGGTGTCTAAACCGCCGTGGGCAGGCCATAGAGGTGGTTTAGCGAGTGATGTGGCTGGGAGTCGGCGGGCCACGCTGGCACCGACGGTGGCGCGCGGCAAAAATCCTTGGTACGCAGGCGGCCTCTGCGGCGTGGGGTGATAGGTAGAACTGTTTTGTAGTAAGGAATGTAGGATTCGTGCCGAATGCGATGTGTTCTTCGATCGAATTGGACATATGTATCCAGACTAATTCACCGGATTAGTGTACCTTTTGCTTAATGAGGTCGAGGACATATGTTAAAAAATTATACTAAGAATTTCTCATGGCTATTTTCATATGTTAGGAAGTAGAAATTGATCTAAGATATACAAAACTATATGGAAAATAATTATGAAAAAATTCTAATATATTTTTCTAACATAAAGTATCATGTTATCTTTCAATTGATAAAATCTAAAATTAAAACTCAACTCGTAGGCGAAGAAACAAAAAAGAGAAATCTAATTAGGGGTAGATTAGGCCAAATGAAATACTACCCCGTATCGAAATATTTGTCGCTATTGATTTTTTCTCATGACGTTTGACCATTTGTCTTATTCAAAAAAAAATATGCAAGTATTATTAGTTTTGTTTGTGACTTACTTTACCATTAAAGGTATTATAAGCTTGACTTATCTTTTCGTATATTTACAATAAATTTTTGAATAAGACGAATGGTCAAACGTCATGAGGAAAAGTCAACAGTGACAAATATTTTGATACGGAGGAGTAGTTCGAGGGAGTAAAGTGAGCTTAAATTTTGATTAGGGTGTTAAGCGGACAAAGTGGATAAGTGAGTTTTAAAAAAAACTTTTGGAGCTCAAATCACATGGGATTGCCCGCTGCGGCCAAGGGCACAGGCCGTCATTCAACTTTCGGCCCAGCCCTTGCAGGTGACAAAATTTCACCATTTGTGCCCCCCACTGGCCCAACAATAGTGCTGTGGCTCAGTCCATCGTCAGCCCATGAACAAGAAGGCACAAAACATTTCTTCATCTTACTACGCCGATGGCTCGAATTTGTGTTACTTTTATTTGACCTGTTGTTAATAACGAACCGAAGAAGACAAAGCAGTTCTTTCATCGACGTTTTGTTTCATCTGCCCTTGCGAGCGATCGGCGTCTCGGCGACGCACCAGGCGTTCAGCGCCGGCGGGCGGCCGCCACCCACGCGCTTGGCACGCTGCACGCCTGCACGGCTGCGGGCTGCACCTGGCCTCCCTGGTTCTCCAATTCAATCTTCGTCCATTTGCCTGCACAGGTCACGGCTGCTGCAACCTCCAGCCTGTGCTGAGTCACCGAGACGCCCCACATCCACGCCAGGTGCCAACCCGTTCAATCCTAACCCGCCGGTCGCCTCACCGCCATTCACCCTCCGCCATTGCTCACCCCATCCTCCACCACCACCACCATCGCCACAAAGATCCACTGCCACCTCTGCCACCGCGGACACTGCCTCCACCGCCATCGCGGCTGCCAACGTCACCGAGGGTCGCTCACCAGATGGGGATTGGCAACCCCAACACCTGCCCCAACTAGGAGACCATCATCGTGCCTAATTCGTTCGACCTGAAGCGGGATGCCAGGAAGTGGGAGGGGACAGCTTTGGTCCCCTGAGCCTTACACCTCCCGCGTAGCGCCGGTACCCATGAGATTGAGGAGCTTTTGTGGGACAGGCTGCAGCTTCAATAGGGCGAGGTCGTCGTCACTGTCCACCGGCCGGAACCTTTCCTCGTCCGCTTCATCAACAGCAAGCAGTGCGCAGTAGCTCGCAGCCGCGA
Organism: Setaria italica; assembly: GCF_000263155.2. NCBI lineage: Eukaryota > Viridiplantae > Streptophyta > Magnoliopsida > Poales > Poaceae > Setaria > Setaria italica. The sequence goes on from NC_028452.1 coordinate 37,622,766, forward strand.
GCGTTTCCAAGGCCGCAGCTTCGATGTATGCCTACGGCCATGGCGCAGCCTGAGCCACGCACTCGGCCTGCGCATTTTCTTCCGGGTGCGACTCTACCTCAACGGCATTCCAGTACACACGTGCACGTCGAAGATCGTCGAGAGGATCATCAACATGCGATGCACCCTCCATTAAATTAACACGGATCTCATCTAGCCAACCGACACCAGGCACGTCGACCTCTAGGCTTGGATGGTGAATCCAAACAACATCCCCAAGCGTGTGTGGCTGATCTTCACTCACCGGCCTTCAAACAAGTTTTCTACGATCACCATCACCACATCGCAGCCGGACCGCTGGCAACAGGGAGTTCGCTATGAAGTCTTCCTGCACATGGGCATGCTAGAGGACTATACGGCGGCAACATGCGACCTAGACCGTGCCATCAACAACCCCTCTAGCTTCAATCCAGTGCACCGGGGTCATGCCTGGCGCTATGGGGTGCCGGACGGCGCTCCCTCTGATGCTCGCTACAAGTTGCCCACACGGCTACCCCGGTCACCACGGGAACCGGTGCAATGCGAGGAAGAAGATTGTGAGCGCGGCCGTGGCAATCGAGAGCATGGCCGCGGCGAGCATGATAGGAACGGCAAGCATGACGACAGTGACTGATGTAACCGCGACGTAAGGCGGGGAGGCAAAGGCTCATGTTATGATAGGCCTTTCTGCTGGCCACATCAGAGTGAGGATAACAACGACGACGACGGATATGATCATCCAGGACAAGGCCGCGAAAAGAACACCAAGCTTCATGACAGCCGCGGCCATGACATCATGCGCCACAACCGTACGCGGTCACCCAGGTGTTGGGAGGCTGAGTTCAGCGGGGGCAGCAAAGGACTGTTGCTACCCCCCTCCCTGCCGCAACAACGCTGAAGCCGGCGCCCTTCAAAGCGAGCCTGGCCGCCTTTGCTCCTGCCTTGCCACGCCTGGATGAGCTCAAGAACATGGTGAACGCACAAGTCCAGGCACTCTTCAGTGCCCAAGCTATGGTGATCAGGAGCAGCATTCAGGCAATGGTTGAGTCCTAGGTGCGCCATATCACAATGCTCACCTCGCCAATGCACTCAATGACCCAACAGGAAATCGGAACATACGGGGCTGATGACTACATCTCCAAGGCCTGCTCTTTAGCGGATAGAATCGGGCTTGCCGACAGACTGCTCCACTCGGAGGGGAATCAAGTTTGGTCTGCACCCACGGAGGAGCTGGTGCCTCTCTAGTGCGTCTTCGCTAGGCTCCATGCGACGCTACAGGGGGTTCTAACGATGCGTGACGTCGAGCTCGCGCTGGACAAGCTGCAGCTGCAAGGGCCAGAGTGCTTCGATGGACGGGCAGGATGCTGCAATGGAAGAGACGGTCGCTGTCTCTGAAAAAGCTGCGATGCCATCCGGCACCTCGCCACCTCAGACCCGCACGTCGGCTACTTGCAGACAGGCGGGCATGGAACGGCCTCCTAGACAGGGGCTGGCCGCGGCAACTCCTGCGCCTGTCCCGGCGGATTAGACCGTCGACGACCTCTTCGTTGCGCCGGCTCCGGTGATCTTTCAGCAGCTGCCGGAATGCCGTCAGCACCCGCACCCGCGCTGGACCTTTGACATGTCCTCGGTTCGCAGAAGCGTGCGGCAGGCCAAGAGGCCGGCTGTACTGGCTCTGGAGCACACCCAGCGCAACCTGTGGCACAAATTGGGTGGCTTAGACAATGAGCTCTGGCCAATCAAGGAGATACTACAAGACTACATCAACTCACACTAGTGGCCGCTGCTGGACCACATTATTGCAGTAATGATGGCCTTGTTTGATCTGGACGATGAAGGAGCGGAAAGGGTAAACGATGCACTCCTACAGCAAACTGGACAGGCCATCGACGACATCCAGAACGAGCACACCCTCCCTCAAGAATGATAGCTTTGGAACCTCAGCATCGTCGGAGAAGGACTCTCTCCATGTATCCCAGACATTCCTCGTACTATTTTTCGTTTAGTCCTCCACGTTCTGCTGGCTGCGACCTTCGGCAAGTTGTTGGATCAGCCTTGCTGGCTTCGACCTTCAGGCTTATTGTACGCGACATCGACTAGGTCCTGCTTGCTTTGACCTTCGGACAACGCACTTATCAGCGCATCAAATGTTAACCGCATATGCCGATCCTAGATATCCCAACATGCGTCTCACCATCGGCACATCTCGTCTACTTAAATACGCGACATCTCCGGCCAGCTCCAGCTCCGACTACCAGGACTGGTACATGATTCCCTGCAGCGCTTTACGGCAGTTTAAATGCATATAGACAATTTGTAACAACTCTACCTAAATTAAGTACTTGCACATCTAAACAAGTGATTAGTCACTAAGCAAAGAAGTGAATTGTCCATTTTAACCCTAAGAAGCTCTTGTTGGAGTTCGAAATAAAACTTGAGATTTTATATGCAAACTTAAATTTTTGCCCTAATAAGAGTTGTAAAAATTTTAATTTCAAATAACTTTTGTTAAAGGCACTTTGTCTAATTCGGAGTGGGAGGAAGTCAAAAACAGGAATCAAAACCGGAGTATTAAAGAACCCTATAAACCACCTATCCTAGAATTCAAGTTTTACTCCAGCTTTGCAACCTGTTATCTTACAACTTCATATCTAAACTCAAGTCAGGCCCTTAATAAAAGTTGTAGTCCCTCGAGTATGTTCCAACTTTGTTACATTGACCCAGGTCCAAATCGAATCCGAACCTATTCAAAATCTTGGTCAAAGTTGGGTAAAACAGTCAACTCAGCCGCTGGGCGCTACAACAGTCTGGAAAACTGCTCAGAGTGCACCTCTTGGTGAGGGCGTTCCTCCAAATTTTTGAACTAAACTCAAGAAAAACCCTAAATAGAAGTTGAAGTACTTAGTTTTGAGAGCAACTCCTTCAATAATGCTTAAGTCTAATTCAACTCAGAAGCTCCCCTAAAATCGAGTCAAAGATAGCTAAACCCCTAAATTTCCACCTCGCCGGCTAAATTGACTAAGTCTGGATTTCCAGATTTTTGGCAAACTTTGGCTCGAGGTATCTCCAAATCCTTTCCAAATCTGAACAAATACCTTAAACCAAGTTTGAACTACACCAAGACTTGAATAAGTTTGCTTAAAGGAGTTTTGAAAGTTTAGTTGAAAAATCTAGAGAAAGGAGCTCCCAAAACCGGTCGGGCTTACTGCCCGAAGTGACCTCGACGCCCGCGTGCCCAGGGCATGTTCACCCGCGCGCCGCGCGCTGCGTGGCCGCTGGCCACGGCAGCTCGCCAGCGCCCTATCCCTGGTGAGACAGCGACAGGGCGAGAGCCACGGCGCCCAACCCGCGCCTACGACAGGACGGGGCGAACGCCAGGCTGGCCAACCACTGGCCGCGCGCGTGCCTTCCCCCTACCGCGCATCTACTCCGTCCAACCCGCGCGTCGCCCGCCCGCTGGAGAAGCCACCACACCATCGACGTCCCGCGCCTCCACCCGCTCGCCAAACCCAGGCCGTGGCCCTCCGCTTCACCCGCCCGACAGACCAAAGCCACACGACACGCTCCGCCCGAGGCCAATCGCGGCAGGAGAGCGCCCGGAGCTCCGCCTCCCCAGCCCAATGGCGCCGCTGGCCAATGGCCACCTCACCCGCGCACCCGCCGCTCCCCGGCCATATCCTCCCGCCACCGGAGCCCCGCCTCGACCCTCCGTGCCACCGCTGCCCTATAAAAGGGTCACGCTCGCCGATAGCGCCACCCTTTGCCACCGCCCGCAACCGCACCTCTGCTTTCTCCTCTGCGTCGCCGCTAGGAGTTGAATGTTTTATTTATGTTGCAACTATAAGGACGACGGACAGGGTCGGGCTTATGTTTGATACTTGGTGGATTGCCCCGTCTGTCTAAATGAAATTGATCTAAGGTCGAAACGTGTCGGCGTTCGTGATCAAGTGTTTGAAAGTACTAATCTCATACCTAGTATGGAATGGGGAAGCCTAGTACCTGATTGAACTGGGGCGTGGCATACCCTCCGGCTATCCTTGGAACGTCGTTCCCATGGTGCATCATGTGGATGCAAGTGCGGTCATAGTATGACAGAGGCCGGGATTATGGAGCATTGCATGCCAAAGGCAGTTGGCCCTGACACATGCCTAAGGGATCAATGAGGATGGCTGACAAATGAAGCAACCCCTCATGGTGCGTGGATGTTGTGAGATTAGGTTTGCCATGCATGGTTAATAAACTCGAATCGGTTCGTCTGCTTCTCATAGTTTGGGACTACTTGATCGCTATTCTGCACTGAGTAACGATGGAACATGATGATGATATTAATTTGATGTTTGTTCTTTAATTGCTTGGAAACTATGCTTGCATAGTATAAGTTGCTAATCTAGACTGGATAAAGAACATAGAACTTGAGCTAAAATGTGGAAAGTAAGGACCTATTTTAGATGTTGTTGGCAAAGCAAACCCAGAGCTAGAAAAGCCTTGCATGTCTAGGTCTTGGTAAAATAGTTTACCCGACGGGTCGGTCTTGTTGTGGCTTAACTTTTCAGGTGATGTTAATAGTTTGGCTGCTGGCACCACTTGGCCTACCCAGCTCCCTCCGGGTTGGACAGTCGAGTGGGATCCCTCCTCGGACGGTGAGGGCAGGGATTTTTGATGTCATGATCGGCTTCGTCATGATATCATGTATCGACGTTTAGCTTCCCCTTGTTTTATTCGACTGTTCGAACCTTGCAAATTTTCTTGAATTTTAGAAACTCTGATGTAATAATTTGTAGAACTAAGTCAATGTGATGGGAATGTTGTAATCTCTGTGCTACTCACCTTCGTGTGAGCGATGCTTCTCGATCCTGTGTAAGGATGAAATCCGACGGTCGACCAGGTTGACTTGCTTAAAGTGCATAATCGCGTGTCAGGCGACTTATATGCATTTTAGTCAAGTTAATTTTGGCGGTTCCGCCACACAATTTTGACACTATCAGCTGGAACGTGCAAGGCCTTAACACGCACGTGAGATGCCTGGTTGTTCACGAAACACTCAAAGCAACGCCATGTCACATGGCTTGTCTGCAGGAAACTAACCTAAATCAAATTGACGCGGCCCTCGCTTCATTCCTAGGTGGCTACCGTATAACCAACTTTGCTTACAAACCGATGCAAGGCACCAAGGGGGCATCCTAATTCTTTGGGATGGTAATTTTGTTGACCTAAAAGACATTCAGATTGGGCATTTCTCAATTACTGCAACAGTGTCGGGCAAACTATGCAGCTCCAAGTTCAAATTAACGACCATATATGGACCATCTAGGATAGAAACCCGACATCAACACAAAATGGCTGATCATTGGTGACTTCAACCTCATTTACAAAGCCACGGACAAGAATAACAGAAGATTGAACCTTCAACTGATGCGTCCCTTCCTCAGTACTCTAGCTTTCTGTGGGCTAAAAGAAATACACCTTCAAAATCAAAAATTTACGTCGAGTAGTGAAAGGCGTCAGCCAACACTTTCACGCCTAGACCGCTTCTTCTACAACGAAGCCTGGGACATCGCATTTGACGATCACACGCTACACGCCCTTTCCTTTTCCCACTCCGATCACTGCCCACTTCTACTAGCAAGACTCTCAAGGCCGCAGAGGCCACACCCATTCAAATGTGAGAACTTCTGGACCAAATTACCACGCTTCCAAGAGACTGTGTAATAGGCATGGAACCTACCCATGAATCATACAGAGCCGTTCCACCGTCTAGACCACAAGTTGCACTCAACAGCCATGGTGCTTAGGAAGTGGAGCAATTCCATCATCTCGGACACGAAACTAAAACTTCAGATGGCAGAAGTGGTAATCCTACATCTCAATGCTGCGCAAGACATTAGATCTCTTTCACATGCAGAATTCGCCCTCAGAGCAAAACTGAAAAAACGCATTCTAGGGTGGGCGGTAATTGAAAGAGCAAGGAAACGACAATCATCACGTATCAAAAACCTTCAAGAGAGGGATGCAAATATAAAATACTTCCACCTTAAGGTCAATGCGCATAAAAGGAAGAACTTCATACAACGGCTGCGAACAGACACGAGTTGGGATCTCTCCCACCAAGACAAGCAAGACATCGTTCATGACCAAATTTCTAACATAATGACAACCCCAAAACAGCGCACATAGACCTGCGGTGGGTAAACTTAGATCCCCTTGCAGCAGACTTATCCGACTTGGACTGCCCGTTTGATGAAAATGAGATCCTGCACGCTATTAAACAGCTTCCGCATGATCGAGCACCAGGCCCGGATGGCTTCACGGGGCTTTTCTTCAAAACATGCTGGACCATCATTAAAGGAGATATAATGACAGCAGTGAATGCTTTCTACAACATCTGCTGCAACGACCTAAATCTACTCAACAAGGCAAACATCGTTCTAATTCCAAAAAAAAAAAGAAGGGGCAGAAAGCATCCTAGAGTACCGGCCAATCAGCCTCATCCACACGTTTGCAAAGATCATCACCAAAGTGCTAGCGCTAAGACTTGCCCTGCACATGCATGCAATTATCTCGCCCTGCCAGAGCGCCTTCATAAAAGGCAGAAGTATTCACAACAACTTCCTATACGTACGCAACATCGCTCGCTATTTTCATCGAAATGCGACACTAGCTCTACTAATGAAGTTAGACATCTCCAAAGCCCTTGACTCAGTACGTTGGGACTACCTCATCTCCCTTATGCACCACAGAGGCTTCCCAACTCGTTGGAGCCAATGGGTTACATCCATCCTAGCCACTTCAACATCAAAACTGCTACTCAACGGCTCGCCATTGCCACAAATTCAGCACGGTAGAGGTCAGAGACAGGGTGCGCTATCACCCATGCAGGTAGAGTCAACCTCACAAAATCAGTCCTCTCCTCACAGCCGGTATACTTCCTAATGGCTCTCAAAGCAAATAATGAGGTGCTAGAAGATTTAGACAAACTCCATAAATGATTCCTTTGGGCGCGCGATCAACAACTAATAGGTGGCAAATGCAAAGTTAATTGGACAAGAAGCTGCCTCCCGAAATAGCATGGGGGACTCAGCATCCCAAACCTAGAGAAGTTCACCAGAGCTCTCCGCCTGAGGTGGCTATGGCACGAGTGGACATCACCGGACAAACCTTGGTCCAATACGGAAATACTGTGCGACGAGACGGATATGCAACTATTTGCTGCTTGCACGGTCATCACCCTCGGCAACGGCAAAAAGACCAGCTTCTGGAACTTTGGCTGGTTGCAGGGCCAGCGACCAAAAGACATCGCGCCACTCCTCTTTGCCATTTCAAGGAAAAATAACAGGACGGTTCACGACGTCATCAATAATAATAATTGGATCCGAGATCTCAACATCAATGGTAATGTCTACAACTCACATTTAGCTTCAGTCGCCCTGCTATGGAACAAGGTCAGACAAACGGAGCTATAGCCACGAACCGAGGACACTATCATTTGGAAACTAACCAAATCAGGAGTGTACACAACTGCATTGGCATATAAAGCACAGTTTCTAAGCTGCACCGAAACACCAAATCTCTCCTCCATCTGGAAGACGTGGGCGCCACCAAAATGTAAATTCTTTGAGTGGCTAATTACACAAAACCACGTGTGATCCGCGGATAGAATGGCTAAAAGCAGATGGTTGCACAACGCCACTTGCACCCTCTGCAGATGGACCATGGAGACTAACCACCACATCTTAGCTGAGTGTAGATAGACAAAGAGAATTTGGGATCTAACAGCGCTATGGATAGCGCAGCCAAACCTAAGGCCAACTGCGTGGCGGCCCTTAGCTAACACCCTGGAATGGTGGAAAAATATAACTATGACACCGGACTCCCCCCTAAAGCTCTAAGAAGCCTGACACTACTCATCATGTGGGAGATTTGGAAGGAACGGAACGCGGCGCGTTTTCAGTAGACAAGAGAGCTCACCGATGATGCTTATGGCGAAAATCAAAGAGGAGGCGTCAGCATGGTTAGTGGCGGGGCTAAAGAACTAGAGTTAATCCTAACGCGAGAGTAGTCCTTATCTTTTCTCACGGCACGCCGTGTTTTTCTTTTGTTCTATTTCCTGTAAACTTCTACTCTATCAATGAAATAGGCACACTCTCATGCCCATTCGTTCAAATACCATTGCCTGAGAGAGTTGCAGGCACATATGTTTCTTGTTGATATTGAAAGGTAGTCTTGCTTCCAGATGCTGTCAAGGTACAGGGTGCTACTTTGTCATTATTCACAAATTGGAGATGGCACAGGGAAAATTCCAAAGTCAAAATGGTGCACAGCCAAGATGACATGGTACACATTTTGTATACAGACGTTAAAGTTTTAAGTCAAATTACTGCACGGGTAGGCAAGAAAGTTAATTTCAAGATCATACAGATTGTTACCATTATATTGGCTGAACGGGTTGCAAGTTTGTCGCCTTCACTTGGATCCGACCTTGAGTCAACTGACAAATTTTCTTGCTCATTTCGGTCAGCACTGTGACCTGCCAATGTTCAACAGGTACTGAAAGACTTGAGCATTATACTTAAATTGGAGATGTTCCTATATGCAATATTGTTTTCATTAATTAATGAGTGCTCAAAGTCACCGCGAATGGCATGCATTGTTTTACTCCAGTAGTGGTCTCAACACTTGATTCTGACTAAAATATCTAGCTTTTTGTCAATTTATTTTAATGATTTGAATTAAAATGAAGATTCACATCCATTTTTGTTACGAGGAAAGATTCTACATTACATAATCAGGTCTTGATCTTTACTTCATCTTTTTTCCTGTGTGTTTTTGGAGCATCTTAACTTCGCTTCTTGTTGTTTTTGTAGTGAACTTCCTTTCAGGTGATGAGGTCTATGCAAAAGTCGTACGTGCAAGAGGAAGGCATGGAAGACAAAAGACTCTCTAAACACTCTAATATCTCATTGATTCGAACGCCTGCCTGTACTGCTCATAATGATATTTAGCTCGCTCAGCCACTTGCTACGCTGTTGAGTGTACATTGTCAAATTCTGCGGTTGCATTCTTTCCATAAGCTCCACCGAAGGCGCGACGCTGATCCATGTGGAATAACTTCGTCGTTGCTTCCCACCAATCTGCAACGATGTTGAAGTTTGAAGGATGTCCTTGTATGTAAATCCAAAAGGGAGACGAATTCCTCAACTTGGATGGTGGTCGTGATTTTATTTTGGTGGTTATGAACCCTATAGCCAAAATTTGCCCTTCGTGCCATTCCCAAGAGTTCGGTCACGATGGGGTATGGAGGCGCTAAAGAGGAAACGGCCTGCCCGTGTTGCACGGGCCTACGTACCGATCCAAGGCTTTTCTTGCTCGGCCCATTCTTGCCATAGCCAGGCCTCCGACGTTCAGTCCATGATGGGCGTTCAGGCAGGCTGTAGTGTACGTGCAAGGTGGAGACGGTGGCCGGCGCCTTGTCATCGACTCATCGGCGCGGCGGCGAACAAGCACTCAAGCAGGAAGACAACCAAGACCGCGGTGAGCGTGCAGCAGTAGGCTCACCAGCTCTCAAGCATCTGGTTCCCAACACTCAGCAGCCAGCACAGCTACGATGCTTGTTAGGCTACTTATTATGATGACAGCACACATTTGTTCATACTTAAGGGTAGTATATAATTGGACTTTTACCTACTTGCTACAAAGATTCACTTGCACAAAGGGGAAACGAACAATAAGGGCAGTGTCAGCCAAAATCCAGAATCCCAGAAGAAATCACTGCACCACACGCCCGCACGCCTAACTGCACAATAAAATGGCAGCACATCATGGTAAAAGCTGCAACATGTAGCTCACCAGCGTACAATATTTTTTTTTAGATAAAGGAGGTAACTCTGACCTACAATCAAACAGAATTGAAACAGGATACGAGCAAAGGACTATTATTCTCCATTTTTATACAGCTGATTTATTAAATTAAATACACCCTACATCATTAATAGTCTAATGAGAATTCTATTTCATTGGATTCTACTTCCTGATTGAGAGCGCTTCAGTTATATCCTGACTAGTACAATTTTACTCTCGTATCAATGGGCCTTCGACAGATGGGGCAATCTGCGACTTGTGGTCCACATTCCGAACATGTCTGTACCAAGGGAAAGGAAAATTCAGTTAAACCATGTAAAAAAATTATGCATGAAGGAGAACACCTGTCCACTGTATTGTTGTAGGTTTCACCTGGTGACCACAACCAAATGCCATGTCCCGGGGTTTGGAAAGGCAAACTGGGCACATCTACAGATAGTGAGACCAAGAATTTGTAATCAGATATTAGTTAAATCACAATAAGTCGTATGCACGCTATAATTGAAGATGAAAGTTTACATGGTCCCTTACTTACCACTCATTATATCACTAACATGTGAGTCCTTAAGAAAATGGGTTAAATTCCAGTGGTATAGGAGAAATTTATCCAAGAATGAAATCATAGGAAGTGCATAAGCAACAGAAGAGTTACATGTTCCATAGATTTGTATACAGCAAGTAAAACAATGTATAAAATAAAACCATAAATGAATTTATAGAGGAACGAAACCTAGAAAATACATAAGTGCTGCAAGAGTTGTGTGTTTCCAAGATTTCTTATGGAAAGTAAAAAAGAAGTGTGAACTAAAACCATCAAGGACCATCAGGGGGATAGCACCTTTTGTAAAGTTGATGCAAGATTGAACCAACTCGTAAGACATGAGTTCAGAGTGCTTTATGATAGGTTAACATTTCCAAAGGTGAGCAAGGAATCAGAAACATTTTACTTCATCATCAGAGGCTGAACCTTAAATTTTACTTTTAGTTGAACAAACAACAGTCCCGACTCATAAATTTCGTCAAAACTATTTGACTCACTTACTAACCAGACAAACATATTGATCTAATAATTTGCACTATGTTCTTCATGCTGCGCTCCACTGTAACCCTAGATTCAAATTTTTCATTATTGAACAAAAATCATTCATCAAGTTAATTATTCTAGTTTCTATAAAACTAATTGGAAAATTCAAATACTATGGAAACACTTTCTCATGTTTCACCAGTAAGAATGCCCATTTTCCACTTTTCTCAATTAGCAAATTGTATTCTACAAAGTAGAAGGATAGAAGAATTTATCATACTTGGGGTTCTGGAACTCTAGTTTCGACAGCTGGTGGGGATGTCACTGATGCTGTGATAGTTGAATCTACAGTTGGCTCCTCTCTAGGACGTGAAGGCACGCTTCGATAGCTATTTGCCCGATATGGTGCTGCTCTTGAAACAGTGCTATAACTTGCGAAGGGTGGAGGAAGTGGAACCCGCTCAGGCGATTTTGCAAGTCGACGTCTGGTTAGAAAAACAAAGATAAAAAGAATGAATTAGGTCAACAAGGACCAAGCAACAAATATGTATATGTAAATGGTCTTGCTTTCGTTTCTCCATACCCTAAAAGTCCAAGCTCTAATGTTGCCTTGTACTGCAATGGAATTTCCATGAGTGCTGAAAGGGCAAACTCCGTTTCCTTTTTGCTTTGACTTATCTTCTTTGACATGATCGCAGTGAAGTTCACAAACTATGAGAGCAAGTGTCAAAATTACTATTAGTTATTTTTCTTAATAAGCCCAAAAAAAAATGCTCCTGTAGTTCTTGCACCTACCTGGAAATTGTCAAAAGACCTAGCCGGTATGTTGTCATCAAATTCCTTCATCATGTCCCATGGACCATCTCCAACTCCAACCAGAATTATAGACAAGGGAAATTCACTATAACAAAAGAAAGGAACACACTAATATGAGATGTTGAAGCAATGCTATTTTATGAGTGTTCTGGTATATAAAATACTATATCATAAATTCATCACTTCTTCAATGCAATGACATGCAGCGCTCCAGCGCATTCGAGAAAAAAAATATAGTATAAATTTATCATGTTTTTTGTGCTGCTTGTGCAAAGGAAAGGTCAGCCTTCCATCAAATTTCCTAATCCTTATAAACCTTGGAATCTAATATATTACGCCTTTCTTGTGGCATTGTGACAACTCCAACATGGTATAACTCTACAACAACAATGCCTTTTAATCAAGCAAGTTGGTGTAGGCTAGAGATGAAACCCATTAATCTATAGTCAACTTCATATATTTTTGACATCCTATAAGTGACCCCAAGAAATGTTGACTAACACCATAAAAAAGCTGATTAAATCCTTAAGAAAATTTACTACTGTTTCTCGGAAGTCAGGAGCATTTTTTTTAGGTAAATACAGTAGGGGAGGCCCCTACTGTGTTAAATATATTAAAATAGTGTTGAAAAACTGTAACAGAAAGAAAGAAAAGAGGTTAGAACAGATCTACCGAGCAAGTGAGTTAGTTAGCGTAAGGAGTCTATCCAAGCTAGAAAAGGAGCTCTTTTATCGCTCTTGAATCTGTGAGCCTGCAGAGTAGCATCTTCTACAAGTTGATGCTTCCAAGAAGAGAGGCTTGGCTGCTTATTTTCAAAGATAAGGTTGTTTCTTTGTTTTCAAGTCAGGAGCATTTTAGCATCATAACCTATAGACATAACCAGAGTTAGATGCTCCAGGACTAAGAAATCACAATAATATGTTAATTTAATTATAAAACACTTCCATGTAAATATATGTATTCTGTAACCTTCTCATTGGCATAACAACTGAAGCACTACCTTATGCATTCTAGTCTTCTGTTCTCAAGCATTACCAAAACATAAAACCCAGGTACATAGCTCATTGGCATAAATTATTTCATTACCTGGCTTGTACAATAGCATCAACTGTCATTTGCTCCTGGGTACTTAACTGACCAAATTCGGTATCTACACTTCGTGTGACCTGTACAATTATACCTTCAGACACTGACATAGTAATAGAAAATTTTGTTTCATTTGTTTCCTCGTTCACAACAAGGAAAAAATTTGAATAGAAATATTAGTGAAAAAAGGGAGTGGACCAGGGCCTACCTGCCCATCAGCGATAATTACTAAAACATGGTATTGGCCGCCACTTTGCTCCACAATGGTTGTGGCCATTTCAATTATTGGGGCGAATGATGTAGGACCTTGAAAAATGCCAAAAATTGCATGTTGGAGAATCAATCCTAATTACAGAAGAGCCCAAATTTGATGCGAGAAGTAATCCAAGTAATACAAATCAAGGCTGTGAGGGTCCCAAGGGACTACACACAACTGTTCCCAGATTTCAAATTATATCCATGAATTTACCATTAAATATTTCCAAATAATAAGAACTAAACTGAATTTTTCATACCAGAAAGGCGAAGGTGAGGAACAATTTCTCTGTATCGAGCTAAAGCTTCCTGAAAACCATTGCATGGTCTTTCGTCAGGATAGAAAGCAAATACATCTTGGTCATGCGTAGATGCTGCATTATTGAAACCAGAACTATTAGACGTGTATAATTCCGCCATATCCTAGTAAAAGTAGCAGCACATTACCATCTCCAAAACCATAACAAGGAATTAAATTATCCTCGTCAAAAGCTGATAAGGTCTGCCCAATGATGGATATTGCCTGTTCATAAGGATTTGGGGTTTCACCAATATGATGCAGGCTCATGCCATTGAACGAATTCTTTCCTGCAAATGAAAATAGTTAGGCATCAAGATTCAAGAACAAATGTTTTCTTTCTTTGCAGATAAATTCACACAAACTACCTGTCCATTCATTACTCTTTGTGAAATCGATTCCTATGATTAAATTGGAAGACTCAAGACCAGCTTGTGCTAATGCTTCGATAACCTGTATTTTTAGTACAACATGTTAGCTTGAGCTATAGAGAATTAGAGAGCTATGCTTCACTGTGTTCAAGATGACTCTGTATGCACAACTGCACATCGCTTATGTATACAGTGCTGTAAATGGATGACATAGTAGAACACATGGGCATGGACTTGGCCAGTTACATTGCACATCGATATGGTCTCCAAAACACAACGCTGACTACAGATTTCTGTTGTGATGTTTCTATGAAACATAGTAAAATTATACAACTATGAGACTACTTTTCAAGACCAATTTACTCACTATTTTTCAACTATTCAAACTCGACACATGAAAGTAATTTGCAATGAAGTTTTCAGATCGGGCAGACGCAGCCAACCGAAAAATATAATATTAGTGACTAGAGGGAGCATAAATATTCCTGCGCTTGCCAAAATACATTGCTACAGTGTCACATTGGACAATTTTACCACCGCGATTTCAACACCTCTAGAAAAATTCTACCGTGCTGTTGTTGCAGTACAGCATTCAGGGCCTAGAAGCTTCTCTCATCAAGATTGGGCACCCTCATCCTCTCCAGTGTCGACCGTAACGAAGAAAGCAGCACTACAGATCAATTGCTCAAAATGGTGCACACCTTAAGGTTAATTATAGCACAGCAATAACCTCCTACTAGTGGAAAATTCATGTTTCACAATGGAAAATCATTAAGACTTTCACAACATCCAAGTCTGACTATTCATGTCTAAGGTTAGACATTATAAGTCCATTTTATAAGCTCAATTGCTCAAAGTGCTTAGAAATACTTGTGAAAATATCCATTGAAACTTTTGCATACTATAGTATGTTCAAATACAAGCACCACCAGAAACTTGAAAACAAATACTTTCTCTAAATAGTCGTATCCTAATATAGCATTTCCTGCTTGCAAGTTTCTTCTCTGCATAGCTCTGAACTTCAACCCATTCCACTCTTTGTGTAATCCGTCAGTGTAAAAAGAAAAGTTACAGACGTGGATTGTGTCAACTATCTTATCAAATAAGGTATTACTAAAATAATCAGAATCTTCCTCCAGACTTCACCATAAAAGGTCATTATCATCAATTAAACAGTAAAAAGAACACATGTCAGATTTTACAACCCACTTCAAAACCGGAGCTTCCATCCAATACCAACGAATTAAGTTTCAAATCCATATTCATTTGAAGCATCATATAGTTTGTCAGTTGAAATTAGCCAAACATTCGAATTCTAATCCCCTCTATATTCAACATTTGAGCCATAGGAAACATAACACATGCATATACCTCATCGAAGGAGTGGTACTGGTCAACAATCTTGGAGTACTTCCTCTCCAGCCTCGGCCGCTTACCCCCAGCTGCGGCCGCCCTCGCTGGCACCGCCCGCGTCTCCCTCAGCGGAGGCGCTGACACGGAATGCGCATGAGCCGCCGCCGGCGGCGGACGCGAGTAGGCACTCGAAGACACCACTACGTCCTCAGCCGGCGGCGGCGCGCTCGCCCGCCGCCGGAAGCTCGAGGACGAGGAGTACTCATCCGCCACGGGAGCTGAGGGCGGGTACGGAGGCGGCGGCGGGTCCCACAGCTGCTGCAGCGGCGCCGACGCCGGCTCGTAGGGGTCGCGGAGCGGCGAGGCTGGCGGCGACCTGCGCCGCGCTACCGCCGCCGCCGCCGGCTCTTGCTGCGCGTCGTCCTGCTGCTCGGCTGGTCCAACGAGGAGGCTGCCGACAATCCGGGTGGCCGTCTGCAGGACAAGGAAGAGCACCCACAGCAGGAAGGTGCCGATCTTGCCGACCACCGCCTAGCGATTCCGCGACAGGAAGCAAAAACCGCGCGCAGTCAGAGCCAAATCAAAAAAAATCTTCCGGCAGCAAGAACTGAAAAATCAAAGCTCAGCTCATCTCAGCTCAGCTCCCAAGAGAGCGAGAACCAGTCGGAGCCCAGCTTCCAAGAACAGGAGCCGTGTCTTGCAGCGCTCTGTTGGGGAATGAAGGGAGCCAAGCGCCTAGCTAATGCTTACCAAGAAGCCGCTCATGCCGAGGAGGAGGAAGAAGAGGCCGTTAGCTCAGATTGGGGGGACTGACCGCCGAGTTGGGGGACTTGGGAATGAGGGCGGTGGTGGTGGCGGCGGTGGTGCGGGGCTGGGACGCGTTGTCAGAGCGGTGGACTTGACGAGGCGGCCGAGGAAGAGGACGACGAGACTCAAATCTGTGAGCCCGTGAATGAAGAGTAGGGAGCGACGGTTGTTGCTTTCGGGTGCAGCTACTTTTGTCTTGCCAGCGGGCTTGCGTGCACTCATGGTTCGCACCATGTGACCGCACCCCCCCGTTCACTTGCCCACTCCCACACCCCGCATCCCTCCTTCCACCAAAATCTTCCTTCCCTCGCTGACCCGGGACAGGGATGCAAGACGGGAAGATTTGGGCGAGCGCCATCCTAAGGATAAAAACACAAGAGGTTAGGATTACCGCTCCATTCCCGCACCACTCCCTTCACTCCCCTTCATTTTTCTGGTGCACCTTCTCCTCTCCCTCCCTTTCTTCGACCTCAGTTCGCCATCGGGTCGAGGTCCTTCGGCACCCTACTCTTGGTCCTTCGGTGGTGTGACAGTACATCTGTGCCTCCTCTAACGATACTTCCTCCCCTCTCCCATCTAGATGTGCGCTGATATGTTGATTCATCAGTTTTTGTTTGCCGACGAGTAACCCTACCTTCTTATATTCTCAGATCTGTGCGGTGCTTCTGTTCGTGTGCATATGGATCTATATTTTCGTGATATGGATATATGTTTATTCAAACCTGTGGATTGGATTTATCGATTTATGTGGTCAGGGGATGATGCGAAAATAAAAAAAATATGAGGCCAACCTTTACTGTACCACAATTTCTTTGATCATACTACACCTTGCAATTGAATCATATTTTCATTTTATTATAAGGCATAATGGCTTGGTATGTTGTCTACCGAGGTAGAAAGCCTGGGCGTATGCAAATTGGATCACATGCCATCAACAGGTGACTGGTTATCCAAACTGTTGCTACAAGAGTTTCACTTAAAAAAAGAGGCAACTGCATTTTTTTCTTGAGTTCACTGATGATGCAGATGTCCAAGTTACTATTTTGGGTGCACAAATGGCGGTCAGCACAACACCATGACTCCGTATCATCATTGTGGTGGAGCTTTTTATTATTCTGGGGATGCTTGTAGTAATTAGTTTCTTTTGGAAATAATTTAGGCTAAACATAACACTTTATTTGCTCATGCTACTCAACATTGGTGGTAACCTCACCAAAATGGTCCTAGGGTGTTCTGAACATCTGCCATTCATCCTACCAAATAAGACCTCTTGTGCCAACTAATACACGAAAACGATCCATCCAATTTAACCAAACAACAGCTTGGCTCATTCAGAACGACAGCAATGTGCAACCAAACTAACGCAAGTGCATCAGGCCATCCCGCCTTCTACTAGCTGGTACCACCCCTCCATCTTATATGTCTCACCCCTTTGCAACCAATCACACCCTCAGGTCAGTAATAACGTGCGAGTTGTTGCTAAACGCTGCCTGGCTTGCTGCGTAAATGCTGGGAAACGGATTTTCTAGGTGACTGCCTGGTATCACGAAAACTTGAGCCAAAATAAGAAAACACTACATACTTACTCTGTCCACTTATACGAAGACTTTCATGTTTAAAAATGTCTACAAATATAAGGGCATTGATCAACAAAAAATAGGCAGGATTTAAGATAACATTTCATAGCATAGATTATAACAGGCAGGATTTTAATTGCATCCCTATGATGGACGATGTTGGGGATCGCCAAAAAGATCAGCACCCTCGAACGTCTGCTCTAAGCCTCGAGAGATTACCTTTCGAATCTTTGAAACCTCGAGGATTGTGGTGGGCGAGTGATCCTCGAACCCTCGCATATTCCTAGCTCATACCATATTATGAGGGTTATGAATGCCGAAAAGGTTGGAAGGTTTATCATGTGGTAAGCTTCGAAGTTCTGAATCTAACACCAAACACAAGCTTGTGTGCTTTTATTCTTTACACTGGAAAAAAATCAGGATATTACTGTGTGAGGGTAACCATAGAAGGTTTCCACTTTATTAGGAAAATGGTCCTAGCTAGGTCATTAGTGATTTTGGTGATTATGTGTCAACACTAACCTATGGGCCTAGCAATGTTTGTGAGTAAACAAAGTTTAGTCACATGGATGCAAGAAAATAGACTTGGGTGATCAAACACATCAAAATAAAGGTCAGAGGACATGTGCAAAATCCTAGAAGACCTCAAAGCAACCCAAGACATCATAAAAGAGAAGCAAGGCAAAGACACACGAAGAAATGAAGCTAAACAGTGAAGATTTATCATAGTCGCAATATCAGAGTATAAGTCAGTGATCATAGTATGAATCGGTGATGGCCATGAAGGGATCATAGTATGAATAAGTGACTGGCAAGGTTTGCAGTCAACACGTATCATAGGATGATACGGTGATCACAGTCGCAATCATAGTATGAATCGGTTTGCTCGGCTTGGCTCGGCTCGGCATCGGCTCAAATTTGGCTCTAGAAGTTTTTATGCATGCACCAAATGATACGGTGATTACAGTCGCAATATCAGAGTATCAATCGGTGACCACCGATCGACCGATTGATACAGTGATGGCTATGAAGGGCCATAGTATATGTCGGTGATCACTATTTTTGGTGATCGTTGGAGTAACGGCTAGTTTTTTTGGTTGGCTCTATATATACCCCATGCCCGACCATTTGAAGTGTGTTAGAGCTTGGAGAAGCTTTAGGCTTGGTTCTCACATACACACAAGTGCTCTAGCCACCAAAGTGCTGAAGAGAAAATTAAGGCAATTAGCATAAAGTTTAGGTCTTGATTAATGCTAGTTTAGGCCTATTAGCGCATTGCTTTAGGGATTAGCCTAGAGTTAGGTGAAGTTTGCACACCTCCTTTGTATCGGTGCTTGCGCACACCAAGAGTTGTAAATCCGGGACTTGTAAGTCGTGCGAGACCCTCCAACCGCGTTTGTAGAGTGGCCGCTGATGCTTGTGAGAGGGAGAAGAGGCTCTCGGAGTTTTGCCCAAGCTCTGCCAAGCGAAGAGCAGCAAGTAGCATCCGGGAGAGGCTAGGTGACCAACTTGTGCGTGGGGAAGGCTCGTCGGCTATCCTACGGACCGGGGAGTTTATGCCCTTGCATGGGCATTCTCTTCGAGAGGGGCTCCAACAATGAGGACTAGTGGAAAGTTTTGCTTTCCGATACCTAGTAAAAATCATCGTGTCGTCGTGCCGGGAGTTTGCCTTCTCTACCTCATTTACCATCCGCATTTCTTTTTGCACTTTACATTCCGCGTTTAGCTTTCCCAGAATTGCCATGTGCAGTTTATAGGATTGGAACCTAGGGTGCAAAACTCTTTTATGGTAGAGATAGCAACACATAGAAAATCCTAGTGTACATCTAGATAGAAATTGGAATAGATTTTTATATATGCTTGAAGCATGTTCGCATGTCATGTTTTCTAGAGGAGAAAGGCTTTGGTGTTTGGAGAGTGACGAAACATGGAATGGGACCCCTAGCTTGGCTGAACAATCCCACCAAGATCGATGAAAAAGAGTTGCATCTCAATGCTATTGCTCGGAATTCAATTTTTGAATCTCTTAGCATTGAGGTGTTTAATAAAGTCTATAAGCTTGAAAGTACACACGAAATATGGACCACGCTCATAGAGCTCCACAACGGCACGGGTGATGTTAAAGAGCAAAAGTATAGCTTGATCAAAGAAGCTTTTGATTCTTTCAAAATGTTGCCTAATGAATTAGCTAATGACTTGTACTCAAGTTTGAATGTTATTGTCAATAAGCTAAATGTAATAGGTTTGACCAAGCTATCTGATGTGGACGTCTCAAGAAAGATCATCCATGTTCTTCTCAAGGATAAGTACGCCGCCATCATCACTTACTTCCATTGCTTCGAAGACATGAACAAGTTGAAGCTAACCAAGATCTTGAACAAGATTATTGCTCATGAGCTATCTATAAAGATTACCAAAAGCCATTCTCCCTCAAGTAAAGATCTTGTTACATCAAGCAAAGAAGAGAAGGAGAAGCAAAAGGAAGAGAAAAGTGAAGATAAGAAAGAATCTTCCACATCAAGCAACAAGGCTCAAGAGCAAGCATCAAGTTCAAGCTCAACCTCAAGTGAGGCTTCAAGTTCAAGTGATGAAGAAGAAGAAAGTGATGATGAGGTGGAAGGTAAAGAGGATGATCAAGCTAGTAGTAGCAACTCCTTCGATGATGAAGAGGTCAAGCAACTTGTGAAAGGAGTAAACAAGCTACTCAAGAAGCTAAAATCAAAGGGTATCCCTACGAAACTATTGGTTTGGAACAACCTAAGAGAAAAGAAGAAGGAATGTCTTGGTTATGGTGAGGAGGGACACTACATTGAGTATTGTCCGTTGATGGAGAAGGGACACAAGCAAAGAAAGAAAGAAAGAAAAGAAAGGAAAAATGAGAGGAAGGCAAGCAAGAAGAGGGCCTTCACAAGCATTGCAAAAGGTGGGTTTGATATGACAAGCTCTAGTAATGAAGAAACCCACCGCAAGCCACGTGTTTTCTTATCATCATCAAGCTCATCGCACATTTGCCTAATGGCCAAAGGTATGAATAAGAGCGATATAAGTGATGATGACTCCTCCCCTTCCATTCATGAGCTTGCGGATGTTGTTTGTAATCAAGAGGTAGTAATAACAAAACTTCTTACTAAAAATAAGGAACTCAAAGAAAAATTGGCTAGTTCATCATCCAGTTATAAATAATTGGCCAAAAGGTTTGATGAGATCATTGACCAAAATGATGAGCTAACTAAGAAAATTGAGGTCCTTGAACAAGCTAAAACTACCTTTAACAAGGCATCCACACTGTCGGATTTATAAGCTCGGTAGTTCACCAGGGGGTTACCCAAGTGGTTGACTTGTAGGTGAGGGTCATTGCAAAAGAACTCAAAGGTGATCACGAGAACACAAAAGGGGACACAAGGGTTTTAGATAAGTTTGGACCTCCGGAGAGTAATACCTTACGTCCTGTATGCGTGGATTATATTGCTTCGTATGAGATGAGTTTCGATGCCCTCGAGAGGCTCCCTTTGCCGCCTTATATAGGCTGACAACCAGGAGTTACAAGTTGGTTTGAATCTAACTACTCGGTAGTTACATGGAAGGTAATCTGAGTCGTACTACCAAACGTGTTCCATGATATAAGAGTAGATTTGGACTATCTTGTTACCTTGACGTGTACTCCAAGTAACTTCATGTCCTTGACCCATATGTCCTGGTCGGCGGGCCTACTCGTCAGGTCCAGCCAGTATCCTGGTCGGTGGGGACCCATGGGGTACCCATATCCCTCACACACCTTTTCAAAATAAATCTAAAAAGGATGCCTATACTTCTTGCATTGATTTAATTGATAAATCTTACTCAACATCTTGCAATGAGACTTGTGCTAAGAATGTTATTGAAGAAACATGTGATGATCTCATTGCTCAAGAAAATGATGAGCTCAGAGAAGTGGAAAGGCTCATGAAGGACTTGACAAGGCTCAAGGATAAGGAGAAAGTAAATGAAAGCAAGAAACAACCTTCTCAAGATAACCATCCCAAGATGGTGAAGAAACTTGAGAAGGGTGCAACCGTGACATGCTACTATGCCATCAACAAGACCACAAGTCCTATGAGTGCAAGAACAAGAAGAAGGGGGAGCGAAAGAAGAAAGTCAACTTCAACATCAAGCCTTACTTAAACGTTGACATGAAGAAGAGCACACCCTACCTCCTAAAGAAGAAAGATGACAAGGTGATGGCTCACTTGATCAACAAAGCAAGGAAAGGGGTGGAACCAACCTAACTGGGTGCCCAAGGAAATCATCACTACCATGAAGGGATCCAAAAAGGTTTGGGTTCCAAAGGAGACTTAAAGTCCGCGGGACTCGGAAGGATTTGGAGACTTGGCCACAAAACAAGAGTATTTCATGCAAGTGCCAGGTTAATCAAGATTTGAAGCAAGTTGCAAATCATTGATGAATCCAATACCCAAATCCTCCAAAGATAACTAGGTAACTAGATGTCTTTCATGCACTTTCAATTAGCATCTAGTTCCTATACTTGTCTAGGATTGCATCAGCATATTTTATTTCCTTTGCGTTTTCTAGTGTGCAATTTCATATGGTAGGTTGCTTGTGTTTATCTCTAACCCTTGAGCAACCTACATGGTTCATTTGTTGTAGGAAAATGGCACTTGTGCTTATTTCATATCTTATGAGCCTAGTTAAAGTCATAGGATAACTTTCCAATGTCGTTATTGACTAGTGCATGTCTCTCACAAGTAATTCAAATACTTGTATGCATATATTTAGGGGGAGTTATCTTATTTGTGATTTTGAGACTAACATTGTTTGCAAGCTTATCATGTGCTTAGTCTCATATTGAAAGAAATGAATCTCCGGAGATATGCAAGCCTTATCCTACAAATGGCACCTAAATATTCACTTGGTATCTTTGTCTACAACGATATCATGCATTTCAATTCATTTAAAGCTATCTTCATGCATAATATAGATTAAAATCCCCATCTTATCTTAATTGACTAGTTGTGCATATGCTTTGCCATCCACTATATATATGCACATACTTAGGGGGGAACTTAGTCTATGTTATGTGAGTTTCATGATCATGATCTTATTTGCCTTCCATATCCAAAAGATCATGATCTAAACTCTCCCTTGTGCTTTTCATGTCTTTCTTTTTCGGTGTTTGATTCCAAAGGTGGAGAATTTTAGCGACCAAAGCAAGTAAACCTTGAAGGGGGAGCATGCAAGAAAGCAAGAACCTCAAGTGTAGGGGAGATTGTACATTTCAAGCTTGAGGGAGATTGCAAGAATTTGGTCCAAGAAAGGGAGAAAAGTGGCATTGGGAATTTGGTCCAAGAAAAGGAGAAAATTGGCATTGGAATAAGGGGGAGCTTTATGACCACATGAGCACATGAGGGGAATTTCAAATTCGTTTTCAAATTGGTAAGAGCAAGGTATGGTTTAGTTCAATTTGGTATTTATCGCATATTTAAATTAGCATATGTTCTTGCTCTTGCATTGCATCCAAGCAAGTAGTTATTTTCAATTTCCCTATTATTGCTTGCTTTGGTTGTATTGGCATCAATCACCAAAAAGGGTAAGATTGTAAACAAAATGGTCCTAGCTAGGCCATTAGTGATTTTGGTGATTGTGTGTCAACACTAACCTATGGGCCTAACAATGTTTGTGAGTATATAAGGTTGAGTCATATGGATGCAAGAAAATAGACTTGGGTGATCAAACACATCAAAACAAAGGTCAAGAGGACATGTGCAAGGCCTTAGAAGACCTTAAAGCAACCCAAGACATCATAAAAGAGAAGCGGGGCAAAGACACATGAAGAAATGAAGCAAAACAGTGAACATTCATCACAGTCGCAATATCAGAGTATCAATCAGTAATCACAGTCGCAATATCAGAGTATCAGTCGGTGATCATAGTATCAATCAGTGATGGCCATGAAGGGATCATAGTATGAATTAGTGACTGGCAAGGTTTGAAGTCAACACGCATCATAGGATGATACGGTGATCACAGTCACAATCATAGTATGAATCAGTGTGATCGGCTCGGCTCGGCTCGGCTCGGCATCGGCTCAAATTCGGCTCTCGAAGTTTTTATGCATGTACCAAATGATACGGTGATCATAGTCGCAATATCAGAGTACCAATCGGTGACCACTGATTGGTACGGTGATGGCTATGAAGGGTCATAGTATAAGCCGGTGATCACTATTTTTGTGACCGTTGGAGCAACGGCTAGGTTTTTGGGTTGGCTCCATATATACCCCATTGCCTAGCCATTTGAAGTGTGTTAGAGCTTAGAGAAGCTATAGGCTTGATTCTCACATACACACAAAGTCATGTAGCCACCAAATTGCTCAAGAGAAGATTAAGACAATTAGCATAAAGCTTATATCTTGATTAGTGCTAGTTTAAGCCTATTAGTGCATTGCTTTAGGGATTAGCCTAGAGTTAGGCGAGGTTTGCACACCTTCTTTGTATCAGTGCTTGCGCACATCAAGAATTGTAAATTCGAGGCTTGTAAGTCTTGCGAGACCCTCTAACCACGTTTGTGGAGTGGCCGCTGGTGCTTGTGAGAGGAAGGAGAGACCCTCGGCGTTTTACCGAAGCTCTACCAAGTGAAGAGCGGCAAGGAGCGTCCGAGAGAGGCTAGGCGGATACCCACTTGCGTGTGGGGAAGGCATGTCGGCTATCCTATGGAGTTACTTGATCGGGAAGTTTATGCCCTTGCACGGGCATATTCTTTGAGAGGGACTCCAACAATGAGAACTAGTGGAAAGCTTTGCTTTCTGATACCTCAATAAAAATCGCCGTGTCGCCACGCTGGGAGTTTGCCATCTCTACCTCATTTACCTTCTGCATTTCATATTGCACTTTACATTTTGCGTTTACCTTTCCTAGAATTGTCATGTGTAGTTTATAGGTTTGGAACCTACGGTGCAAAACTCTTTTACGGTAGAGATAGCAACATATAAAAAATCCTAGTGCATATCTAGATAGAAATTGGACTAGGTTTTTATATGTGCTTGGAGCCTTAATTTTTAGAACACCCAATTCAACCCTCTTTTTAGGGTGTCATGGTCCCTTCACACCTGAGGGGAAGCAAGGATGGAGCCTCGAACGTGGATCTCTTGCCTCAATCCTCGCTGGTTCATATTAGTAGGAAGTCAAGCTCCTGCAGATGAAGTTCCGAGGTTCCAGGCAGGTGGCGTGAGAAACGTGACCACGTGGAGAAGTTCAATTTGAACACGTGTACCCTAATGACCTTTGTGTACGGCATATTCTAGGAATGTAGTAGTTGAGTGAGGGTATTTTTGGAATGTAAAGTAGGCCAACGGTCACTGTAAAAGGGGAGCCCTATCCCGTTATAAAAGGGGATCACTTTTTTGATGGAAGAGAGAGCATTATTTCCATTCAAACCCTAAATCTGTTCGGTGTCAAATTCGTTTGAGACCAACAAACGACATGAGTGTTGAAAGTACCGGATGTTATTTTAGGCCATTCTCAATGGGCATTTCACATTGGTGTTTCCAAGAATGCCATATAAGTAAGATTCTATTTAATTCATAGTTGAAATAGCTCCACATGATGCAAAGTTTTATTGTTTGTTGTTTTCAAAGCTACATGCAAGACACATGGTATCTCGGAAATAGTGTATACAGGGTTTCATGGTGATGAAACTGCATTCACCTCTCTCTTCATTAATTCTTTGACACATCAAAAAACGTTGACATGTCATCCTATTTAATAATAAGAATGAAACTCCCACCGAGAATGATCTTATATAAGGCGTATGTACCCATAACCATTCACTCCTGGTGTTACCTAGTTTAAGTAATCATGATCAGACTCCCCTACCATTGATCATTAATATCTAGTGCATAAGATTTTTATACCATCAGCATATGAATGATATACTTTTTATTAGTTACAAAAGAAATTTGAAAATATAAAAAAATGCTCACCTTAATATATTATTTATTGGAGACCACACCTTGTAAAAAAAAAGAGTCATACGTTATATTCTAGAAGAATGTGTTAAAGGAGTTAAAGTATTGTTCTCGTACCTAATAATTTCAGGTGGGCCAATTGCTTACAAAGTATAGCTTTACTTCCCACCTTGACGAGATTTTTTATGTATAAATCATCGCGTCACTTTGTGTGATTATTCCAGTTTACTTGTTAGCTTCTACTCGTGTAAAAGTTCACAGCAAGTGTGATTTGCTTGATTTCCATTTCAAACATCTTTCCTTCATCGGTTGCTGTTACATGGTAAGATGCAGAAACGCAGTTCTCGGAGTGGTTGATTTCTTTTATACCACTTCGTTGACTCTACTGGGTTGGTGGTCAGCGTTCAGCAAAGTTGATAGAACTTGGGGGTAGTGGTTATCTACTTTCTCCAACAAAGATTGGAGTGGTTGGAATCGCACTATTAAAAAAACAATCTCTTTCCTAAAGGAAACCGAAGGCAGCACGGCTAATGGGCCGGGTGTTTGCTATGAGAAACGACGGCTGCTTCCTCCTTGTGCGTTCGAAGTGACAATGACAACTGGACTGCAACCATGGAATTGCTGCCGAGCCCAACACTTTGCTCATGGCTCAAGGACCTGATGCACTGCAGCAATCTTCCTTCAAGGCTTCAACTGGACTGATGATGATGGATCCAGAATTCCAGATGTCTATATAGCTACACGCCTACGGCTACGCTGGACATACTTTGGCAGTTTGACTTGCGGACAAGCAGATTCTCCCCGTGGCGGTAGTGTAACGCCTGGCGCCATTTCTCTCCGGCGGCCACAGCATGCATCCTAGCTGTGCACTTGGGAGTCTCAGGTTGATTGCATTGCTGAAGGACGCTCAAGTGTACGATATTTTATAGGGTGTTACTAGCGCCCGGACGTCCGATCCGGAGCACTAGCGTCGGATGATTGGGAAGCAGAAATAATTCCGCTGCAACATGCGTCATATGTTGCATGCAACATGCAAAAAAAATAAAAATTCTGGGAACAAAGTTTTGACACATAAAAGAAACCCATCGCAATATTTGTGAATGTTTCGATCAACGTTTCGTTGGAAAAATTCCTTTAATCTAAAACATGTCGCAACACTTTGTACAACCTCATACATCATCTAATGCAACATCTCGATTTTACAGTTGCAACATCCCGAACCCAGAAATAAAATTATCATCAACTTTTGTAAAAAAAAAAAACACCGTCAACCATGCAACATAAAAATATTACTATTGCAACATCTCAGGTTAGATACTGTAACATCAAAAAAATCGAACATACTATAGAACATCTAAAAATCAGTGTTGTAACATCAATAAAAACATGTTGAAACAACTGAAAAAAGCAGTTGCAACATCTGTAAAATCCTACTGTAACCTTGAAAATGGTACCACAATCTCCATCCATACAGAACAGAATCGGACTCAGTTATGAAATATTCACACAAATCTATTGCAACAATTCGATTAGCTCTTGAAACATCCGGTAAAGCTACTGCAACATCAAGAAAATATTACCGCAACAAATCGATTTGCTCGTTGCAACACATACGTATGCAAGAGGGGATGAATGCAACACTCAGCAAACATCCAGAACACCTGCAACATCCAAAAATCTCTATTGCAACACCATAGGGTACCTAATGCAACATGCTCGACGAGAAGAACTGTCTTCAGATGTAGAATCGAGCTTCTTTCGTGCTCCTTTCATGGCCATCGATGAGCACGAACCAAGGCGATGGAAGAGCTCGATGCTGCGCTTGGGGGCCCTGCCCGAGGTGGTGCCAGATCTCCAACGGCTCCCCGACGTCTGAGCCACCGACCCCGCAAACAACGGTGGCGTCCAGGGCGGGAGGAGCGGCGGTAGCAGGGAGATGGCTTTGCTACTGTAGGTGCCGAGAGAGGGTCCACAAGCGTTGGAGCGCGCCCAAGACGCAGCCGCAGTAGGACGTGCTGCTTCCGCTCCGTGGCACGGCCTCGCGGGAGCGAATTGTGGTTGACATGGAGTGTGTGGAAGAGGAGGAGCTCGTCCATGGTCGACAAACAAGGTAACAAAGAGCATCAGGTGTGCATGGCAGCGAGCACGGAACGGGATTGAAGGAGTAGCACTCTTGTGCGATGGCTGGCGCTGCTTGCGTGAGAAGCAAGAACAACAGTGCGCGCGGCTGCCGGTGTTGAAGCAAGAGCAGCATGTAGGTCAACAGACGGCGACCATGGTGGTTTGATGGTGGATTATCGTTGCATGTTTGGAGGAGATAAAGCATGAGAGAAGGGAGAGCAGTAGTACATAGGTATGCTTGGGGCAGTAGTACATAGGTATACGGTGGGAGCAATGAGTAGACAGAAATATGCGGTGAAAATTTGTGGAGGATGTGATGCCACGTGCGCGTCTGATTTGTTTCCAACTCCGGACAGCTGTTTCGTAGCATTACCGTATTTTATATGTTGCGATAAAAAAAGAGACCAACTACAAGGTAATCAGGTAAAAAAAGGAAAATATTTTAGATGGAACAAACCGGATTCTGCGCAACATAATTAGTGGGGTGCTAGTAAACAGTTTCTACCTAATCGTCGCATATGAATAGCAAGCGCTCGACCAACAGAGCCCATCCCTTCCAAACGATCAGCATTAGTTCCGGTTTCAAGTCGACCCGAACAGTACCACAGTAAATCTTCCTCTGCCAAGCTTTATACATACAAAAGATCAAGCTTCAACCTGCTTTTGATCTCTCCAAAAGAACGGATCAACCCGCAGTTACATAGGTATGCTTATAAAGCTGGGTACCCGGGTATCACTTCCCATACTTTCGGCAGGGTGGCTTACCCCTCTGGCTGTTTTTGCCCCTCAACATTGCCATTGTCGGGCCAAGAGCACTGCTCCTGAGCGCCCTATAAGACCAAGCAGATGTACTAGCGTTTCGTTTCCAAGTTCCCCAGCCATTTTCCTGAACATCAGTCTTGTCATTGGAGGGCTCGACATTTTCTTCCCAGACTGTATTCTCCGTCTTTTCTGCACATGTTTCTGAATTACTGTAATACCAAAATGGTCGGCGTGGAAACAAAATACTTAAAATAGCAAGGTCCGTACCTAGCGTGGCTTCTTGATCTTTAGTGTTGTTTGGCACCATGCCTGGTTTCTGGCAGTCAATTTTACCTTCATTATCGTCTAAGGTAACTGTCTTTCCAGCCAGTGATCCACCTTTGCATATTTCTGCAGAGGGAGTACTGACAACCCCTGGTACCGACTCAATACCCTTCAGTAGCCTTACATCAAGAAGTGAAGAGTACTCGATCTGCAGAAGATATTAAGCATGATGCATACCAGGTTCAACTAGCTGGTAATAAGGTCATAAAGTGGAGAAATATTGATTACCTCCAAGGAGCCATCTTCCTTGTAAGGTGACAAGTCCATAAACATATCTGACTCGCCCTCGGGCTTGTTTTCCTCGGTGGTGACCATTGGATGCTCAGGAACAGGTAAGAGAATGATACGAAGTGATATGGGATCATATATCAGAACTTTTCCGACCTGAAACAGCAGGGTGAAACACGTCTTAGTTTCGCTCAAAACTCAACACTGCCAAAATTAATCTAACATCTGCAATGCATTTTTTTTCTTCATGTTTTCCCAAGCCCCCAAGCATTTAAAAGTTGCTCAGTTGGAACTGGATTAATATCGCTTCCATTTCAAACCACCCTGACAAAAAAGAAAGTATAAAGAGTGTGCTACTGGAATTCTGCCATACACGGTAAGAGGACAGCTCTGGACACAATGAGGAAGACAGCTCCACCAATCGATAGGCGATCAGATCTCCCTCCTGCAAGATACAGAAGATTGGTAAACTCATGAATGAACAAAATCGACAATAACATAGATCATAAGATAGCAACTGTTTAAAGCATATAGATACTAGAAAATCCTATATGTATCCATGTTTTTCACAACACAGCATTGTCATTCCGGGTTTATATATTAATATATTTATCGTATTTAATTGCTGAACAGGGGATGTAATCAGTAGCCTCATCCCAATTCTATCGAATGAAATACCTTCGGAAGTCGTGTTAGGGGGTACAAGCTCTCAAAATCCAAAGGTTCACCATTAAACTTTTCTTCATTAGCAATAGTCTTCACACTTGGCCTCTTAATATTACTGCTTTCATCATCCTTTTGATTACTGACAGCACAAAAATCATTTTCAGTAATCTTTCTGTCAATGAAATGATGGTTAGCTTCCATGCTGCTTCCAGCACCAATATCAGCATATTTCTTGTTCGAGTTATTCATTCCCCACTTCTGGCCCTTCTTTTTGCTCATAGTTCCACTCCATTGGAAAGTGCCCTGTAACCACAAGCAAAAACATCAATGAGGAAGCAAGTCAAAGCAGCTGCAAACAATTTTCAATGTTTTCATGTGAGGAAAGAAATTACCATGGTTATTTCTCAGAGCCTTATGTAAAATTTCCATTTAATTTCTTTACTTTAGGGATGTGCATTAAGTACTTATTTAGTTATTTTAAATAGGTGTTTTTGTTAGTCAATCGTCCTATTTTCTAGATCTCAGTGAAAGCAATGAAGAGATTGGATTGATAGGGGGATAGGTGTACATATATATAGGGGTGAGGAGATCTTGAGGTTTATAGAAACAAAACCAAACAAGATCTCCTTGTATCCCTCTAGCTATCCAGGCCCCCTTTTTCCATGCTTGCCGCCCCCGGAGCCAGAGGCGGGCTGCTGCTGCTGCTTGGGCGCTGTGTTGACGAGGAAGAGCCAGAGGTGGAGCTGCCGGTCCCGAAGGAGGCGATGAAAGCGGCACCGGACACCGTCTTGGCCATGGTGAGCTCCTCCAGGAGCAAGTCGTTGTGCGCTTGAAGGAAGGTGGGGAAGGGACGACTGCGCCGGAGGTGACGGCCAACATCCTTGTAGCGCTCATTGAGGCCCCGAATCACGTTCAGGTCCGGTCCGTGATGTGCTCGCCGAGGTCACGAAGGAAGTCCGCCATGGTCTTGAAGCGGTGGCAGTAGTCAGTGATGGAGAGCTCCCCCGGGAGAAGTTGCGAAACTCGGCGTCGAGGAATAGAGCCCGCATTTCTCTATTACCGAGAAACTGGGACTCAAGGGTGAGCTGGGTGGCACGGGCGGTGGCGTCGCGCTCCATGACGGCGTCGGCGAGCTCGCTGGAGAGCGTGCTCATGAGCCACGAGAGCACGACACAGTCCATGCGGACCCAATCCGAAGACTTGGGTGCGACCACGTCGGAGAGAACGTGACCTTCCAGGGAGTACTTCCTGAGCGTCACGAGGAAGGACTCGCGCCAGCGGGGGAAGAAAGACGACGTGACGTCAAGGACGAGGGGAACAAGCGCGCGGATATTCTCAACCGCCACGGCTTGCGCGTGGAGGTTGATGATCACAACAGCTTTGTCTTGGAGGAGAGCCTCGCGGACGGGGACGTCCGAGGCAACGGAGCCGACGTCGTCACCGTCATCCTCATGGTGGGGCTCGGGCAGCAGCGGGGCCACCTTGGCGCGTTTGCGGGCGACGAGGTCCCGGGCAGCGATGGCGTGGGCGGCGAGCCCGTCGCGCTCCTTGTCAGCAGCCTTCGCCTCGCGCTCGACAGCCTCGGCGCGAGCAATAGCGGCATCGCGAGCTTCCTGGGCGAGCTTCGCCTGGGCAGCACGCTCAACGCGCTTGGCAACAGCGGGATCGAGGGGAGCCGAGTCGTCGAGGTTGGAGACGGCGCCGTTGGCGGTCGCGCCGAGGGCGAGGACGGAGGCGCTAGCCATGGGTGCAACACCAACAGATCGGGCGCACGAGGCTGGAGCGGTGGCGCGCACGCGGGAGAAGGGGAGCGGCACCTGGTGGCTGCTCGCTAGGGTGCGGCACCGGAGGCAGCACGCTAGGGTGCGGAAGGTGAATCAGGGAGAAACCTGGACTCGTGATACCATGAAAGCAATGAAGATGCGCGGAATAGTAGATTGGATTGATAGAGGGATAGGTGTACATATATATGTGAGTGAGGAGATCTTGAGGTTTATAGAAACAGAACCAAACAAGATCTCCTTGTATCCCTCTAGCTATCCAAGGCCAGCCGGCTCTAGGCGCCTAGGCTCAGGCCCAATACACACACACACACGCATACACCACAGATACAGGTTGTCTAACACTCAGCCAATCATTAAAAACTCAACAAGGCTATTGATCCCCTAAATTATCTTCTGAAACAAAATGAGTAACCTACGGTATCATTAACTCCAATCATATCATTATAAGCTGGAGGAAATATCAGGTGTACAAGATTAAATTAATGAACACATACACAGACTTAATCTTGTGCATTAGATCAAACTTGAGAGGCACGAGTGAGATGTCAGAATTCTTCCATCCCTCTTATTCACCTTTTCATTTGACTTGAAAGTCGAAACTAACCGGGCATAAGTCACCCAAAGAGGGATGATGCAGCCCCCCACTCAGATCAGATCCTACATGTGGGATTTGAGTTTGCGCATATATTCAACAAGACACTATTGTGCACTTGATATTTCCTCTATAAGCTAATAATGCAAATTTAAACAAAATAACAAACAAAAATGTAACAGCAAGTAAGAGTTCAACTGCACATAAGTCATCTTCTTACAGAAATGCATATTTTATCAAAATAAATCAAGTTCAAGTGCTAGATAAAAGTGAAGTTTCTGTAATAACATCCAGAGGCCTTAAAACTAATACACTGCTGCAAGAAAGCGCATGAAACTATGATGAAGAATGAAAGGACAAGAGAAGTAGTAAGGAACCTGTATCTCCTTTGCTGGTGACTTGTCAGGTTGTCCACCTGAAAACAGAGTATATGTCAAGTTGCCATTAACTCGGCACATGAATATCAAATAGCAACTGAAGATTTCATAGTGGCACATGAATATCAAGTATATGTTAGCCAGAACAATTTAACAAAGTAAATAGATATGTAAAACATGCAAGTCATGAAGGGAAACTAGAATTTAAGTTCCAATGGTTATATAAGAGAAAGTTATAGCTTCAACACATACAAAATCAGTTTCTATTGAGTTGGTGTCATCCATCCTAACACTAAAACCAACTTAGTGAACTATTACCAACTTCCCTTCTTTATGTGCATCCATCCAACACTAAATCAAGGTAGAAAACACAGGAGATTATGTATAATCTCAAGTGCGCACTAGTATCAACATCTGGTCTTCTATGCCAGCTTTCTATTAATAATGGGAACATTATGCCAGACCTAGCCCCTAAAGAACAGCTTTGACTTCCAACTCTCATCCAAAAATACTTTAAATCTTCGCACAGGGCTCTACTAGAAAATTAATGTATTTTTTTATTAATTTCAGCTGTAACACATGCATTAAAATGCGGATACAATTATGAATGGTAATAGGTCTTAGTGAAAACTTATTAAAGAATCAGTATATCAGCTATTGGTAGACTTAGGATCTCAGAACACCAAAGTATTGTTTGTGATGTGCATAGGAAAATTAGAGGCCTCATGAGTCTCAAGGGAAATTTGCTATAAAACTATGATATTGTATTTATCTGCTATCAGTGCTGCTGTATTTTCCTTTTGCAAACAGAAAGAAAACAACGATGCTTTGTGCCATTTTTATTAGTCAAACTCATTGAATTGATAAATTTGCCTGTTGCCTTCCCTGTATGATGATATTTTGCTGCGCGAAAATGGTAGTGCAGTGTAAGAGAAAGGCTGAGGATTGAGAAATTTTCCATTGAAGAATAACAAACCCAACAGGTTTAAGCAGTGCAATAGTGTAGATCAGCAATAGTGTGTGTTTTCAGCAACTGACAAACACACAAATAGCATTGCACTCCATTGATATCACAAAGTCACAGCAGCACATATGGAAACATAAGCATGTGCCCTGTAAACACAGCCTACCTACGTGTTGTTGGCAATGGCCAAGGTAAGTTCCCTGAACTCACTCTCAAACACACGCACACTTGAGCTGGGGGTAGAAGAAGAAAAGGGGAGAACAGAGCACACACACAAGCTGATTCAATTGGTGCTGCTGAACTGATTGAGCTGCAGCTGCTCTTCTACTCTTTATAGAAAAACAAAGTCAAACTAGAGTACATACTAGAATGAGTGCTTCTACCAACTACATACGACTTAGTACAATACTTGACAGGGCATGCTTGCCCTTCTACTCATGGCACTGCTGCCATATATGGCAGACAGGAGCCAGTAGCAGGTCAAGGAGCTCTACCTGCTCCATTGACTTTTGCAAAAGGAAGAGATTAGCTTAAGAGCTGAGCAATTTATCCAACACGTGTAGGCTTGGATTAACATAGAAAAAGGAGTAGGAACTTCTATAAAGGTAAAGGAAAGAAAAATAAGATGTGGCCGAAGGAGTCTAGCTAATTGCCACCCCTTCCACATGCGCTTCCTATGTTATTATGTTCATTATGGGCAGAGCCATACCTGCCGGTTCAAAGCGAATGTGACCAGGCCGAACCACAACTGGAACAATCTCATCTGATGTATCAGATTCTTCCTCATCTGCTTTGTGGCTAGAACAAGGAACATGTGATCCGTTTTGATTGTTTGATGGGCCAGGCAAGCTATCTTGGTTGCTTGGTGATGGACAATCAGCAGCTATTGGTGAATCTTCATGCACATTCTGCAAAGTATACATTGTGCATTAATATATTGATCAGCAAAACACAAATATAGCAGCTCAGTCAACACAACATCCGTCATCTATTGGAATGCTGTTCCAAAGTGCAAATTTGCGAACCATGAAGGCCTGCATCCAACAACCAGAACACATTACAACTCCCGTTCTCATAAACTGCAGTCATTTCCCCTAATAATGCTTTCCCATAAACCAAGAATCTAACCCTTCTTGTAGATTTTTTTTTTGACCTTTTTTCTAACTTTATGTACAGTTTTTAACCCTATTTTCATATATT
This sequence comes from Setaria italica, assembly GCF_000263155.2. Lineage (NCBI taxonomy): Eukaryota > Viridiplantae > Streptophyta > Magnoliopsida > Poales > Poaceae > Setaria > Setaria italica. Next base: position 37,657,204 of record NC_028452.1, read on the forward strand.
TACCACAGTAGGGGCCTCCCCTACTGTAATTACCTCAAAAACAAAAAGAATCTAACCCTCAATCCTCACATGTCCAACTCCTACAACTTCACCACCACTGGCATTGATTGGACACCCCTCCATATTGTCACCTTTTCTAAGGGAGTACAGTGGGTAGGTGGACACCAGCGAAGAGGCAGTTTAGGAAGACAGGGCAGTGGGGCAGCCCTTTCACCAGTGAGAAGAAGTGCTACAGAGGTCAGATCAGGAAAAGGAAGATATGGGGAATCAAAGTTGGGTTTCATGGAAAGATGCGAAAACTAACTTTGAAATAATCCATATGGGGTTGCGAGTTCAAGGAACTGGCTTCACCCTAATAGTGCGTCACCAATCCAGCAATACTTGCCAGTTGCCAACATTCAGGAAATTTCAGTATATAAGATAATCATAAAAAGCTAGAAAGTAACATATCAACCAATACCTTTTCTGTTTGTAGTTTTGATTTCTGCCTCAGTTGCCTTTTGATTTTCTTGCGACGAGCACTTCTACTCTCCGACTGACAAGGCAAAATACAAGGCAAAGAGAGATACATGTGTTAACTAAATTAAAATATGTAGACACAAGACTGTTACAGCATCAAAAATACGAAATGAAATTTCTCTATATTTATTAACAATCAAACTAAAGGAGAAATAGATGAACAGAGTTAAGCCCAGTGTCAAATCTTAGTGACGCTGGATGCATAGACTGAAGGGGAGAAAAAAAAACAAGAGAAACAACCATTACAATCATTTGGACCTCAGCGTGCAGGAATGAACCAGATAGAAGGACTATCGACTATGAAAAAACTTAACCTTACCAATATAATAAGCAATACTACAAAAGATAACATGAATTACAAATAATCCAATAGTTAAATAGAGAGAGCATGTGGAAGGGTTTTGGAACATAGAAGCATAGGTTATCCAATAACCGAAGGCATGGGCTAAGAGCACATTCAAGATCTATTGATGGCAATGCACCAATGCATGACCACTAACTTTGGTTGCGCCTGGCGCTGCGACTTATAGTTGCTTCATTAGAATCACATTTATGGCACTTTTAATATTGGGCAATTAGCAATAGCAGACTACTTTATAAATATATGCAGAAACTTCCACCACACTTGTTAAAACAATATAACTAATAACTGTATTTCACAAAACTAAAAGGCAAATTATCGAACTACTGACTTTGGGGTTAAAATAAGCCACACATGAAGAGATATCATAAATAGGTAGATGTGAAAGATATTTGATATGGTGCATCTTTTGCAATGAGGTAAAATAGATTAGTTATCAGCATCACAATGGATTATGTCACAAAGGATGATTAACATCTGTGAGTAGCAAAATTGATGACTAGGTACATAACACACCAGGAATTTTGATACAAACAAGCACACAGAGTCAAACGCATGACATATCAAGAGCAGCAATATATACCTTTTTTATGTCACTTTGAGCATTACAGTCTGCTGCCTCCGTCTCACATTTCAACTCAGTTTGATTGTTCCTAAAAAATCATGATATGAATTTTCCGCAGTGATATGATAGAACAAACAACCCTTCTAGATCCCTGCTGTTGTCAATATGTCTCCCACATCTCATTTTTGTTTACTAAACACACCATGCACAAACACTCCCCAACCTCCAAAACTGGAATAAAAAAACTTCCCGCACGATTTTATTTGTCGCTTCTATCATATTCCCTCACTCTCACATCCTCGTGTGATGTTGAAGACTATCCTGAATGTTCGATTTTTTCCCTATGTTGATGAATATGTGCATGTTTGGTTCATGCCTGATCTTACTACAACTAAAGTTAGGGAGCACGGCACACAACACTTTGAGGCGAAAAAGTCATGGCCACAATTGAGGCGAACTTGGGCAAGAAAATGGCACTTGTTTTATAGCATGAAAATGAGTCTTTGGTGTGTAGGACATGCCACATATATGATAGTGAACAAAAGAGCTGCCTAAGAAAGTGAAATCCGGTTCGAGCTAAAAAAACCAAAGTCAAATCTGCACTATCTCAAGCTTGGCAAAGTTTGTTCATGAACCAAACTACCAAAATAATAAAAGTAGTGACTTATAAGCAGGATCCTGAATAGATCTCTATAGATTTTTACAGAATTTGCTGTGAAGCAACAAAAACAACTGGAACCCTAAATATCTACAAATAGCTAGCTATGTTTCACTATATGCTACAGCTGTGCAATAGCTTTTCTGGGACTATGCTGTGAAACCAGGAGAACCACAATTTTTATAATCTTGCTTATAAGAGGGTATATGGATTTACACCATTCTAATATACACAGATTTTACTTATTTTATGCCAACTGTTTGAACTATATTATGACTAATTGAATTGTTCTCATGTTAATATGGTTGATGCTCAAAATAGAATCAAATACAATACAAATCATGATAACAGAATCGTTGAGATCAATTATGGCACCAACAAGACAACAATATATCACTTCAGTGAGGCTTTTCATTAAAAAATTCTTGTTCATATTAAGACTACTACAATTAAAAATCTTGTAGATATAAACAAGAAAGTAGATTGCCACATGTCGTCAGTGCTAGAAATTTGCTGGTTATGGTCAATTTTTTTGAAATGGACAAGCAATTTGCTGTACAAGAACAAAGAAATAACCAGTTTTACATCAGAATTTAAGTAGCCAAAAGAAGACACCAGAGGAGAGGCATTGGAGAAAAATAGGTAGCAACAACCACCCAACAAGCTATTAACCTGAACTCTACACTGATGACTAGTGGCAAACTCACTAGGAACAAATTGTTACGTGCTTTTTGTAAATGACACATAATGACATGATGACATACAACAGAGCAATACAATTTAAACTGATTGTGGTCGACAGGTTTATTCAAAAAACATTTCCCAAATTAGAGTGACACAAAAACAATATCTGGCATAGGACTTGAGATAATACCTCTCTGCTTTTGGCTGTTCCATCGAGGTAGCGGTAGTTTCAGGTTGTAGTGTTTCCTTCTGAGTTTCAATATCAATAGCTGACAACATCAAGTTTTTAGATCCACTCTGATCCTGGTATTGCTGAACATTATCCTCCTTGCTGTCATCTATATGCTTTCCAGAATTTGCCACCTTCAGCTTCTTTCTCCTGCACCAAAACATCAATGAGATAGAATGGACATATCGCTGAACAGAATAGAGATGCTGACATCAATAATTGTTGTAGGGAAAAGTGTATTTTTCATCATCCCTCAAGTATTGCAAAAGTGTGACATTCGTTCCTAATGTTTCATTTGGTGCAGATCAACCACTTAACTAACTAAATCGGTGTATTTACCATCTTCACCATAGTCTAACAATGGTTATATGTCATATAACATCAGTTTAGGCCATGTAATCATCTTACTGATCACTGGTTAGTCACATCTATAGTTCGGCGTGAATCGGTTCCGTTAATTTTTCAGACACAATTTTTATGGGATAGACAATTTAGAGGATTTACTGATTTTTTGTGGGCTTTATATCTTTGACTCAACATATTACATCGTTAAGCAGAGATTAGTCAGATGATTTACCTGGCATAAACCGCCAATAGATGGTACTAAACCATTATTAAACTAAGGTGGGGATGATAAATGCAATAGTCTAGTTTGTTAAGGGGTTCATTTGCACCAAATAAAAATATGAGGGATGAATGTCACACTTTTGCAATACTTTAGGGACGGAAAATACACTTTTTCCATTGTTTTATGATTCTAATAGAAAACTTTCAAACGAGCATAAATCAGCTTGTATGGACGAGCAAAGCCAGTTTAGGGGATTCAAAAAATCAGAACCCTGTAAAAAGAAGGGGGGAGGAGGTCCCACCAAAGTGATATTCCATAGTTGGCAAAAGAAAAATGCTAAAACGAAAATATATTAGTATACTTTATCTCAGGTATTCCTGCAACGCCATCATGACACTTCCTCTTTGAACATGCACCATTATTTTCTATGTTGTGGCTAACGGTTGCATTTTCTTCAGGCTGGCGATCACCATCTTCCTCTTCTTCTTGGTACTTACTGCCATCCTTTTGATACTCAATCGCAAGTATTTCATGATCAACTGGAAGTGGCCTCTTCTCTACAACCTCAGGATCTTGAATGCAGTGCACATCATTGTGCCCTCCAAGCTTCTTGCAGGATTTTTGTTTAACCCTGGCAATACAAAAGAACATTAGCAATTGCTGCCATCACTTGTGCAAGAAGTGGCCCACTGTTGTGTGCTTAATAGATGCATAATGCAAGGAAATACTAAATCAAAAACAAGGGAGGCATATCTGGTAGTTAAAAAACAATGGAGCCCTTCACTGTAACCTTTTCATAAGCCAAGATGGTATTACTGCTTCAATTACACCATAACTCATTTGATACTCCAGCTTTATGTTACCACTAGCCATTATATGTTCTTGTTGTTAATACAATGACCAATATTTGTCTTCAAGGAAAATAACTACCCCCATATTATGAACATATGGTCTGGTGTACAATATTGCTTGTCATAAGGATGTCCCGGATTTCCCCAAATAACTATTGTTCTAAGGCACAAGAGTTGATCAGTGTAAAATCTGCTTCATTGCTAATGTACACAGAGGGGAATGAAGAGACACATGATAATGAAACCTAGCACCCTGCAGATTTCACATGGAGCTCTGTGGAGACTCATTCCAACCTTTCCTTTGTGGTCAGAATTAGAGATGAAACCGAAATATCAAGATGCTACCAGAAAAGAGAATGATAAAAGGCACTACATTACATATACTAAGATACCAACAGGCAACAGTTACCTTATGATATCCTTGTCCCTGAAGATGCAGATTGACTCGAATGGTGGCAAGGCAAACCCAT
>NC_028452.1:37662434-37691230 GCF_000263155.2 Setaria italica
CACGGAGGTGGGGAGATGGAAAAGGCAGCGAGAAAACAGAAGGGGAAAAGGATCCCAGCAAGGAGGAGAGGTGGCCAGGCCCCCTACCGAGAGGACGACGCCGCCCGGGCAGGAGCGACGGAGGCGGAAGCGCGCGGCGACGTGCGCGGCGAGGTCGGCGACGGTGGCGATCTCCGGGCGGAGGAGGAGCCAGCAGCGCCGGAGGCCTTCATCCCTCTCCGCACGTCGGAGGAGGCGGCGGTTTTCGAACACCAGGCGGAGCCTCACCGGCGCGGGCGGCGGTGGCGGCGGCCTCGCCATTGGTGGTGGCGTCCTGGTCTGAGGAGGGACGGAGGGAGGGTTTTGGGTTTTCTTCGCCTTTTTCAGTTTTTCCTTGGAAGGTTTGGAAAGCGGCGGCTAAACTTTAATCGTGTCAATCGCATGTTCGATACTAACTACAGGTACTAAATATGAGCTAATTAGACTAAATCGCGAGACGAATCTATTAAGCCTAATTAATCTATCATTAGCGAATAGTTACTGTAGCACCACGTTGTCAAATCATAGACTAATTAGGCTTAATAGATTCGTCTCACACCTATGTTTAATATTCATAATTAGTGTCCAAATATCCGATGTGATAGGGGCTAAAGTTTAGTAGCCCCTATCATCCAAACACCTCCAAATTTGATATGAGCCTTCGGAGTTGGGACAAGCTAGAGAGATAGATTGCACTGGCACCTTCGCTTGGTTTGCACATTGTTACTGGTTATTTTTCTTATTATTTTCATTATATTTTCAATGATTCTCTATTTTTTTCATACGAAGCATACACTAATATGCATACGCAAACTATAGATAGTAGCATCTTCAAGAGACTGAAGCCGGTAGATTCTCGAGACGTTGATGGTGTTTGCTACTGAAAGAAAAATATCCGTTAATTTTTGGAATGAATTTAAAAAAATATGAGTACGCATGCCGAGTTAAAGACTTATGGTAGATTCTGCCACGAGGAACCTTATCTTTTCATTATTTTAATCCTTCATGGGTTTAAATGGGCTTAGCCCACTAGAGAGGCATGCACTAATATTAAGCTGTCGTCTTCACCGTACCCTTCATGATTGATTCGTACGCTCAAAATAGGTTTAAATTTTCATTTGAATGTGTAAGCAATTCAAATTTAAATCTAGACATTAGAAATCCAAGTAAGCAATAGAAATCCAACTCGCACGTGCATTTATACTTAGTTTATAAATGCACATAATACTTTGCTAAATTATTTAATTAGTAAAATAGGCTTTTACTTTAAATTGGTTTTAAATTCATGCTTTCGTACAATTCATGTTTTTAATTTAGGATTCTTGCAAATTAACATTCCATATATTATATGGGATGTCGCAAACAACTTATGTATAAACTATTTATTGAATTCTTGAGATAAGTCAGTAGTTGGTACCGTACATTCATAGAAGTTGCTACAAAATATACAGAGCCTATTTGGCAGAGCTCCACGCAGCTTCAAATCCTCAAAAACAGCAACTCCACGCAGTTTCAAATCCTCAAAAACAGCAACTCTACCACAGAGCAGCTCCAGCGTGGAGCTATGCTCTCACCATGAAGCTGAGGAAAAGTTTTTGGTTGAGATAACAGCTCCAGATCCAGAAACAGAGTTTTTGATTGGATTGTCCACTGATGCCCTTGGTGTTTTCCTTTTTTTTCTCATTTTTTTCTCTTCTGGTGTTTTTCCGAAAACTGAGATTTTCGATCGATACTCAACAGCAGCAGATAGCATACATAGATGCAACTAGCTAGCTAGGTAGCAGCTAGGGATGGATGATGCATCATCGATATGAGTCGCGTGCGCATCTATCATATAGCTAGTGTATGATTAGGAGATGGATGCACGTACGAAACGAAATATAAAAAGCAACGACGACACACCAGAAGCGTGTGGTGTGTTGTTGGATGATCTATGGAGGTCAACATCATCAGATCATATGCCGCTTGCTTTGAAGAGCCTCATGAGGCCGAAGGTGACGCCCATGGCGGCCAAGCTGCCGATCACCACCCGCGCGCAGGACCTTGCGACGGGGGTGCGGCCCAGCACGCGCCGACGCAGCCGAACGCGGCGAGCGTGGCGGTGGCCAGCGCGATGACGACGCCGATGCGGAGCCTGTAGTCGCGGACGAAGCCGGCGGCCAGCAGCGGCACGAGCGCGCCGACGGAGAAGGCGAGCGCGGACGCGACGGCGGCCTGGACGGGGCTCAAGAGCGCCTTCTCCTCCTCGCCGCCGCGCCTGCCGTCGCGGTCGAGCTGGGCCAGCTCCACGTCGCGCTGGGAGCAGACAGAGATGAACTCACCGATGGCCATGCTGCAGGCGCCCGCCAGGAACGGCCGCGCCAAACAGGGAGAAGAACGGCGCAAGGAGAAGAATCGTCCCGCATGGGGAAAAACGGGGCTGCGGCAGAAAGAAGAAAAATAAGCGAGTGGTACAGTGGGTGTAATCAATAGTATTTTCACCAACTCTAGGAGGGGTTACATAATCAGCGTTTTGAGAGCGTACCCTCTGAGGTACTCCGTGGATTTGGTGGATTGGGAGCTAGATCTGAATTTTTGCGGATCTAGATTTCACGGAGCTAGACCGTTTGGCTGGAAAAACTAGAAGCGGAGCTGTTTTCAGGATCTGGAGCTACGTGAAGCTCTGCCAAACAGGCCCATATTCAATAAATTTATTGAAAACGTTTAAATTGGTAATAAGTTCTTCGACTAAGTTGAAAGTGACACCGTGTAACAAATTGTATTGTACGCCTAGTAAAAACTTATCCCAACACTGTATACTAGTGCATGCCATGCGGATATTGCATAAGAACTTACGTCATATTTTGTTTGCAATATGGGTTGTGTTAGCTACTTAGGTAGCAACATCCTAGTTTTATCATCTTACGTACGTTCTGTGCACCAACCTATTTAGGATTATACAAACCTATTTAGGATTATACAGTAAATAGTAAATCTAGTAACAATTTAAATAAATATTTCCTAACAACTTACATGTATAACATGGATTTTGTTTATAAGATAAGTGCAAAAAAAATGGACATAAGATTAGAGAGCTACCATTAATTTTAGTGACAAATGGAAAGCGAAAAACTAACTTTCCTAGCCCACGATTATTATATGCCATCATCTTGATTTCCTCTGTCATCCTGTCGTTGTCAAGATCAGCGGATCAGGACTTAGACTAGTAAATTTCTTTTATGCGCGTGAGCCTCAGATGGTTGCACGGGAGACACGGATTAGACTGGTTCGGGCAAAGGGAGCCCTACGTCCAGTATCGAGGATGTTCGTGTTGCCCGCGCGGGGATTCTGTAGTAGGGGGTTACAGACAGGCGAGAGAGGGACTGGTCCCAGGTCTCTTCAGTTTTCGTGTTCTAGGAGGAGTGTTGATTTCTCCATCTGCCGATCCCCTCCCCCCGGCTCTAGGTTCCTCCTTTTATATCGCAAGGGGCCGGCCGGAGTTACAGTTGGGACCGGGTAAAAGATAAAGAGCGAGATGGTAAAAAAGGTCTGGCGGGAAGGAGGGCAGAGGCCCATGGCGCCCGACGTCCTGCCGACCCTGAACGCGTGCCGTCGTGCATGCCCGAAGGGGTGGCCGCCGGATGCCAAGTGTTGCAGCTCTTCGCAGGTAGCTACTTCGACGTTCGTAGGTATCAGGATAGATCATGATGAGGGGGTTTCGTCGTTACCCCGCCGTCCGTTAGGGAGGACGGTGGATACCGCCGCTCCGGCGATAGCTTGTAGAGAGGGGGAGCTTCACACCTGCACTGCCGTTCGCACGGGACCCGAGGGCGTGCGGGACCCGAGGATGAGGCTGGTCCCTGCTTCGCTCCGGTCGCCGTAGGTCATGAGTACCCTGCGACGAATAGAGACCGGCCGCCGGCACTGTAGCTCGCACAGGCCGGTCGTGCTCGGGTACTTGCGCCGGGTTGCGTGAGGGGCGCGGTCGCCCTGCGCCCTGCCAGCTCTGTGGCGCATTTATGGTGAGGCCGACGGGGGGCCCCACAGGATCTTGTTTTGTCTATGCGGAACGTATCCGAGGGGGATTCTGACCCGTGGGCCTCAGCGTGCCCGACTCCTTTGCTCGGGGTCGGGCGAGGCGGAACTTTCGTGGTACAGGGTCGGGGGCTCCCGACCCTGGGGGCGTGGTCGGGCGAGGCGGAGACCTTGCGGAGGGAGGTCGGGCGCTCCTGATCCTGACGCTGGGGTCGGGCGAGGCGGAGGCTTGATCACGCTTCGGTGGGCCTGGGCCTTCATGTTTGTTTCTTTAAGGTGTGTGTTAGGGGGCCGTTAATATTTCCCCCCAACAGTAGCCCCCGAGCCTGTGGTGGAGCAGGAGTGCTCCTCCGGAGGCTCCTTTCGCCGTTTGCCGTCAGTTCCTGCATTGTGGCGTGCTTATTTCATTTTCGCCATGCTTGAGAGAACCTTATCAGTTTGTGACCACACGCGTGGCGGTTTTTTGCGAGGCTAGCCCCCGAGTTCCTGCTCGCTGCAGGAAACTGATCGGGAGGCCAGGTCGACTTTTTGATCGTTGCCCCTCAAGCGCCCGTTCGCTAGGACGGAGGGGTTGAGCCGGGCCACGTTATCCGCGTAGGACGAACCGTGGTGCTCGCTTGAGCTGCGAACGGGTAAGTTCGAGTGGAGTCCCGGTCCCCGTTCGGGGGGGTCCGGCTCGGGCCAAGCTGGTGGCGTACTCCGATTTCCCGCCAGTCAGTTCATATAGTTCTCGGGTCCGTTCGATTGGATCTGAGGGCTCGTTGCCTTTCCCCGTGGAAAAACCATGAACTTTATACTGAGCGGGACTCGAACGTGAGGTTGGGGCGCCCTTGGCGTTTTGCTCGCCTGGGTGTTGGCCGCTAGCGGGCCCGTCCCTTCTCACCCCTTGCTCGGGGATGTCCTGGGGCAGCTGTTGAACCCGTGTTGGGCCAGCTTTCGAACCCCTGGACCGTATTGGGCCGTAGGGGCGTTTTCAGCCCCGTATCCCTTTCTTACCTCCCTGTGGGCCTTGGACCGGAGCGGAGCGGTTGATGTGCCAGGGCCGATCGTGGGGAGCGTCGTGGGCGCGAAGCCCGGGGAGTGGAGTTATGGAAGCGCCGTCCCGCGGATCGAGGAAGATAGGATGTTTCTCCGCGGCCGATCGTGCGCGCGATTTTCGAAAGGAAACGGGCGAGGCAGGGGCGTACCTGGCGCCGCATTTATGGCGGCCGGGCGTCGGTTTGGCTTCCCCGGTACTCTTCCTATAAAAGCAGAAGCATGCCACGCCGGTTCCTCTCCTTTCGCGCTCAAGCCTTCTTGCCTTCCTAGCTCGCCTGCGCTCGCCTTGCTCGCCTTACTCCCATCGCCTCTAGCTGCGCGTTTCGTCTTCACCTCCGTCGGTCTCCTTCCTTCTTCGGTGATGGCTTCCTGGGGAGTCTCCCACTTCACCGCTAGTCGCGCCGAAGGTCTGGTGCGGAAGGGGCTCCTCTGTGAGAGGATGGCGGCGGACGAGTGGAGGCTGCCGGAGACGGAGCAGGTTCCGTCGCCGCCCGCCGGCTACATCGTCTCCTTTGCCCACTTCCACGAGCGGGGATTCGCCTCCCCTCCAAGCCGTTTCTTCCGCGGGCTCCTCCACTACTACGGGCTCGAGCTCCAGCACCTCAACCCCAATGGGATCCAGCACATTGCGGCGTTCGTCGCGTTGTGCGAGGGATTCCTGGGGATCGAGCCCCACTTCGAGCTGTGGAAGTACTTCTTCACGGTGAGCCTCTACCAGAAGACGGGGAAGGCCGGAAGCCAGCAGCGGTCGCCTCCGGTGCCGATTGGGTGCGCCGGCATCCACCTCCGTCATACTCGCTCCAAGGAGTATATGATGGTGAAGACCTCTGTGTCCCATAAGGGGTGGCACAACCAGTGGTTCTACGTGAAGAACTACCCGAACTCCCCCCTGCCGGCGTTCACCGACCGCACCATCGACGCGGCGCCCGAGGTGTGGGCATACGGGCCGGTGGAGAAGGAGAAGAAGAAGATCTCCGACCTTCTGCAGGCCATCGGGCAGTTGAAGCGGGAGGGACTCACTGGTGCCGGTGTCATCGGCGCATACCACGCCCGGCGGGTGGCACCGCTGATGCTCCGGGTCCGGCCCCTTGGCGTCATGACCCCCAACATGCCGCCCGAGGACACCGTCCTGGCGACAGGCGCGCTTGCCGCCTCCGAGATCCAGCAACGGCTCCGGGAGGCGCTGGAGGACAAGGATGTCGAGTACCCGGTCCCCGGGCACCCGCCGATGCGCCCGGAGCAGGGCTTCGTGGACCTGGTAAGGCGTCTGGGCCACTACTCTTCCCCCCTGATGTTCTGCTGTCTCGCTGTTCCGATGTGGATCCTCTTTTTCGCCTCACAGGGCCCGCTGACCCGGGTTAAGGACTCTCTTCCGCCGGTGCCGGAGGATGCCGCACGGAGGGCTCTCAACCGTCTCCAGGCGGAGAAGGACAAACGTCGCAAGGACAAGGAGACGGAGAAGCGGCGGAAGAGGGCCGCCAGGGAGTACCAACGGCGGCGGAGAGGGGCGGTCGTGTCTGACGACGACGACGACGAAGAAGAGGAAGAAGAAGAAGAAGAGGAGGAGGAGGAGGAAGTGGAATTGTTTGCCCCCCGTTCGGGGGCTTTAGTGATTCGTGACACACCCCCGCAGACGGCGGCAGGGGGTGCGGCGGCGGGAGCATCCGTGCGGGATCCGGCTCCCCCCGGTCCTGGGACCGTGCCTCAGGGGCCAGCGCCGCGCGCGCTCCAGGAGCCTGAGCGGACCGCTCCTCAGGGGTCGGCGCTGCGCGCGCGTCAGGAGCCGGTGCGGATCGCTCCCCCGGGGGCGACGCAGGGCGTCCCCCGGGGGCCGGCACAGGGCCTCCCCCAGGGAGGGACGCGGGGTGCCCCTTCGAGGTCGTCCCAGGGCACCCCCCAGGAGCAGGCGCGGGATGCTCCCTTGGCACCGGCGAGGGATGTCGCCCCGGCGTCGAGCCGGAGCACCCCTCAGGGGCCTTCAGAGTCCGTCCCTGCCGCAATTTTGGGTCCGGCGCGGGGCGCCCCCCAGGAGTCCGCTCGGGGGGCTCCTCGGGGATCCGTGGGGGCTGCCCCCGCCGCCGTGCCTGCTGGCGGAGGGCGACGGGGCGGAGACAAGCGGCCACTGCCGGATGCCCCGGGGTCGGCGTCTGGCTCCGAGTCGAAGCGCGCACGCCGCCCCTGCGCTTCGAGGGCGTAAGTTGACTCCTCCCACACGTCGTCCTTCCTTTCCTTCTCCGTATGTTTCTGTTTGACGCCTGACCGTCAACGTGCAGCACTTCTCCCCGCGGCGTCACCCTGCGGCTGGCGCCCAAGAAGATGTTGCGGATGTCGTCCTCCTCCGGGGCGCGGGCCGCGACCCCGCCAGCGGCGATTGGCGGGGTTCCCGGTGTGGCCGTGGATCCCCCGGCGGAGGTGGCTGCTGAGGAGCCGGTTGCCGGGACGGCGGCGGGGTCGGCCGCAGGAGGGGGAGCGGACTCCACCCCGCCTGTGGCTCCACCGGTCGTTCCTCCTGTCTGGGCCGTGATCCCCCCGGGCCCGCAGGCGGGGGAGGTGATCGACCTCGACGCCGACGAGGCGGAGGAGGCGGAGACGACGGGGGGCGAGGCGGATGCCCCTGCTGCCATGGCGGGGTCGGAGGCAGAGGGGGTGCTCGCTCCCGAGGGTGCGGCGGCGGTGAAGGCACCGGTGTCAGAGGCTGAGGTCTCCGTCCCGGTTGCTCCCACGGGGGTGCTTTCGGCGGCCGAGACGGAGGTGCCCACAGAGGTGCCGTCGGCGGCCGTGGTGGCGACGGGTGTGCAGGCGCCGGAGCCGTCGGCGGATCCGGGGGTTTCTGGCGTCGTAATGTCGTCATCGACGACGATGTCAGAGTCGGGCCTTGTTCCGCCCTCGGCTTCCTCCGTCCCCGGGGCGTGGAGAGGGCATATCCTCCGCTGGACGTCCCGCGACGACCCGCCGCGGCGCCTCTACGCACTAGATGATGCCGCCGAGTGGCATAAGTGGCAGGTGGTGCATGGCGGCGTCGCCCAGGCTCAGGCGGCGCTGACCTCGGCGTTGGGAGCTTTGGCCAACACCGTGGTCCCTCGCAATCAGGTATGTTTGTTTCTGCCGCTCGGTGATGAGCTCTTTTATTTACTTTTTTGTCTTACCGTCATGCTGCTTTTGCAGCCTCTTCAAGAGGCCAGCCTGGAGAAGTCCAACTTCCTCCGGCAGCAGCGGAACCTCTGGGAACATTACAACACCGAGAGGGAGCGCTCCAGGGGTCTGGCCCTGCAGCTCGGTGCCGCCCAGGGTGCTGTTCGCGACCTGGAGGGGCGCGAGCAAGCGGCGCTAGAGGGGGCGCGGCGTGCCGAGGCCAAGCTCCAGGCCGTCGCGGAGAAGGCCCGCCTCGACCTTGAGGAGTTCCAAGCTGCTATGGAAAAGGCGCGCCATGACGCCGAGGGGCTAAGAGCCGCTGCTACCGAGCGGGCCCGCCGAGACGCCGAGGAACTGGCGCGGCTGAGGGGGGGAGAATGGAGCCCTTCGCGCGGAACGCGACCAATTCCGTTTGCAGGTGCACGGGCTCCAGACCGCCGTGTCCCTCGGTGCCGACCGGGAACGCGAGCTGAAGGCCCGGGCCGACGGTGAGGCTCTTTCTGCTTCTGTATTTCCGTGTCGTTGGTGTTTCGTTTCCTTTAACTTGGTGAGGTTTCTTGATCGGCTCCTGCAGAGGACCTTGCCCAGGTTGCGGGTTTTGCTCGACGAGGAGCGCGGCGAGCATGGCGCCTTGCGGGATGCGGTCCGCGTCGTCTACGAGGACTTCGGCGTTGCTCCGGAAGAAGGGTCAAGCTCGCTGCCGGCCCGTGTTCTTGAAGTGCGCCGTCGCCGTCGTGAGATTGCCGTGGACGCGCTTCACCTCGGTGTGCGGCGCGCCTTCGGGGTCTTCGGCTCTCACTATGCCGACATTAACTTTGTCGGGATGAGTGCGGGGTACTGCGCCGGCTACACCGACGCCGAGCTGGACGAGATTGACTCCGCGGTGACTGCGCCGGCGGAGGCCCTCGCGAAGCTTCTGGAGGATGAAGCCGTCCCCCCTGCCGACCCTGAAGCCTCTCCTACCGGTCCCGAGGCCCCTGCCGCCGCCGACCCTGAAGCCGTCGCTCCTGTTGACCCCGAAGCCGCCGCTTCAGCCGACCCCGGGACTACTGCTCCAGCCGACCCTCCTGTCAATTAACTGTACCGGGCTTGTGCCCAAAAACGTTTGTATTTAAGTCAGTCGTCTTGAACTTTGTTCGCGCTGGCCATACGGGCCTGTTCTTATGACTTTTTATTTTGTGCTAAGGAAACCGTTTCCCTTTGTTATTCCTTTGGTTTTTGAAAGCGTTCGGATGCGTTGCCGGGCGTGTCAGTAAGTTTTTGATGAGCGAAGGTACCGTAGCCGCTGGGGTGTAGGCTTCTTCGCAGTCTGATCGTGACTTGGCTGAGTAGCGTTCACGCATCCTTATCTTTTTGCATCCAAAGGTTTTTCGAAAGGGAGTGGCCGGTTTTTTGAAAGAAGAAAAACGTTTTCTTTTTAGCGGTGCCCAGCGGCTGGGGTTGGGGCCCCTGATAGCCCCCGAGGGGTGTGCGATCCTGGGGCCAGGCCAGGGTCGGATACCCCTGAGCTTAAAAGAAAAGGCCTTCTTTTTTCGTGGAAGATCAAAACTGGTAGCCCCCGAGGGGTATGCGACCTTGGAACGAGGCCAGGGTCGGATACCCCTGAGCTTAAACGAAAAGACCTGAGCCAAGGTGACTCAGGGTTTCTTTTTAGCAGAAGAACGAAACTGGTAGCCCCCGAGGGGTATGCGACCTTGGAACGAGACCGGGGTCGGATACCCCTGAGCTTAAACGAAAACGACCTGAGCCAGGGTGGCTCAGGGTTTCTTTTTAGCAGAAGAACAAAACTGGTAGCCCCCGAGGGGTATGCGACCTTGGAACGAGGCCAGGGTCGGATACCCCTGAGCTTAAACGAAAACGGGGGCAAAGTTATGTATAACTTATAAACAAGAGCTATGGGTAGAAGCGTCTTAGCTGTTCTATGTTCCAGGCGTTGCTGAAGATTTGCCCGTCGGGAGTTGCCAGCTTGTAGGTGCCTGGCCGTAGCACCTGTGCGACGATGAACGGCCCTTCCCATGGTGGAGTCAACTTGTGCCGACCCCTGTTGTCTTGGATGAGGCGGAGCACTAGATCTCCAACGTTGAAGGCGCGGCCTTGTATCTTGCGACTGTGGTAACGCCGTAGGGCCTGCTGGTACTTAGCCGAGTGTAGGAGGGCTACATCCCGCGCTTCGTCGAGTTGGTCTTGCGCGTCCTCGAGCGACGCCTGGTTTCCCTGCTCGTCGTATGCTTTGACCCTTGGTGACCCGTACTCCAAGTCGGTGGGCAGGGCGGCCTCGGACCCGTAAACCATGAAGAACGGGGTGAATCCTGTCGCCCGGCTGGGAGTCGTCCTCAGGCTCCAGAGGACTGCTGGGAGTTCCGCAACCCATCGTCCGCCGAACTTTTTAAGGCGGTCGAAGATCCGTGGCTTGAGACCCTGGAGTATCATGCCGTTGGCTCGTTCGACTTGCCCGTTCGTGCGGGGGTGCGCAACTGCCGCCCAATCCACTCGAATGTGGTGGTCGTCGCAGAACTGGAGGAACCTCTTTCCGGTGAATTGCGTACCGTTGTCGGTTATGATGGAGTTCGGGATCCCGAAGCGATGGATGATGTCGGTGAAGAATTGTACCGCCTGCTCGGACTTGATTTGCGCCACAGGCCTTGCTTCGATCCATTTGGAAAACTTGTCGACAGCGACGAGTAGGTGGGTGAAGCCCCCGGGCGCCCTTTTGAAGGGTCCGACGAGATCCAGCCCCCAGACCGCGAACGGCCACGTGATGGGGATGGTTTGCAACGCCTGTGCGGGCAGATGGGTTTGGCGGGCAAAGAATTGGCATCCTTCGCAAGTGCGGACTACCTGGGTAGCATCCGCGACCGCGGTTGGCCAGTAGAAACCTTGCCGGAAGGCATTGCCCACCAGCGTCCTTGGCGCAGCGTGGTGACCGCAGGCCCCGGCGTGGATGTCCTGGATCAGCGCCTTTCCCTGCTCGATCGGGATGCAGCGCTGGAGGATCCCCGTGTGGCTTCGCTTGTAAAGTTCCTGGTTGATGATGGTGAAGGATTTCGCTCGGCGCGTGATCCTGCGGGCTTCGGTCTTGTCAGTTGGGAGCGCGTCGTGGATAAGGTATTCGAGGTACGGGGCTCTCCAATCGGTCGGGGGGTCGGCCCCAGCCGCGGGGCCCGCCTCGATTTCCATAACCGCGGGGTCGGAGGGCTTGGCTTTCGCGGCCGGGTCGGGTGGGGCAGCGTTGTTTCCCTCGGGATTGGTGTTCGGGTCCAGGATAGGTGGCGTATTGCCGACCTCTCCTGGCTCAGATCCCGACCCCGAGGCTGGGCATGCCTCGCCGACCCCTGCTGGCTTTGGGTAACGGATCGAAGGCTTCAGCTGGTCGCTAACGAAGACGCCGTCGGGGACGGGCATCCGGCCGGACGCCGCCTTTGCGAGCTCGTCGGCGGCTTCGTTGAAGCGCCTTGCGACGTGGTTGAGCTCCAACCCGTCGAACTTGTCCTCGAGCTTGCGTACCTCGTTGCAGTAGGCGGCCATTTTTGGGTCATGGCAGCTCCATTCTTTCATGACTTGTTCGACGACCAACTGGGAATCGCCTCGGACGTCCAGTCGACGGATGCCCAGCTCGATGGCGATGCGAAGCCCGTTGAGAAGGGCTTCATACTCAGCGACATTGTTGGATGCAGGAAAATGGAGGCGAATCATGTACCTTATGCGTACGCCCAGCGGAGAGACGAAAACGAGGCCTGCTCCGGCGCGGGCCCTCATCAGCGACCCGTCGAAGTACAGCGTCCAATACTCCTGCTCCTCTGCCGCCGGCGGTGTTTGTACCTCCGTCCATTCGGCCACGAAATCGGCAAGTACCTGGGATTTGATGGCGGTGCGGGGGACGTAGGTGATACCCTGGTCCATAAGCTCGACCGCCCACTTCGCGATCCTCCCTGTTGCATTTGGGTTCCGGATTACTTCACCAAGCGGGAATGAAGAGACGACCGTTACCGGATGGGAGGTGAAGTAGTGACACAGCTTCCTCTTCGTGATGAGGACGGCGTAGACGAGCTTCTGGATCTGCGGATATCGTGACTTGGATTCGGACAACACCTCGCTGATGAAGTACACCGGGCGTTGCACCTTAAGAGCATGCCCCTCCTCCTCCCGCTCCACTACTAGGGTCGCGCTGACCACCTGAGTGGTTGCCGCGACGTAGAGTAGGAGGATCTCGCCGTCGGCCGGCGGAACCAGGATTGGAGCCTTCGTCAGGAGGTCCTTGAGCCGGTCAAGCGCCTCCTGCGCCTCGCTGGTCCACTCGAAGCGGTCGGATTTCTTCAAGAGCCGGTAGAGAGGAAGTCCTCGCTCGCCGAGGCGCGAGATGAAGCGGCTTAGGGACGCTAAGCATCCCATGACGCGCTGCACTCCCTTCATGTTCCGGATCAGCCCCATGTCGTTGATGGCCGCTATCTTCTCCGGGTTCGCCTCGATGCCGCGCACGGAGACGATGAAGCCTAACAGCATGCCCCTCGGGACACCGAACACGCATTTCTCTAGGTTAAGCTTGATACGCTTATCCCTTAGCCTTTCGAAGGCTAGCTCCAGGTCGGGGACGAGCTGATCGCTCTTCCTGGATTTGACCACGATGTCGTCAACGTAGGCCTCAACGGTTCGCCCGATGAGATCTCCAAAGCACTTAAGCATACATCGCTGGAAGGTAGCCCCCGCGTTTTTGAGGCCAAATGGCATCTTAACGTAGCAGTAGGGGCCAAAGGGGGTGATGAAGGAGGTAGCGAGCTGGTCGGCCTCTCTCATCGTGATCTGGTGATAGCCGGAGTACGCATCGAGGAAGCTGAGTGTTTCGCACCCGGCTGTCGAGTCGACTATTTGATCTATACGTGGAAAAGGGAACGGATCCTTTGGACACGCTTTGTTGAGACCGGTATAATCGACACACATTCTCCATTTCCCATTCTTTTTCGGCACAAGAACATGATTGGCCAACCACTTAGGGTGGTGTACTTCCTTGATGAAGCCGGCCGCCAGGAGCTTTTCGAGCTCTTCACCAATGGCCCTGCGCCTTTCTTCGTCGAAACGGCGCAAGCCCTGCTTCACCGGTTTAGAGCTGGCCCTAATGTTCAGGGAATGCTCGGCGACTTCTCTCGGGATGCCTGGCATGTCCGAGGGCTTCCACGCAAAGACGTCGCTGTTTGCGCGGAGGAAGCCGACGAGCGCGCTTTCCTATTTGGGGGATAGGGCTGCGCTGATTCGCACCACCCCTCCGCTGGAACAGCCGGGGTTGAGAGGGACTTCTTTGATACCTTCGGTGGGCTCGAAGGAGGTTCCTGACTGCTTGGCGTCGGGCCAGTCCTCAACTGTCTCCTGAAGCTGGGCCACCATGTCGCCCGAGACGGTGATAGCCGCGGCGTACTCGCAGCACTCGACATCGCACTCGTATGCCTTCTGGAAGGTCGTGCCGACGGTGATGACTCCGTTGGGTCCTGGCAGCTTGAGCTTGAGGTAGGTGTAGTTGGGGATTGCCATGAACTTCGCGTAGCATGGGCGGCCCAAGATGGCGTGGTAGGTTCCGCGGAAGCCCACCACCTCGAAGGTGAGGACCTCCTTCCTGTAGTTGGAAGGGGTCCCAAACGTGACGGGCAGGTCGATCTGCCCGAGGGGCGTTGCCTGCTTCCCTGGTACGACGCCATGGAAGGGAGCCTTGCTAGGACGGAGACGGGAGCGGTCGATCCCCATGGCGTCGAGGGTCTCAGCGTAGAGGAGGTTGAGGCCGCTTCCCCCATCCATGAGTACCTTGGTGAGACGCGTTGTGCCAATGATGGGGTCGACGAGGAGAGGATAGCGCCCTGGGTGCCGAACGCGTCCAGGGTGGTCGGATCTGTCGAAGGTGATGGCCGGCGCGGACCAATCGAGGAAAGCCGGGGTCGCAGGCTCGGCGGCGTAAACCTCCCGACGCTCTAGCTTGTGCTGGCGCTTGGTGCCGTACGCTGCAGGGCCCCCGAAGATCATGAAGTAGCCGTCCACTTTAGGAAAGCCGTCTTCCTTCTCCTCGTCACCCTTCCTTTCCTCGTCGGGCTTCCGCTTTCGGTCACCTTTCACCGGATTGCCCACAAAGAATCTCTTCATGAGGTTACAATCTTTGTAGGCGTGCTTGACGGGGAACTCGTGGTTCGGGCACGGCCCCTCGAGCACCTTGTCGAAGAAGCCAGGAGTGCCGTCCGGGGGCGGTTGCCCCCGCTTGCGCTCGACTGCGGCTACGAGCGGTGGCTCGCGTCGCTGCTTGCCCTTCTTCTTCTGTTGCTGGCGGTTGGAGGTGCCTTCGTCGGCATTCTCCTCCCGCTTCGCCTTGCCCTTGGAACGATCAAAGATCGCTCCGACAGCCTCTTCGCCGGAGGCATAGCTAGTGGCGATGTTGAGCTCTTCCGTGGTTCGTGGACCTCGGCGCCCTAGCTCGTGGACGAGGGGCCGGCAAGAGGTCCCTGCTAGGAAAGCTCCTATGACGTCGGCGTCGGCGACGTTGGAGAGCTTGGTGCGCTTTCTGGAGAAGCGCCGGATGTAATCCCGGAGGGACTCCTCCGCCCCCTGGCGGCAGCTCCGGAGATCCCAGGAGTTGCCAGGGCGAGTGTATGTCCCTTGGAAGTTTCCTACGAAAACCTCCTTCAGGTCGTTCCAGTTGCGAATGCGTCCTGAAGGGATATGCTCTAGCCAGGCTCTCGTGGAGTCTGCCAGAAACAGGGGTAAGTTGCGGATGATGAACAGGTCATCGTCCGCCCCGCCGGCCTGACATGCAAGCCGGTAATCGCTAAGCCATACTCCAGGGTTGGTCTCCCCCGAGTATTTGGCCACACTCGTAGGTTGCCGGAAGCGCGGCGGGAAGGGCGCATTCAGGATGCGCGCAGAGAAGGCCCGAGGTCCAGCCGCTCCGGGGCTCGGACTGCGGTCCTCCCCGCTGTCGTAGCGTCCGCCACGGTGGACGTGGTAGCCACGATCCGCCCCGTCCGCCCTGTCCGCGCGGGAACGTCTCCGCGCGTTCAGTGTGTCGCGGGCGTCGCGAACGGGACCGACGCGCTGGTGGATCGATCGGGCCTCGCCCACCGCGAGTGGCGGTGCTCGCTGGGCGGTCGCAGCCGGATTCGCCTCCGGAAGGGGTTGATGGACAGATTCCCCCCGCCGCTCCGGGGGGGCGCCCTGCGTCGCCCTACTGGCGTTCTGGCCGCGTCGTCGAGACGCCGAACTTTCCGCCTGCTGGACGGCGGCGCACTCGACTAGGTTACGCATCTCTTGGCGCGCCCGTCGCTCCTCAGGCGTTGCCGGCTCGGGGAGCTGTCGGAGTAGCACCGCCGCGGCGGCGACGTTCTGGCTGGCGTGGGCAAAGAGCGGTGGACGTTCTCCATCCGCACAGATGCGTTCCTGGACGTCGCGCGCTCGTTGTCGTGCTCCCCCCTCGTGGCGGGGGTGCTCTACTTCTTGGCGAGCGCCCATGTGCGCTTCCGGTTGCAGAGAGCCCTCTGGTGCCCTGGGTAGGGCCCCAGTCGTAGCTTCGGCGCGCGAGGGGGGAGCCCGTTGCCTCCCCTCGGCACCATCGCCATTGGACCCCTCGGAGTGCGCGTCAGCTATGAAGCACTCGCGCGAGGGGCGTGGATCCTCGTTACTGGAGCCAGTGTCGGAGACCGTCCTTACCATGCCCGCGAGCTCGTCGCTCGCGGGTGACGTGACGAAGGACCGTGCTAGGAGGCGGCCGTAAGCATCCGTGGCGTTGCGTAGCCCGAAGAGCCATCCTTCTGGTGAGGCCCTTCCGGCTGGCGTCCGGCCGCTCGTCGCCATCCTGGCGGTGGTGCCGAGGGCAGCAGGACGAGCGGGCAGGACATGGACAGGGATCAGCTCGATCCCATTTCCGGTGGCCAGAAAGTCCAGGCTCCCGAAGCGGATCAGGGAGCCCGGAGCGAAGTTGCTATCGCGATTGGCCATCTGAGACTTGGAGATGTACGCGCAAAGGTCCCCTACCTGGCGCGCCAACTGTCGTTGTCAAGATCAGCGGATCAGGACTTAGACTAGTAAATTTCTTTTATGCGCGTGAGCCTCAGATGGTTGCACGGGAGACACGGATTAGACTGGTTCGGGCAAAGGGAGCCCTACGTCCAGTATCGAGGATGTTCGTGTTGCCCGCGCGGGGATTCTGTAGTAGGGGGTTACAGACAGGCGAGAGAGGGACTGGTCCCAGGTCTCTTCAGTTTTCGTGTTCTAGGAGGAGTGTTGATTTCTCCATCTGCCGATCCCCTCCCCCCGGCTCTAGGTTCCTCCTTTTATATCGCAAGGGGCCGGCCGGAGTTACAGTTGGGACCGGGTAAAAGGTAAAGAGCGAGATGGTAAAAGGTCTGGCGGGAAGGAGGGCAGAGGCCCATGGCGCCCGACGTCCTGCCGACCCTGAACGCGTGCCGTCGTGCATGCCCGAAGGGGTGGCCGACGGATGCCAAGTGTTGCAGCTCTTCGCAGGTAGTTACTTCGACGTTCGTAGGTATCAGGATAGATCATGATGAGGGGTTTCGTCGTTACCCCGCCGTCCGTTAGGGAGGACGGTGGATACCGCCGCTCCGGCGATAGCTTGTAGAGAGGGGGAGCTTCACACCTGCACTGCCGTTCGCGCGGGACCCGAGGGCGTGCGGGACCCGAGGACGAGGCTGGTCCCTGCTTCGCTCCGGTCGCCGTAGGTCATGAGTACCCTGCGACGAATAGAGACCGGCCGCCGGCACTGTAGCTCGCACAGGCCGGTCGTGCTCGGGTACTTGCGCTGGGTTGCGTGAGGGGCGCGGTCGCCCTGCGCCCTGCCAGCTCTGTGGCGCATTTATGGTGAGGCCGACGGGGGGCCCCACAGGATCTTGTTTTGTCTATGCGGAACGTATCCGAGGGGGATTCTGACCCGTGGGCCTCAGCGTGCCCGACTCCTTTGCTCGGGGTCGGGCGAGGCGGAACTTTCGTGGTACAGGGTCGGGGGCTCCCGACCCTGGGGGCGTGGTCGGGCGAGGCGGAGACCTTGCGGAGGGAGGTCGGGCGCTCCTGATCCTGACGCTGGGGTCGGGCGAGGCGGAGGCTTGATCACGCTTCGGTGGGCCTGGGCCTTCATGTTTGTTTCTTTAAGGTGTGTGTTAGGGGGCCGTTAATATTTCCCCCCAACACATCCCAAAAGTCGTGACAGAAAAACAAATTCATGCTCATGTGACATCTATGCTCACAAAATTGCACGTGGTTGTGGACGTACACTTCCACGGTACCCCGACCTCTCAAGCTGTCATGCATTCAAGGGGTGTTTGGATACCAGGGGTTAAAGTTTAGCCCTATCATATCGGATGTTCAGATGCTAATTAGGATGAATAAACATGAACTAATTATAAAACTATTTGCAGAACCCCTAGGCTAATTCGCGAGATGAATCTATTAAGCCTAATTAATCCATCATTAGCAAATGATTACTGTAACACCACATTGTCAAATCATGGATAATTAGGCTTAATAGATTCGTCTTATGAATTAGACTCCATCTGTGTAATTAGTTTTATAATTAGACTATATTTAATACTTCTAATTAGTATCTAAATATCCGATGTGACAGGACTAAACTTGAGCTCCCCTGAGCCAAACACCCCCTCAATTTACCGAAAAGAAAATATTTGATAAAAAAGCTAAAAAGGAATAAGTAAAAAAAATACAATGACAAAAACTCGGTAACAAGTAGGCCCAATCCCATACAAACATTTTGCGATGAGCGAAGTACCAGGAATCTGCATGTTGAGTTCTCATGATCCATATACAGGATTTAGCAGCTCCCCAATAAGGCTTGAATATAACACAGAAGTGCAGGAATTCAGTTTTGAGATATGACTTAAGATCCATACTTAATACAGGCTTCCAACAACACACATGATCTTTTCCCTTATCCATTACATGCGCCGCATAGAATTGTTTTGCGATCTTGTTGCATGAATTTGCCCAACAGATGTCGAACATATATAGGACATGACGGGGAACTAGGTCAGCTCAATTTATCTAACTTGCATTTCATGGGCATTTTTCTCTCCACCGGCAAATACAGGAACACGAAAAACCCCACATGCTGCAAAATCGGTTAGTGCACCCTTTGGGGCTATGCCAGCTAAACATGGCATTCAGTTGAGGTCCTCAACTGAAAACGTTCACCACAACCACCTGGATAAAACTAATAAAAGTATTGCTGAATGGCTATCATGAAGGTTCCTCTCCGTTACCATGGACAACTTGGTGAACAAGCTTGTCAGATAACCTCTTTGTTGCCTGAAAGATATGCACAAAGTCACAACAAAAAGAAGCAAACAGAAAATCCGTAGTAGAATTGACAGGTAAACCGAACACAAAAGGAGAACATAAGAGATGTTAAGACTTATATCATTTTCAGTATTGCTATCACAAATGAGTTCGAGAGCAAAAGTGAGAGTACTGTCGACCTCATCAAATTTGTGGCTTACTGCTACATAGTAAATCCTCAAAAATAAATAACATGGGGTTTTCTGAAACAAGTTTTTCCTTAGTTTTAAGGAAACACGTGTGTGATCTTCGGATAGCTAGCACTTCAAGGGGAAACAATTGGTAAATCATTTTTTAGCGATTAAGAGAGTGCTTTATTGATTGCTCTGGAACATGGTTACGATTGTTTTAACAAATTACTGGTAAAGAGTATAAGGTTTATCAGTGAGATATGAAATGTGCCGTATCTCAAAAGGATTTGGCAGTTTGAATCCTGCGACTAGTTCAAAAGGCCTTTGAACTTTCAGAAAAAAATAAGTTTTAAAATACCAAAAATATTTAGACCATTTTTTGTAGAATAACGCAACAAGGGAACTCTTGTAAGTTGAATGTTCATGAAATGGAAACCAGCAGCAGTATAGCAAAGTGGATTAGAAGGAAATAATGGTAATCGGACATCAGGACTGAAAATAAATAGGATGGCAGACCTGGAAATGCCTCATATGCAAAATAGGCTCACACCCAACCTCAGCAACCGATTTTCCAAGAGGAGTCTTAACATTAAATCTTCTTGCTTCATATAGAGATAATTTGTTATCTCTATCAGGAAGTTGATGGCAAATCTTAAGTAGCGACCCTAGTGTATTCATCTGCATACAGTTCAGAGGCATTTATCAGTAACCACATCATAATTTACTTGGCATAATGTAGATATAATAGAACATTCTAAGATCATAACAATAATTACTGAATTTTGTAAAAGGAATTTTGTTTCAGCACTTCTGCCATGTATATCTGAGGGATTCCACATGAACCAACAAATCGTGGAAAAAGAAAAAGGCGAAACATAAATTAGTCATTATATGCCCAAAAGTAGCGAATATTAATTCCTGAGGCAAAAATTTTGTGAAGTCATATACATTTTTGCTTGACTTTCTATGTCAGAAAGATTCTAGTTCTGTGTTCTATTTCTGTGTTCAGATATACATACTGCAGTCTTCCACTCTAATGGATGATACAAACAATACTCAAATTGGTAATAAAAAATGCATGTGAAATAAAATGTGGTAGATCACGTACTAGGGTAGAACTCTGTTATAAAGGCTGCAGGTAAGGAAGTGGTATTATATTGCATAAAAAATATAAATTATTGGCAAACAGAAAGGTGGCACCAACCTTCATGTAGGGGCATGAGGCACAACCTCCATGAATGGAGCAACCTTCACTAGAACTCACACCAGGAACAACAGTAAGATTGTCTAAATCACTAGCTACTGAAGAACCAAGATGATGGGAACCATTGGTAGATGTCTTAGAAACTGCATCTGATGAAACTGGGAACACAATCTCTACTTCAATGTTCGCAATCTCCTGAGAAGAACTATACAAATCAAATAATTCCCGGACAGCAGCAACAATTGAAGTGATCATGC
Source organism: Setaria italica (assembly GCF_000263155.2). NCBI lineage: Eukaryota > Viridiplantae > Streptophyta > Magnoliopsida > Poales > Poaceae > Setaria > Setaria italica. The sequence continues at coordinate 37,682,558 of NC_028452.1, forward strand.
CTGATTCTGTTCCTAACACAAACTGAAGATGTTCATCTACATTTCTGTCCAGAGCACCCTTCAGATGATCCTTGATGAAATCCAAGATGTTCTGAGTGGATCCAACAACTCCCATTCCCCTCGGTTTTGCTTCCATTGCCAAAGAGAACATTTCTCCAGGGACCTCAAAGTGTGCTGTCAGAAATGCATCACAATATTGTTCCTTTATTTTCTCCACAACCTCGTGGCCAAACATGTCATGAACCATACAGTTACCATCCTGCATATCAGCAAACAGTTATTAACAAAGGAAAAACTAGAGGATGTGAAACCAATTAAAACCAAATGAGACAAAAGTCATAATAAGAAACAAAGATCATTTCATTAACAGATTTATGATACAGAGACAGATTTCAACCAATTCAAAAGAACAATACAACTAATCTAACGATCCATGCAAATATGCCATTGCCCCAAGAGCTAATGAATTCAACTAATTATTTTTGAACATTTGAGGAACTAAAAAAAACTTATTATTGTATATGCTAGTTCATAGTTAAACTAACACAGGTTTACTAGTGAATAAACCATGTCTAAGTGGTGGCCAAAATGCTAAACACACAGTTAGGGCAGAAATTTAAGTCTAACCAACTAGTAGAGGACTGTGTGTGATCATCCAAAATCTAGTCTCAGCATTCTTCTCTGCATATACACTATGTAGCTCTGTTAATGTCTGTACATTTTTTTCATACTATATATAAAACAACAATCAAAGTTTGGTACCATTATTTCTGTGATTTAATAATCTGATCTTTGTAAATCTGAATAATTATAGAAACAAAATGGAAGCATAAATTGAGAAAGAAAATATACTTTACAAGAACTCTCAAGATTGAGATGGAAAGTTTAATTTTGTACAAATTAATTTGAGATCACAGGAGTGTAACTTTAATGACGTTACAAGCACTCTGGATTAACTTGAAATTAGAGATAACTTCGAAGAATAATCTTCCAAAGGCACATGAACGAAACAGAATCATGAAGAAACCTGGTAGTAGTGTAGATGTGGCAATAATGAACTTATAGATTTCCTGTTGTGATCTCGATGTATTTTTGCAATTTCTTCATCTGACATGGTAGCCATTCTCTGAAATAGATCTGCTATGTTTGCACCCATATATGAATCAGGACCATACCAGACAGTAAGGTCTGGTATTTGGGCAAATGCCTAAAATACAGATGGTTAAAACTTAAAAGGCTTGATAAAGGACCAACAAAATAAAAAAAATGAAATATATTCCAGAGAACAAAATAATGTCCACTCAGTAATACCGAGAAGCAAAACAAATACCTGTAGTATAGTTGGAACAACATTAGAAGAGGTACAGGTAATTGTAGGAACAAGTTCATGAGCATGAGCTTTTGTTTCCAGAGAAGTATTGATGTAAATAACATGCAAAGAAGGATAAGATCCTGATGCTTCCCTCAAGAAATGAGTATATTCAGAACTTGAAGCCGCATCAGCTAACGAACAGCCAATCTGTTCACTGGACATTCTGTAAACACCAACCTGCATAACCATAAGAATTAGTGCCCACAGTTTGTGGGGTTGGGAAGCCATCAGGTTGTGGTGATGGATATCGATATGTGAAAACAATGAAGAATGACATTCTGGATATGCTGATGTAGACTAAACCTTTGGTCAGAGTTATGAAAACATGATAGATAGTGAATACAGCCAAATATATTATTACCTAGATGGATGCAAGTGCGGCAGTAGGTCATTGTGTTCTGTTTAGACAGTCAGGTTATGGTTCAAAATCTTCTTCCACTACAATTTTCTCCATATTTTGCATAATCCCATCCAATGTTTGCTCAATTTTCAGAGAATGCTAGGTCACAATGACATATATGCTAACACAACAGTATTAACGGGATCAGACTAGGATTGTTCTGGTATTCAGCCAAACTAACAAACTGGCATAGTGTATTGACACAGTGCCTAAAGTAGAAAGAAAACAATTTCATATGAAGGTTCTCAGATGACATTATCATCACTAACAGAGTAACCTGATAAAGTGCATATATAAACCTACTCAAACTAGCTTGACTCTAGCAATATGCTCTTAGTGACAAATGGGTATGACAATTAGTTGGACATGTCGAAACATAAGTCTGACTAAAAATATACCTTATTAAATCTTGCTTGATCAAGTATTGCTCGAACATTTTCTGACATGAAGTCAACACCCAGCACTGTAATATAGTCGCATCCTGCTTCAGCCATTTTAACAGCGCTATCTGCCATTACCAAGGAATCTGATATGTGGATGTGGGGCCACTGTTTCTTTGCAGCAGTGAGTATGCCTTGTACCTCAGGATCCATATAAAAGTGTGCAACAACACCAATTTTTTTCTCCGTAAGGATATTCACAAGTTCTGAAACCTTGGACTCATTAGGAGATAAAAACATCGCCTGCAATAACATTTAAATGTAGTCAGTTTCTTCATGAAGATATCAAGATGAAAATTTAAAATAAAAAGATGCAATATTGAAGCCCATTTAAGTTGTACATCTTTCATTAGATTCGCAACTAAATTAACTTTTAAAGTAACAGACCTTTCTACAAATATGTAAGTTGGCACGTTTGTCGATGCAGGTGACAGAGTGACAGGCCTCACAAAGAAGTTCGCACGTCAGAAATTATCTCATAGCTATGCAGCTCCACTGAGCACCACTACAGCCACAGAGTGCTGGTACTAATCTCTGAGTTTCACTAGCATGAACACACTATCAACAATCCTGGGAAAGGGGGAGTCACCTAATAGCTTTACAGCTCCATTAAGCATAATCAACATCATGCACTCTTACTGTTACCTGGACAAGGGTGCGAGTGTCAGACTAGGCAAACTCTAGAAAATAGGATTCAGGAATTCGTCTAGTACATATTGTTTTTTAAATCTCGGCCTTGTTTAGTTGGCAAAGTTGGGAGGTGCCAAATTACTGTTACAGCACTGTAGCACACTGTAGCGTTTCGTTTGTATTTGTGAATTATTGTCCAAACATTGACTAATTAGGCTCAAAAGATTCGTCTCGCAAAGTACAACAAAATTGTGCAATTAGTTTTTAATTTCGTCGATATTTAGTACTCCATGCATGCATCGCAAGTTTGATGTGATGGAGAATCTTCTTTTTGCATAGTGCCAAAGTTGGAAGTTGGGGGTGAAGTAAACAAGGGCCTCGTAAAGCCAATTTTAAGCTTTTGGCACAAAACAACACCAGACCATGAAAAATAATAGAGAAAAGACAAGATGGACTTTATGCTTCCATGTGTTGGCCAGCTGGCCCATCCAGCCCAACTAGAGGCCATATTGTAACCACTCCGCTGCTCAGCTGTCCCATCCCTCCTCCTTACTTAGCCACGCGGGGATATGACATGCGGAGTCCATGTAGTATTGGCTGCAAGTAATCTCCAGGAGACATTGGCAATTTGGCATGAACACACTATCGACTTCTTCTTGTGTGGATTCATTGATCACCAACTGTCCTCCAGGCTGCTAATTCTAACTAGTGGGCATCCCTATTTTCATCCTACTGGGCAGCTGCAATAATGGGCAACACCAAAAAGCATTGCAGCTGTTTTCTCCTAGTGTGTGTAGCACTCTATCTCATCACGAAGGAGGGTTTTGTGTGGCAATAAAAGTTTCCTTAAAGTTCTGTGGCAAAAAATTAGAAACGGGAAAACCCTTGTTGAAAGGACACAGTGCAATTCTCCAGTAAAAATAAATAATATTTTCTTTTCAAGAAACAAAAATATTATTCCCAGGCAAGCAAGATGCCAATATGACCACACAAAGTGGAAAAGGAGGGGTGATGTTGACACTAGCCGGTCTATTCCCTAGTCTCCATTCTTGACCATACGCATAGCTGACTACGAGTCAGCTCCTTTCCTCAGCTCATTATCGATCAAATAGGGAAAAATGGAAGAATCAATAGAAAAGCTATCTTTTATTCGGTGGTGCTAACTTTTGTGGAAAAAGGAAATGGGGACCCATCCTTGGCAGATTCTTCACGTCAATATACCCAAGCAAAAGCGCATCCTTCTTTAGGCATTTTCTAAAAGAGACAGCACATCAGTTATAGTGTTATACTAGCAATTCCCCATTTGTTGAGGCAAGCCACGTCGTTTGAGGCAGATCAACAGCACCCCGAGCATTCAAATGACCAACTAACAACCAACCAATCAAAGCAACGGAACGGAGCAAGCAATAAGCATGAGCCAACGAGTTTTGGAGGAAGAGGAGCTCACCTGCGCCTCGGCGTAGCTCCCCTGCGCGCGCAGGGCGCCGTCGCGCGAGATGACGAGCGACGGGAACGGCTCCCCGGGTTGCCTTCCCTCTCGCGCGGCGATGGCCACCCGCGCCCGCTTCTGCATGGCGACGAGCACGTTGTGCCACGTGCTGGCCCGCGACGGCGCCGCCGTCATCCCGGCCCCGAGCGGCGCGAGGCCCGGGTCGGCGGGGTCGACGGCGAGCACCTCCTCGGGCGTGGTCCCGTCCAGCGCGGCGACGAGGCAGGCGCAGTACCCGCGCGAGAGCTCCGAGTCGGAGTCGGCGGCGAAGCGCATCCGGCCGCCGCCGTCGGGGCGGACGGCGAGCCACACCCGCGCGACGCAGCCCATGACGCGGTTGCCCGGGACGCGGTCGGGCTCCGGCAGCCGCGGGAGCGCGGACGCGAGGGAGAGGAGCCGGCGCTGGCGGTCCGCGTCCGACGGGAGCGCGCGGAACTCCTCGGCGAGCCGGCGCAGGCGGAGCCGCGGGTGCGCGCCGGCGGCGGCGCCCTCGGAGTCGTCGGCGCGCGGGAGGGGTGGGGGCGGGGGAGGGGCGCGGGAGTGGGCGCATCGGACGGCAAGGAGGGCGCGGGGATAGGGGCGGGGAAGGATGCCGCGGGGGTAGGGAGGGAGCACGAGGCGGGGCTTGGCGGAGGCGCCGGGGGCGGGGGCGAAGAGAGAGGAAGGGGCGGCGGCGGTGTCCATGGCGGCGTACTTGCGGTGGTATGGCGGTGGTGCTTGCGGCCGGGGAGACGTGGAGGAGAGGGCGCGTTTTTATTGGGGGATCAATTCGGGGAGGCGGCGTGCGTGCTTTGTGTGGGCGGATCGAGGTGGGTGGCCCTGCCCTGCGGGTGCGGGAATTCAGTGGGGGTGACTGGTGAGATCGGCATTCCGCGCCGGCGGCTCTCTGCCTGCGGGAAGGGTAGTGAGAAACTTCGGCTCCGTCATCCGTGCGTTCTTTGGACCAACACTGGCCACTGGGGATGCGCTACTAGCCGCGCACCGCACAGCTGAACCGACTGCGCTGCGGCGCGTTCAGGGGCTCAGGGGCTCAGGGGCTCAGAGGAGAACGTCTCCTGTACAATCAGCACTTCATATTGCGGGTTGCGCATGTTCATCTCTAGACCCGCACCGTTACTGTTCAATCGCTGATTTTTTTCTTCTTACACAATTTTTTCTCATCCTCAAATTTTGCATGATCCTAGAAGATAACAAGATGCATTTATTCATATTTTTGAATGGATTTTTTATGCACGTTCAAAAGTGCATTTGCAGGTTGGGAGTATGTGAGTACACCAACCCACGGGAGCACCAGATATGTTCTCAGGGTCAGAGCACGGAAAATCAATCCCCCCTCCCTGGATAAAGGGGGTTGAGGAGGAAAAACACAGCTCCACCAGATCCCTTTTCACAATCCCCTTTCCCTATAATTTTTCTCAATCCCCTTTATTCTCCTCCCTCTCGCCTTTATTTTCTCAATTATCCTCTCTTTTTCTCAACCCCCTTCCCTCCTCCTCCTTCTCTCTCGTGCCTGGCCATCATGGGTTGCCCATCCGCCGCCCGCGCTTGGCTGCCGCACCGGCCCCCACGCCTCCGCCCCGTCCCACCGTGCTACCGCGCGGGTCGCCGTCGCCGCTTCGTCGGCCCGGTCATCGGCCGTGGCCATATTGTAGGGCCCCCGTGTCGTCATCCTACTGCGACGGCAAGTCGGGTCACCGCGCCATGCTGCCGCCTTGCAATCCCGTCGCGCCGCCTGGCCACACTGCTGCCCCACCTTGCCACCCCGCCGTCCCATCGCATCAACCGGCTGGGCCGGTCCCTTTGCTGGCCGGCCACCGCGCCCGTCGCTAGCGGGTCTAGCTCGGTGCCCCCCCGCCACCAGCCACATGGCCATTGCCGGTCGCCGCGCCCATCTCCGGCAGCTCCAGCCTGACTCATCACCGATCTTTTTCTAGGAGCTGAGGGAGGGGAAAGAAACAAGAAAGATTCTTGACCCTATGATAGATGGGCTCCACACGTAAGAGGATATAGAAAGGGAAAGGGGAAATGAGATCTGCTGCAGCACCTCTCCTCAATATCATCAAATTGTGAAACGGGATTCCCCTATAGGAAGAAAAAAAAAGGAAAGGGGATTCTCAATCTGCTGGAGTTGCTCTCAAGGCGCGCTTCCAAGCTCCGGCCATGGGAGGTTCAGCCCGTGAACAGTGGTAGCGTATGGCACTGGATGGTAGGTACTCCCTCCCCCTCCATTCCAAATTGTAGGTTATTTTGGTATTTTAGTTTATGTATGTTTGTATACATCTAGACATAGTATATATCTAGGTGCATAGTAAAAATATGCACTTAAAACGACCTACAATTTGGAATGGAGGGAGTACGAGAGGAGAGGCACGTGATTAGTATAAGAATAGGAAATGGATACACTAATCCCATAAAAAATCATTAATTTTAGATGAGACGATTCTCCAAATCAAAATCTCATCTATTTTTGGTACGTCCAGAGAACTTGTTGCATGTGATTTGATCCGACTCCTGCCGTTAAGAATTGATAATTTTCCTTCTTCAACTCACCCATATAACCACCATCATCATGCATGCATCATCATCATCATCATCATCATCATCATCATCATCATCATCATCATCCCATCTTACTGCAAAGATTGTTGCTACCATGCTGCTCCACGTAGGACATGCTTCAGCGTGCCTAGCCATTGGGGGTAAGAGCATCTTCAACATATTGATTTTCCCCTTTTCCTTTTATCACCACATAGGGGAAATAAACATAGCATAATCCCTTTTCTTGAAATATTCAAAACTTATTTTCAATTTAAAAACCATGCATTAAACCTACATGTGTGACACACTTGCTTGTTTTAGGAAACCCATCTCAAACCCAAGTTCCAAATCCTAGAAACAAAATTCCTAAAATACTCCCTTTTCTAAAGTCCTGGGATTAATATTCAAACCTAAATTGGATATTAATTCCCAAATCAAACTTCAATACAAACCCCACCCATCCTAGCCAAGTCATACTTTTTAAACCCTAAACCCCTCAAAAAGGCCCCTTTCCATGCCCTACTCAAACCCATAATTTCAACTCTATTTGGATTGGAAATCCAAGTTCAAAAACCATTTCAAATAAAAGATAAACTATATCCAAGGATAATGGGTCGTCTCTCTCCAGCCCAACACCACGCACGTACGGCCCGCGCGGCTCGCCGCTCCGCCGCCACCCCGGCGGAGATTGGAACGCCTGGAAACGCCGCATCGGCGTAGTTCCGGCGCGCCCCGCAGCGGCACCGCTCGGCCACGGCGCGTGACCAGCCACCGCCGTTCCGCTCCGTCCCACCCGTTACCCATTCTGTAATACCCCGTACTTATGGGTTATTAATTATCTTGTTAAGAGATATAGTTAAGCTAAATAAATTGTATTTTCACATATGCTTTATAGATAAGCTAAGAGAAGTTTAATTTAATATCTTAACTATATCCTTGTGAGCATTCCTAAATATTTCGTATAGCCAGCTTTCTTATGCATATGTGTGTGCATCGCTAATGAGGCATCATGTGGTTGCTTAAATAAATAAATTAAGGATGGTTAGACTAAACTATGGTACGCAGGTGGGTTGCTAATAGTTAAAATATTTCATGTTGAGCCGCGCGTACATATATACATATACTTGTTTATGAACCTGCCGGCCAATACTTAGAATAATTGTGGGACCTAGCACTTATACGTTTCCTGCTACCTTGATGGTATATGCTAATTAAGGGCACTTGGAGCTGGTTTTAATTTAAATATTCTTAGCGCCTATGAGATGAGTTAGTTAATAATATTTTTACTGCTGCATGCATATGTGAATTTGTGCATATGATGTTAGAAAAGTACATAGCTGATGAGGGTATAGATTGACCCAGCTCCTCCAGCGGCTTGCTCTGGCCAGCGGCCATAGGGGACCCACGCCATGCAAGGAATTAATTTACCACGAGAACGATTTGCGTTAGAGTGAGGGGGTGTTTGGGAGGAGGGGGCTAAATTTTAGCCCCCGTCACATCCAATGTTTGGACACTAATTAGGAGTATTAAATCTAGACTAATTACAAAACTAATTACATGATATATTAGAGATTACTTCATCCATGAAGAATTCATGACCTCAACGTAAGTATATCACATGCGGTCAGAGGGTAAATACATTAACGATGGTGAACATACTAATCCCGAACAATATATGTTGAGATCTCTCGTGGGAAGATAAAGATGATAACATACTATTCCCTGAACAAAAGGTTGAGACCTCTGATTTGTTTCATTGCTATTTCCAGTGGACATTATTGCTGAAAGGTGGGTTTCATGCTGG